>NC_136017.1:7552306-7896806 GCF_048128805.1 Centroberyx gerrardi
ACTTTTACAGATTGGATCCTCTTGTATTTTAGAGATACTGAACAATGAGGGTTTTTTTGCCAAACTAGCTCTTGGGAGAGAAGTCAATTATCTAACCGTAAAACTGAAGAGCACCGAGAGAGGAAATGCTCCAGCGCTGAAGAGAAGATATTTCCTGGTCATATTTCTAAACACAGACAGAGATGAGTGAAAAACAGAAAGGAATCCTCATCCAAATATCTCCCAGGGGGCATGGAAAAGTCAGAATAGTACACTGTGTGCTAAAAGAGCAGGTGTGAGTGTGTGTGTGTGTGTGTGTGTGTGTGTGTGTGTGTGTGTGTGTGTGTGTGTGGTATGTGCTTGAATGTCTGTGCATTTGTTAACCTAACCTCTACCTTGGGTTAAATCCCTCTTTTAATTTCTCCCTGAGGCATCTCACCGCAGGTTTTGTGTCTGGGTCACTGGCAGCAGGGCAGGCAGGCAGACTCAACCCTCCCTCTCCCTGTGAAACTATTACTTCACCTCTCTCACCTTTGACCCCTGACCCTTGGCCTGCACCCAGTCAGTGACCCAGCTGACCACATGTGATGGTCACATGGGCTTTGAAGTTGGGAAAAGTGGGGAGTCATGTTCATTAAAAGTCCAAATCCAAATTCGCCCAAATACTTTTTTTGGCGAATTTAAGATTGTTTGAAGCCCCAAATGAAAAGGGTTTGCAGTTCTGGGTGCTATTCTATTCTATTCTATTCTATTCTATCATTTGATACCTTTCTAAGCCTTATTCTCTATGGCAGGGTATTCTCACTGATAGAGAAAATTCAAGTCACACACTCCTCTCTTTTCTCTTAGTTTCGTGTTTTATTCCACCAAACTTTTGGGATAAACGGGATAAATAAAGCATTTAACTAAAAGAAAAGAGTAGAGTGTGCGACTTGAATTTTCTTTTTTAAGTGGAAGTGTTACAAAAGCCTCAGTTTAGAATATTCTCACTGGTCAAGCGTCATTAAAGTCCACCTGGAGCCCAAACCGCCTGTGTGGTGTTTAGCAGCAGGCTCCGCTGCGCATGGTGTAGGAACATGGGCCCATGCAGAATGAGATTAAGAAGATCGTCCCGGGACAGAGGGGCGAAGGCAGCTGACACAATACTCTGCTGCGGCATGAGTCACTTCTCTGCCTCTCTCATACTTTCCATCTCTTCGGAGGCTTCAGGGGAAAACATATGTCACGACTGATCGCGAGCAATGGAAGATAAGAGTTAACTACTGTGAGTTTTTGTCACTTAGTGAAAAAACTCATTCACTGTGTGTGTGTGTGTGTGTGTGTGTGTGTGTAGGGTGAAATCGCAGAGCTGAAAGTGGTGGGAAACCCTCGGGCAGCGGAGCGTTTGTGCGACGATGAGGACGATTCTGACGCTGTGAGTATTTGTGTATTTGATATTTCATTCAAAGGTGAGCTTCACTGTCAAAATACTGTTATCGAATGTTTCTCTCTCTCCCTCTCTCTCTCTCTCTCTCTCTCTCTCTCTCTCTCTCTCTCTCTCTCTCTCTCTCAGGCGTCTGGAGACTTTGGCAGTGGTGATGGAGAGAGGAGACAGACCAGTCACACTGTGAAGGTCTTTATCATCATCAGTTTGTCTTTTCACTTCGACCAACTTTCAAATCTGTACAGTATGACCTTCAGCAGTAATTTAATATTAAAGTACATGAATGAGGATGTAAGTGCAGTGGTCAAAACCCCAAATCAAAGTGACTCACAACTCCCCTAATGCAGGCGTGAATCATCAGAATGGTGATCTTTGATTCCAAATAATGATTTATATTTTCCCCTTTCAGGCTGTTTCAGTGATTAATTGTTGGAAGAAGCCTAGAGGCTGCAAATATTCAGCGGTTCACAAGAAAAAGACTTTCATCACAAGGATTAAAAACATGATAATACAGTAAATGTGTAGATTAGATATGTATTTTTTTTCTACATTACATAAAACATCTATAATCACCTTGTGACCATCTGATGGGTTGCAGCTAGGGTTGTTATTGGCTTTTTATTAAATGTCTGGAAAACCTGTCGTTTTCTTTGCACATTTTATCAATTCATTTACTCATTTACAAGTTAATTCTTCATTTAAAGGTAGCAAGTGGGTTCCCCTGCTATAAAGAGCTGCTAACCCCAAAAGAATTATAGTAATATGGATTTCAATGGAGAGTTTTAGTGTCCCATGATGGTATAAATGCCGTTTCAGAGGCTTTCCCACCCTGATGAGAATAAAAGTCTGGGCGTAAACACTGGAGACTTTTCCAAAATTGAGAAATTGAAAAATTTAAAGATTTTGAATATGGCACAACATATCAGCAGCTTCAGTACAAAAATATCAGTATCAGACATCAAAAACCTCATATCAGTTGAACCCTAGTTACAGGTTGAGAACCACTGACAGGTAAAAACAAATCAGTGCAATCATCTAATATGGAAGATTAACACTGGGAATCTATGCTGGCAGTTGAAAAATCAAGGGGTAAAGTGGCTGCAGATGTTTTCAACCATTCTATTCTATTCTATTCTATTCTATTCTATTCTAGACCACCCCTGCGTCCCTGCAGCCGGTGCCAGAACCCCCACTGACATCTTCACAGGGAACCAGACTCACAGAAGGAGGTAGGAGCGCTTCATTACCAGCGGTGAAATCTCTTAACGACTGCAAATCTCCAAAGATTCACCTATAAGCACGCACCACTGCCAAGATACTCATCACAGCAACAGAAAAAAAACAGTGGGGGAACTTGTAATGGCAGTTTTTAATCATACAGCAGCCATTGCCAGAAAATCTTCCCAGAATAGCTGTGAAGTCATTTGTGTTAGAAATATGCACATTATAGCGCTTGTCTGGGCTTGAAAGTCTGGGGGGTTTTGCCAGGGAGTTTCAGCACGCCAGGGTGAAGTCAAGCTCTCTAGCTCCCTCCAGTGGACACTAAAGGATGTAACACATTTTTCCCCAGTGACATATTGATATTGTTGTATAGAAATCAGCCTCGCAAACAACTTTAAAGACAACTGGCTCACAAGATTAAAGGGAAACTGTCTGAAATACAGTTCTGGCTTTAAAGTCATGTTTACAGTATGTTTATAGCCATAGACTTGGATGAGTGAAATGTCAAAATATAAAGCCCAAATGCAGTGGTGGAAAGAGTACAAAAATATCCTACTCAAGTATTGTTACTTTGCTGATATTTTACCTAAGTAGATGTAACAGTACTGGTGTAAAAATCTACTGAAGTAAAAGTAAAAAATAGCTCATTTAAAATGTCCTCAGAGTAAAAGTTACTTCTCAGAAAAGAGAGCAGTTAGATGTGATTTTTTTCCCATGCGACTCTAAAAGAATGAAAGGACAGAGTTGAAACTGGATTCTTTTAATTGGAGAATTTAGAAATTACAAAATAAAGCGCACAAAGTAATGCCAGATTTCTCTTCTCACTGTTAACGGCTCCACAGTTTTTCAATTTATGATGGTCCAGTTTCTGATGCTGATAGACACAAAATTTTACTCTGTAATGGATGTGATTTAAAATGTAGTGAAGTATACGATACTTAAGTGAAAACATACTTAAGTAAAAGTAAAATTACTGACTTACTCAAAAAAGAAAGTACACAAAAAAAGCTACTCAATTACAGTAACGTAAATGTAAAAAACTTCCACCCTTGCCCAATTGTTGCTCTGAAGCAAGAACGCTTTTCTTCGTCCATCATAAGACATTCAGACAGACATTAACAAGGCGTTACAAGCCTCGCTCTGCAAGCCGACACTTGCAGCCTTCATGCAGCCGCTGAAAGGCAACCGAGGTAAAGTTGTGTTTGTGTTGCATCTGTGTTGACTTTAGACGCCAGGCATCATCAGCCTTCGGTGGAGTTCAGGCCTGGATCGCCGGGTCCAAGAGGTGGGTGGCTGGGTGGGAAAGGGATCCTGGCCGTCCTATCACAGCATAGAACGAGCGTTGTGCAATAATACGGTGTGTCATCATGCTGAGTGGAGCGTGGCACTCGGCATGGAGCTGTGGGCTGTGGGCATGTTGGTGGAGGGCGGTTGGCATCTCGTTGTTCCAGTGCAATCCGTGGCCGCTTCGTGTGGAAAACCTCGTAACTCCCGTCTTCGTGGTTTTCAATGTTTTAACTTCCCTTGAAGGAGTCCATGCTTCTCTGTGGGTTGAGGGGATTCTGCCACCTTTAGGTCTTATGAAAGCCTTTTAAAATCACTTCCATAAAGTCAAATGTCGGTCAAGCTGAAAACAAGATGGATTTAGTGAAAAGTTGACGATATGTTGATCCATCATGAATCGTCCTTGGAGAAGCTGGAAGTGCAAGCACCCCAATTCTCTTTCTTCAGTTTATCTTGGGTAAACACTGTCCCACTTGGAATATTTCCGTATAACTGGCATTTTTTTTTAAGTTCTTTAACATTTATTTATCCAGGGAAAGTCAATTTTCCAGCAACGCCCTGCTTCACATTCATACAGTTACAGACATTCACACCTAAGAGTTGCCCAGTACAACCAAAGTCTCTACTGGGGCATTTTGGGGGGGTTAAGTGCCTTGCACAGGGGCACCTCCACATGTTCCTGATGGGTTCTGGGAGTCAAACCAGCAACCTCCTGCTGTTATCTTCTGTATTATCTACTGCCAGCTGGTAGCAGATCTAAAGGCATTTCTTTCTTTTATTTGGATTTCTTTTACATTAAGTTCTATATTAAAACACTTGAATTAATACAAATTCATGAATACAAAATAAAACATACTAATAAAAACATATACATATACAGTTTCACTAGATGCTTTATGGACAAAGACATGGAGTATGGTGTTGGATGGGTTTAAGTATGTGTACATCTATATATGGAGAGGAACTGCAGAGGAGTACCATTCAGAAACAAGGGATAATAGGTATTCCTTATACAATAGCGCCCTCTACAGGACGTTCTGCTACACTGCTTCTACTGACCGAGCCGTGCCTGTCAACTCCACCAGGTGGTATATAAGCCAACTGAGGGAAAGAAGTCAAACTACCATAGAAATACAGCCAGAGTCACCTTGTATCCACATTCATCTCAATACTGATGAGAACACAAGATCTCCTTTTGCATTTTACTCAGTTTCTCTCTTTTTCATTTCATTTCAGGCTTTCTGTTTTCAGAGTGGCCGTTCTGTGCTTTCTAGTTTTAATGATTGCTGTTATGATCCTCATGATGATTACATGTTATGAATGTGGTGGTGAGGGTGGTGGTGATGATAATGATGACTGGAGTGATGATGCTGATGTTCCTCACTGGATCAATTTGACCAGGTTCATGCACAAATGGGGTCAAAGTTGTGCTCAGTGGTTTGAGAAAGATCCCAATATGATTATTACGATACTAATAATATGTGCCAATTTATATTTTTTGTTTCACTTTCATTTGACTTTGACTCAATTTTAGCTTTAATTAACATCAGCAAAAAGCTCATATGATATTATATAAATGCCAAAATCAACTGTACTTAGTAAATTTTATCTTCTGTCAAGGCCACAAATCAAGTGCTAGATAAAATTAAAAGCCTTTCAGACTTTCAAACACTTTTCTAGGGGCTTTTTTCAAGAACATCCTTTGCTTGAACACCATTAAGTCGCCTTTCATTAACAGCCTTAAAGCAGAAATTGGAGTGAGCACACGTGCCTCCACAGGCCCGTTCACAGCCTGGATCATTAAAGGGACATTTTCATCAATAATATTCAAATCTAACTGAATATATTTCCAGTGACATTCCAAAATGTTTAAGTGAGTGATTCTTTCTTAAAGTGCATGAAATATGTGCTTCAACCACGAAGCACAGAGGAAGACTGCTGCCATCGCTTCAAAGCCAACACTTTACTTTACAATGGCCTTAATCCAGTGTGTTAACCTGTGTATGAACCTGTGGAAAAGTACTGCAAGTAGACAGTAGTTTTACTGTGCAGGTACTTGATGAAAATGTCACTAATACATAATGTTTTCTTACAATGGTGTTTATTGAAGCCATTTGGATGGTGTGTTACACTGTTGTAAGTATATTATGTATTAGAGAGGCCATTGTAAAGTGTTACCTTATAGTTATATACAGTTATAGACAGTGTTGCATCTATACAGGTTAAAAAAAAAAAAGTGAAAAGGGCAAGTCTTCAAAAACTCAACTCTTAGAAAATCTTTGCATTGCTAAGGCATTGCAAAACAATAAGCATTGTAAGCATCTTTTTAAGTATTTAGCAATACATTAGCCAAGAGAAATCAAGGTTTTAAGGTTTTTTTGTAATTTTTTAAGAGTTAAGTGTCTTTGATTCATTAAGGTTTTACCCTCTTTAGTTTTTTAAATACACAAAATAGGTGTTAAATTTAAAATAAGCCAAATTTAAGCATTGTTAATAATCATGTGATATTGACGCATCATTCCAAAATTGTGTGATGTATTACTGAATCCCGAGCCAACCCCGTGAAAAATACTGCTTGTCCTCCAGGTTCCACCGGTGCTAAAGGAGATAAAGGGGACAGAGGGGACAAAGGCAGCGCGGGGGACAGAGGCCCCGCAGGGCCCAAAGGAGATTCGGGTTCCAGCTCCGGCTCCGGCTCCGGTTCCAGTTCCTCCTCACAAGGTGGAGAACGAGGACAGAAGGTAGAACATCTGCATGTTTGTGTGCATGAATGGGCATTCGGATTGAGATGCATGAACTGCAACAGACAGATAACTGAAATATGATTGTCTTATTTTCTTATTTCAGGGTGACAAAGGCACAAAGGTATGCTAACTTTATTCAAACTCTGGAGTGTTTACACCTTTAGTTCAGTTTATTGAGAACAATGCCATTTCAACTTGGGTTCCCACCAAATAACTGCATCAAAAGTGTGAAATGTGTCTCTCCCTCCTCCCTCCTCTGTGGTGCAGTTCACTAGGACTGAGAACATAATCTGAAACAGCTCAGCTAAGTCTTTCAACATGTTTGATTCGTTTTTTTGCCCATAATAAATTCAATCAATCACTCAAACAGGATCTGACTCCAAACCGCGCTCAGTTTTAAGTGTAGAAGGAGATGGATGTTGACATCTGAGAGTCAGAAGTTCTTCATGCTTGGAAAGCCAAGCATAACAAAATCATATTCAGCTCATATTCAGCTATTTCTTCATGTATTCTTACCTGGTATGAACATCAGAGAAGGTAAATAACAGAAAATAGTGCAGACAAGTGCATCATGCTGAGCTAAAGTTATGGAATTAGATTTGTTTCAAACTCTCTAACCTGCAGGATGACAGGTGACCAAAACTTTGTCCAATAAACAAGCTGCTTGTGAGTCATGTGACTTTTGTTTACAAGCTCTGGTTCACTTGTATTTGGGCATCTTGAAACTAAATGAACCAAACACAAAGATGCAACAAACATTTCCACTGTGGTTGAGAGACCAAAGAAAACAAACTGTAGGTGTGATGTCACTCTAACCAGCTGACAGTTAATTTTTCAGTCCATTCTCAAACTGAATATCTTTGCTCACTTGTTAATTCCCTCCTCTCTCTCACCAGGGCAGTTCAGGGTTTGGATACCCTGGTAATAAAGGGGACCGGGGGCCTCCTGGGCCCGCGGGGCCCCCCGGTTCTCCGGGACCCGCAGCTCAGGTGGTCCGGCTTGGGGACGGCTCCGTGGTTCAGCAGGTGTCTGGACCCCCAGGGCCGATGGGACCGCCGGGGATAGAGGGGCCCGCGGGACCCCCGGGACCCGAGGGGGAGGCTGTGAGTACCAGAGACAGATGAGGCTAAATCCTGAATTCTGCAAATATTCCACTTTTTTAAGATAAGAGTTACTCACTGATGTTGCGTTATCCCTCAGGGCGATCCAGGAGAGGATGGAAAAGCTGTAAGTTTGTATTGTTTTTTATTCATTAGATTTAGATATTTAGATAAAAACATAATTAGTTGCGGTCTCTTAGCTGTAAAAAACACTGCTTTCATTTTGTTTTTGGCTTCCATTCCCAGGGTCCCGCTGGGCCTCGAGGTTTCCCAGGAACACCAGGAAATCCTGGCACTAAAGGGCTGAAGGTAGAAAACATTTTATATTAACTGCAAAAATTTTTAATGTATTTGAGGTCCGCATAAATTAAAGCAACGGAAATTATGTGGACCAGAACTTCTTCTGATGCAAAACTTCGGAGAAATGTTCGGATGAAATAGACGGTGAACTGTTATGGTTTAATATCCTATTGATTTGTGCAGGATGATAATGTTTGACCTCTGGATCTTTCCAGGGCGACCAAGGCGAGGGTCACCCAGGACCCCGGGGCCCCCCAGGACCTCCTGGACCTCCTGGACCTGGGACTGGTCCAGGAGGTGACCGCCCAGTACGCACCGCCTGCTCTTCAAACACACTCTTCTTACAGCAGTTAGATTTTTTTTCAAGTCTCACATGTCATTTTCTTTTGCATATTTTGTTTCTTTAGACATTTGTTGACATGGAGGGCTCCGGATACCCCGATCTGGAGAAATTGCGGGTACGTTGATTATCGTATAAAAATCTGATAGGGTTATATTAAACTCAAAAAGAAGCAAAAATTCTAATTTTGTGTGTGGTTGTCCAGGGTCTGCGTGGCCTCCCAGGCCCCCCTGGCCCTCCTGGGCCCCCTGGTACATCAGTGGCAATGGGACCCAACGGGCCGGTAGCCTTCGGACCTCCTGGACCACCAGGACAGGACGGAGCCCCCGGTCTACCAGTGAGTTTCTCTGCTTTCTTTGATTGTGAAATTGTCTAATATTATAGCAATTTTAAGGGTGCAATGTGTATAAGGTTTGGAATCACCAAACAGCATCCAGTATGATATTATCACAATACTTGAGCACAACTTGCAAGATACAA
This sequence comes from Centroberyx gerrardi, assembly GCF_048128805.1. Lineage (NCBI taxonomy): Eukaryota > Metazoa > Chordata > Actinopteri > Beryciformes > Berycidae > Centroberyx > Centroberyx gerrardi. Next base: position 7,561,178 of record NC_136017.1, read on the forward strand.
AAATACTGCCAATACTGCAATACTGCAATAACATGCCTTAGAGCACTAAAAATTCAATAAAATACCACAAATCCCTTCAAGATTTCAGACTTTCAAGCATTCTTTCAATGATATTTTTCCATTGTAAAGGATATTCTGTATGACTTTCTTAGTTGCCTCAGTTTAGCTTGCCGACTGAGATGAACTCAAAGTGCGGTACAGGCCGTCTCACTGATTCTCTGATTGTGTGAATTGTTTCAGGGGCCCCCAGGTCCCCTCGGCCGACCAGGTCTGCCTGGACCAGCAGGAGCCAAGGTGAGGAAGCAGTTTGAAGTAGATCTCAGTCAGTCAGGGGATTTGACCCGGCAACCTTCCGGTCAAAGCCTACTGCGGCCTCAATAGATGATCTGCCCAGTTACAGTTGATCTGATTGTACTCTTTCTATTGAACCTGCATTTTCCTGCTTGGTCTTGCCTGTGAGTCCTGTTGAGGGAAAGATAAGTAGCATGTATCATGTTGTTCTCATGTTTTCTTCAATGCATCCCATCCCTCCAGGGTGATTGCGGGGAGCTCGGTCTTCCAGGAGCGGCTGGGGAAAAGGTGAGTCAAACCAGTTCATTTTTATCCTCACTTCAAACTGAAAGCTGTGGCTTTGTCTTTTAAAAGCATGAATGATGTCAAGTCAAGTCAAATTTATTTCACAAGGCCAGTGAATCACGATTTTCTCCTCCGTGTTTGCCCTCCTCCAGCAAGACTCGCAGGGCTCCAGCTTCTTCAGCGGTCTGCTGACTTACTTTAACCCTTCCACTCCGGTGTCTAATGGGTCGCAGGTACTGGGTCTCTGCTTTGGTGATTCCATTTTTTCTACTCAGCTGTTCCCATTTCCCTACTTGTTTGTTCTTCAAATCTAACTTTGAATGAAAATCCAGGCTTTCAAACCTGAGTTATTTCCTTCGCTTGTTAGATTTCTTGAATCCCTTTAATCCCTTTTCAAATACTTCAAAGCACTGATGGTTTGTTTGAATCTTCAGCTGCTCCTCATCGTCACCTGCTTACCTTCACTTTCTTGTGTTTTTGATCGTTTAACTCTACAAAACTTTTACCGCACTCTGCACACATCTTTTTTTGCCTTCAGACTTTCCTCATTCATCCTCCTACTGCTTGTGCTAACACCAGAAGCATCTAGTTTTATACGCACTCTTTAAAAAGGACATCTGTCAATAACAACACAACAACGTAGTCGGCCCTTTTTAAGAGTGTAGTCCAGCAGAGAGACACAGGTCTTTAACACCCACATGCTTTTCCTCGTCACCCCAGGGTGCCCACGGTAACCCAGGACAGCCGGGTCAGCCAGGAGAGGGAGGGCTGGCGGGGCTTCCGGGTCCCATGGGACCCGTCGGGCCCGCGGGACCGCCCGGGCCGCCGGGACCGCCGTACAGAGTTGGCTATGTGAGTACGGGTACCAAGCATGTTTGGAGCGGTTTATTTGAACTCTTAGTTTGGTTTGTTTGGGCAGGTGAGAACAATGCCATTCGAACTTAATCCAAACTATCCATAGGAAACTACCCCAAACACAAGGTTTTATGGGTATAAGGATATGGATCACTATCTTAGCTGGCATGAAGAAAGAATGCAGACATGTTCATCCTGCTTAGCCAAGGTTACAGGGACTGGAATCAGATTTGTTTCAAAATCTCTAACCTGGCAGGATGACAACCAGGTCACCAAAACTGTCCAATAAATGAGCTACTTCTGAGTCATGTGACTTTTGTTGACAAGCCCTGGCTCACTTGTAATTGGGCAAATACAAAAATGCAACAAAGAACAATTGTTGGGACCAATGGTTTGGACCAAACAAAACAAACTGCAGGTGTGATCGCACCTTTAGAAATTGCTTTGTTCATTGTCCATTTTACAGTCCCTCTCCTCTCTCTGCAGGGTGACCAGGAGGGATCTGGAGTGACCAATGGCGTGCCTGGAATCAGAGGCCTACAAGGTCCACAGGTACCCAATCACTGCCTCTCTCTCACCCACAGGTGACATCACAGTAGGTTCACTGCCTCATGCTGTCCTGTGTTGTGTGTTGCAGGGTCCACCTGGTATCGCAGGCCTGCCAGTAAGTCTCTCACTCTCTCTCTCTCTCTCTCTCTCTCTCTCTCACAGCCAATCCATCTCTGTCTCTCTAACTGGTTTTGTCAATATGATTGTTTTCTTAATTTTATTTAACAGCATTTTGTCGCTTGTTGAGAAAAGTGCTATACAAATATTGTTTATTATTGCTAGTAGCAGTAATAGTAGTAGTAGTAGTAGTAGTAGTAGTAGTAGGTGTAGTAGGTGTAGTAGAAGTATTTGGTGTAGTAGTATCATCAGGAATGTAGTATAGAGTAAATCCACCTTATTTCTTATCTCCTAACCTCTCCTCCTTTATTTGCAGAATATTCTGTATTCTGTATCTTTATAATGTAAATTCATAGTATACAGTACATCAATGTAAGTAATATTCAACTGATGTAAGTTATATATGATGAAAAAAAGCATAAATTAATGCTTTTCTGAAAGTATTGTTCATGTGTGTCTATATTGGTGTTTGTTTTCCGTATGATGATGATTGAAAGTGGGTCATAATTTACCCTCCTTTTTATTTACCACTCCATCACTGAGTGTACTTTTTAGTAATTTTTAGAATTATGATTTCTAGGGGAAACCAGGTTTCCCGGGCATCCCTGGAGATAAAGGAGCAGAAGGACCACGAGGCCCACCTGGAGTTCCGGGCCTGGACGGATTCCCTGGGAAATGGGTAGGAAGCCAGCTGAACTCTGGGTTTTGTAGTTCAGTTGCAGTTGTTTACCTTATAACCATATGTCAGTAATACACCATTATAATACTTACTGTAGTCCAGTAGCAATATACCATATTCCAGTATTACAGCAGTTTCTTTTCATGGTATTGATAACTTCTCATGCTCTATTTTTAGGGTGAGAAGGGAGACAGAGGAGAGAGAGGAGAGGCGGTGAGTAATCCTTTTTAACTTTAACTTAACTTTAACTTAACTTCAACTTAACTTAACTTAACTTAACTTAACTTAACTTAACTTGACTTTTTTCAGTTTCAATTAAACTTTTTCAAATATACGATTAAAATACTTCTAGATTAACATACTTGTGAAGACGGACATTTTTTGCAGTTTGGTCAGTTTCCTTCTGGTTTTTTTGTGTGTTTGTTTGTTCGTCCATCTGTTATGTATGATATCCCATCTTTGATCGGATTTTGACAAAACTTGGGGGAATGATGCATCATTCTTACCACTTTGTTGTGGCATTTTCAAAACTAGAAGTCTTTTTCCTGTTGATCTTGTGTCTGTTTGTGACGCAGGGTTCACCGGGGCGAGACGGCGGGCCACCTGGACCTCCAGGGCCTCCCGGACCTCCAGGACAGATCGTCCACCAGACAGGAGGCGATGTGAGTCACAGAAACGCACCTGTCCTGCACACACCTGCACAGAAAATAACCCACATGCTAGCCTGCTACTGTAACTGCACCACTCACTCACTAAATGACTCATTAATGGATGTTTGTCTATAGATAAACTAACAATCACTGACTTGCTCGATCAGTGATTCACTTCCCTACTAACTGACCTAACTTTGTCTTGCTGTAGTATAACGAAGTTTTTTGGAGCGAAGGGTCGCAGGTGAGTGAACACACCCTGTGGTCCCTAACCCATCTCACCATTAACTTCACTCTGCCAGCACTTATTTTAGCATATTTCATGCGTTATTGTTCTCTCCTCTCCAGGGAGGACAGGGTATTCCAGGAAGAGCAGGATTCCCGGTGTGTATCCTCGTCCATGCAGCTCATGTTTGGAAAAATACAATCAAAACAAAAACACTGGAGGGAATTTAAGTGTTTTATGTGTTGATGTAGGGACCCATGGGACCAAAGGGAGACAAAGGGGAGACGGGTCCTTCAGGAAATGCAGCTAAGGTAGATGAATCCTCTTTTTCATTCAATAATTGTGAATTTTACACTCTAAAAAAAAACATGTTCTTGTTCTTCATTTTAGTAAGGCTGTATTTGAAGAAAACTGTATATCAATTTGGGGAAAAATCGATCCAACAAGTTCCATCATTTTATTTTTTTGAAATTGTAGTATGGTATATGATGTATGTCTATGATATAGTAAAGAATTATGTATATGAAGTATGTATAGGATGTAAACTAGACTAAATATAGGAGATCTAGTCTGTAAAAATGTCATTTTTCAACTTATATTAACTCTTTTTCTTTAAAAAAGTATCCTAATTGTTTTTACTTTAGTGCTATCAATCATTTTTCAAGAGAAGTTCTTACATTTTTTCAAATATTTGATGACTAGAAACTTTCTGTTTGTTGTGGATGTTTTGTTCAGGGAGAGAAAGGAGAGCCTGGCATCATCATGGGACCTGATGGAAGACCGATGTACCTGGGAGGGCTGGCAGGACAGCCGGTAAAGGGCTCAGCGCCTAATTAGTGACCAGACGACCTCACATTAGGATGCATTCACCTTTTCATTTTACAGTAATACCTCAAACTGTACACATCCCCTCTCCTCTACTCACTCTCATTGCTCTTAAAAAACTTCCAATCAACTTGTTTTATTTCTTTTCCTAGCACTTCTTCGGGTCCATCATTACAGACAAGTTTCACAGCCAAGCTTTGTTCAAACCCACAGAACTTTATTCTAAATTCTAGTCAAGATTACAGGGTTTCCAAAGATACCAAATATGTCATGCTCAATTGCTGGGAAATATGTATAAAATGATGCACAAAACATCTAGACTTTTTCCATTTAATGTGTGTGTCTGTTTCTAGGGAGAGAGTGGCCCCCCCGGCCCTGTGGGACCTCCTGTACGTACCGTATCCTCTTGTTCTCTTGAAGCGTTGTGTTCATATTCAACAAGCTAACAGCAGAACATCGGCTTAACAAACCTCTGTGAACCTTTTCCTCCGTAGGGTCAGTTTGGTCCCGCTGGTCAGAAGGGAGAGATCGGGCTTCCAGGCCGACCGGTGAGTAGGTTTCATCGACTTATCACTGTACATGGTGTTCCAGCACAAATGCATCACACCAACCCATCATAACACTTTAAAGTGTCAAGTTTTACCGGTTTAAAGTGCATTTCTTGTGGATGTCAAAAATGCACTTGACAGAGCAAATGTTATTATTATTATTAGTGTTCTTGCAATATTATTCAGATATCTTAATTTGCGTGAATTAGCTTTAGGTTAAGATAAAACGTCTTAAGTTGTGAGTTTAGACTTTTGCGTGCTGCATACACAGCATTCTTAATGCAGCTTCCTCTGGTTTATTCTATAGGAGTGAAGAATAGAATTAGAATTAGAGTCTGAATCGATACCAGAAATTTGCACCAATCCTTAACACCAATCTGTTCTTTTATGGTGATCTAGTGTAATAATCAGAATAATAATAATATGGCTGGGAGGACTAAGTTCAGATCTTAAGACGATACACAGTTGTCAGAACGTTACTAGAAAATCCCTTTAGTTGTTATTGTAAATTATTACACAGCTTTGTTGAATACTCATTTCTGATTGGCCGATGAAGTCATCTGGAGGTCTGTTATTTCCCGTTTCACATCTAATCAAATCACATTGACTTTTAATTTATTCAGAGAGCATGAAACTTTTCATCGCTGGTTAGAGACTGAACGGGAATCTTATCGGATTTGTTTACATTGCCATGGTTACGTTTCTACTACAGTTCTAGTACTAGCTACATGTGTTTCTATGGTTGCAGTCCTGCTGAACTATTGTTTTTTTGGCCAAAGTGTAAATTACTTTCACTTGCAATAAAATAATTTTTAAGCATAATTTTGTATGAAATGATTAATGTCTTTGGTGAGTGGCGTTACTTTAATGTAATTCTGTGATGTGATGTTTTGTTTTAGGGCCGACCCGGGCTGAACGGTGCCAGAGGAGAGAAGGGAGACTCAGGCTCTGGAGCTGGATATGGATACCCAGTGAGTCTCACTGATCATTTTTTCATCAGAGATCAAACGTCGTGTTTCCCTTTTTCATGGTCCATTTGTAAAACTCATGCAGCTTGTATGATCAGTCCATCAAAACACACTGAACACACAACAATCAATAATCAATATGCCTTGTATCCCAGGGTGCTCCAGGTCCACCAGGCCCTCCTGGACCCCCTGGACCTCCTGTTCCCCTCGACAGGTTCAGCGTGAGTAAAGACGTCACACATTTACCACACTGTAACATTTAATATCAGTTTCTCCTAACTTAGTGATTAACAGCTGATCGCCTACTGACTGTTGAATAAAAGAAAAATTGATTCGGCAAGTATGGACTCAATGGAAACATTTGAATGGATCAAAACATACATTAGTAATAAGAAAAGATGAAACTGTATTGATCCCGGTTGGTAAATTATGTTGTTGCAGCAGCAAAAGTGATAGGATTCAGCAAGGAAAAAGACAAATAGAATATGAGCACAAAATAGAATATAAAGTAAGCAATAAAAACAAAACAGTGAGGCAATAATATATAATGTTAAGTAGACTGTAAGAGTGGAAAATATGAGTATTTGGGTTACTACAGTATGGATTAACCTACATGTGTTACTACACTTATTTGCAGATGTTACAACCAATCTCAGTACTAATATCTTCGTTTTTGATTTCAGGGATATGACGAATTCTCCAGATATTATCCCAGTAAGTTAACTTCATATTGTGACTGGAATAAAGAATTGGGGGTAAAATTGTTTTAAATTAGCACAATGCTTAAGTTAATATGCTGTTCCTGTTTCTTTACAGATTCTAAAGGAGACAAAGGTGATCGGGGAACACCAGGGATACCCGGCATACCAGGTAGTTAACGGTTCCTCTGTCAGCGCTTACACAAAACGCTGAAAAATAATTTATGTTTTCAGCACATGCTCTTAAACAAATTCACAGCAGCACATTTGTTTTCTGTCCCAGGTCTCACCTCAAACTTTGACATTTACGCCTTCAAGGTAAGCCTCAACTCTAGAGACAAATACTTCTAACCACTGAAACACGTCATTATGGTTAAAATATTTGAGCATCAGTAAGCCTTTTGTGTGGACATTCCCGTTATTGGAATAGTGTGCAGGTTTCTTGATGTTTCCTAATGTTTAACGGTCTCTCGCCCCCCGCTTCCACCCAGAATGAGATGAAAGGTGATCCAGGCAATCCAGGCCTGAAGGGAGACAAGGGAGAGCCAGGCGGAGGATATTATGACCCTCGCTACGGAGGGAGCGGAGTCGGACCCCCAGGACCTCCGGTAAGAAGAAGAATGAAATAATGAAATATGAAAACTAAAAAACAATGGCTAACCCTTATTACTATGCAACATAGTGTCATGGAAAGTCACTTTAGAAAGAAATTTAGAAATTATATTATAGTATGTCAAGTGGAGATATAAATGTCATAGGGTCATATGGTGTTATAGTCAGGTTATAGCCACCAATCCCCCAAAAGTTAAAATAAATACTTGTCAATTAATAATAGAATATTTGAAGGGTTTGATTTCCAAACATAATACATCTGAGAAAAATGTTGCTACCTGAAATTTATCAGTCAACATTTCCAAAACACAAATAATTATGACCTCCAAAACATCATTATTTTGTAAGCAAATGTCTTAAGATGAATTATAACTTCAGTAGTATCCCATAATGTGTTTTACTTTCATGCCAGCAGTCATTTTATCAGTCAGTGTCTTCTTCCAAATAATCTCATTTGACCAAATAAAGCTTCTACATACCTGTTATGTGTATTTTCCATTAGAGGAGGTTTGAATTCCATCTGTGAAATTCACTTCTGACTCCTGTGAAAGACTCATTTCTGTCCTTGTCCCACCAGGGCCCTAAAGGCGAACCCGTCATCGGCCCTCCAGGCCCCCAGGGACCGCCTGGGTCCCCGGGACGGGGCTACGATGGGCGGCCGGGAAACCCTGGACCACCGGGGCCGCCTGGACCTCCAGGATCCTCCCTGCCCGGGGCGTACAGAGGCACACAGAGTGAGTTACAGTCACACACACACAAATATTCAAGATGAAGTTTGTGTTCAGTCTGATTTGAGCTCAGTTAACATGTGACCCTTTGATTTGCCAGCTATCAGTATTCCTGGACCCCCGGGACCACCTGGAGCACCTGGGATACCTGGACAGTCGTCAGGGGTGAGTTCAACTCGTTTACACTGTCCAAGTTCTCATCAGTGTATCACTTTAGCTGGATTTGTTATATACTGTATGTGTGTGTGTGTGTGTGTGTGTGTGTGTGTGTGTGTGTGTGTGCGTGTGTGCGTTCTTTTGAGTGTCCATCCACCAATCATCTAAACTGTTTAAGATAGAATTATGAAACACAAAGCCTCACAGTCATTGCAGCTGTAGGACAAAAATGACCTGAAGGGGGCACAGTAATAACATTGTAAAGTATTGATTAAGACGGTATAAAGTTGAGATAGTTTAAATAGATTTAAAGGCCATAACTCCACTCTGTGACTCTTAGTGTTGTGACACTTGGCACAGCTGACCTTGTTTTACAAATGTGTGCCAAAGTCTCAACATGCTTTATTGGACTGACGTACATAAATGAAACCGGTCCAATCAGATAAACAATATGGCTGCAATTAAGTAATGAATCTCAGAAAGTAGATGCCTGATCACATCATTTCCCATGAGTCCCAGAACAGTTTATCCATTCCTGAAACTTTGGGAACAATATCTGCAAGGCATTTTAAAATCGACCATCAAAGGGTGTTTCCACAGATGCTAAAAATGTTCAACCAGTATTTCATCACATTTGTAGTCGTCACAATTTCAAGTTTGATTTTGTTTGCTGGGCATTGCCGATCACATACTAGCTTACATTTCACAGACTGTTTGGACTGGATTGGATAAGTCTAAAACATGGATTTCTATTTTGAACATACTAAATTGCATGTGTAACTTACATGGCCTTTAGTGTTTCTAGTGTAGTTTTGTGGGTAAACAGAATGATGCAAAGTGCCTGTACGTGTGTGTGTGTGTGTGTGTGTGTGTGTGTGTAGGTGACAGTGTTGAGGTCCTATGACACCATGACAGCCACAGCTAGAAGACAAGCCGAGGGGACTCTGGTCTACATTATAGAACAGACAGATCTCTACCTACGAGTCCGAGATGGAGTCCGCCAAGTCCAGGTGAAATATCCCCCTTTTGCTATGAACACAAATCAGCAGGAGTGACACAAAATACAGGAATACTTGATATTTTCATGCATTTGATATTCAGTTTGCTTATATATTTTCTCCTTTCATTTTTCAGCTCGGGAACTACATTGCTTTGCCCAGTGCAGATGTGAGTCTTTGTGATGAGATGAGAGATGAATTTAGGGGGAATTTTACTGCAACAAATACCCAAATTGGAGTTTCTATCTTTGTCTTTTCATCATTTCATTTTTCATCAATCATACCCACAATTTTCAGGGTAATGAGGTTGCAGCTGTGGAGCCCCCACCGGTCGTCCACTATTCCCCGGATCACGAGTCCAACACAGACGACCGGTCTCAAAGACCACCAGAGGGCCAGACTCCTGTCCATCCGGATTCTGGGCATCCGTTACAGCCTGACACGCATCATCCAACACATCCGGACCATAGATACCCATCCCAACCAGACCCACATTACCCATCGCAACCAGATCCACATCACCCATCGCAACCAGATCCTCGTTATCCATCGCAACCAGATCCACATCACCCATCGCAACCAGATCCTCGTTATCCATCGCAACCAGATCCACATCACCCATCGCAACCAGATCCTCGTTATCCATCGCAACCAGATCCACATCACCCATCGCAACCAGATCCTCGTTATCCATCGCAACCAGATCCTCGCTACCCATCGCAACCAGACCCTCGATACCCGTCACAGCCAGACCCACGATACCCGGCGCCTACCGATCCGAGGTATCCGAGCTATTCCGACCGGTTAAACCAGCCGGACGGTAGGCAACCGGTCCATCCGGCCCAGGAGCGCCCAGTCTACCCAGACCATCGCTACCCAGTCACCCCTCAGCGAAGGCCGAGTCCCCCCGAGCCCCAGACTCCAGTCCACCATCACACCTCAGGTCCAGGGGTAAGAGGAGCAACTTAGAAACACACTCATACATCTGAAGCAATATGAGTACTGGGCAAGATTGTTATATAAAAATACACTCAATAAATATCATCATTCTTGTGTTTTATGGTTCTGGAATGGTGGTTATTTCGTATTTTTGCATATATACAGTTCCATCATTACTTATGGGAATTGTTGAACCTGCATTTTTAAACCTTTTCCCTATCATTTTGCAGTCAATGTAAGGGCAATCTCCCTAAAGTAAAAGTACCGTGATAAGGTGCAATCGTGAATTAATAGTTGATGGTTATCATTTACTGGTGGCCTGTTGGTTTAAGCCGCTCTGTTCCCCCACAGCTCCACCTGATCGCCCTGAACAGCCCGAAGACAGGCGCGATGCAGGGCATCCGGGGAGCAGACTACCTGTGCTTCACCCAGGCCCGGGCCATCGGGATGACGGGAACGTTCCGGGCCTTCCTGTCCTCCAAGCTCCAAGACCTCCACAGCATCGTCCGCAAGACCGACCGCGACCGTCTGCCGATAGTCAACCTGAAGGTACAAGGGCTTATCAGCTGTTTAATCTGATCAATAGTCTCCAAAGCATCAATACACATATTTGATGTTTTTCTGAATACATATTTGACTCTATTTGACTGTGATGTATACTTTAAGATATATTTTCAGTATAATTAGGTATTCATTATTCAGCAGGATATCTCAAAAAGGACCAAGGAATAATTGATTCGATTTTGGTGGAGATCGAGATCTGGGATTTCCAGACTCATTTTTTTAGTCATAACTATGAAATTAACAGAGATGGAGACTTGATTTCAAATCTTAATGCTATGTTAACTTAGCAAATGGCCTTGTGTGTACCAGATATTTTTCCCTGATTGTGTTGTCTTGCCACTCTCTAACTCAGGACGAGGTTCTGTTTGACAGCTGGGACTCCATCTTCAGTGAGGGCAGAATGAAGGACAATGTGCCCATCTACTCCTTCGACGGCAAGGACATCCTCAGGGACGATGCATGGTGAGCCACAGATCATGTGCCCTAAATGACCGTAACAAAACAACACCATCATGAACAGAGACTGTCACAGTCTGTACAACCTCAGTATGAAAGTTTCTGAAATAAAGTGATGGTAATTGTCACAAATCATATTCAATTCATCATTTCACAAAGTACAAAGAGATCACCAAGCCATATTATGTGTTCATGTGCTATCGGATATATTGGAAAAATGGAAAAACAAAATGGTTTATTTAGTTGCACAGTGATAACACAGAATTGAAGTGACTAAACCGAGAAAAAAATGGGGAAAAAATCACTATTGTGCTGGTAATGATGAGCACTTAACACCAAAACTCGAGGGATCTTCTTCTTTTTAATTCTACCCTCTCCGTCTCATCCCAGGCCAGAGAAGCTGATGTGGCACGGCTCGACCAGCGGGGGGCAGCGGCAGGTGGACAGCTACTGTGAGACGTGGCGTGTGGGCGAGCGGGCGCTGACCGGCATGGCCTCGTCCCTGCAGAGCGGCAGCCTGCTGCAGCAGAGCTCCAACAGCTGCTCCAGCAGCTACGCCGTGCTGTGCGTCGAGAATAGCTACATCGGCCAGTCCAAGAGATAGACCTCACCCGCACACACACACACACACACACACACACACAACATATACTGCCGCATCAGCTGGACAAAAGGATAGCCCCAATCCTCACAGTCACAGTCAGTCATACTAATGTCCTCATAGTTGCACGTACACACACACACACACACACACACACAAATACACATTCATCTATGCGCAGTATGTGGTGCTTTGTAAATAAAAGTTTTTTTAATTAATGATTAGTTTATGTTTGATAGTCCCTCCTATATGGTGCTATACATTAAGATTATCCCAGAGGTTGAACCTAAGCAGTCTTCCATGCTCATGTGACACAACTGCATCGTTCTGGACTTGCTTGATAGACGGCTTGCAGGTGACGTAACACACCCTCTGGCGGCCATATTGGAGGTCCACAGCTCTTGGGCAACAGTGGCTGTGAAGCTGATTGTGTTTCTAAACATATGACTTAATTTTTGTGCTGTTTTTTTACTGGGAACTGATATCTTCGCCACTGAAAATTTTTATCATTTTTGTGTTCAGACAGTGTCAGCTCCTTGGGTAGCTAACCATGTTATTAGTAGCTATAATGTTAGCATTAACGTTGGTTGCTTTGCTAAATTAGCCTGCTGGCTAGTTAGCTAGCTAAATAAGTCAAAACTATTTAGATTAACTGCCCAGTAGCAAACACACATTGTATCAATGCAGATTCAGTGTTAATGCATCAACACAACATTGAATCAACATTGAAATACTGATTCAACATCAGTTTTGCACCCTGAAATAATGTTGATACAGACACTCCAGCCTTCACAATATGGACACATGGAGTATTATTAGAGATATAACGTGTTTTCTAGAATCTTTAAAATGAAATTGGCATTTTACATATGGAGTGATACATTTTAATTCAAAATATAATAAAGAATACATCAGTTTTACCATCAGTGGTTGACAAGGTTTCCATGTTCTCTTCCTGTAAGCATCACATCTCAGCAACTCGACAGAAAATCCAGACTTTTTTCTTGTGAATATCGTTCAAATGCACTCAACTCATAAATCTGATATTTAGTTACGAGATGTGATGAACTTAACTGTGGGCTGGACTCATCGCCAGCTCATTGGTCCAGAAGGAGGAGATAACATGAGTGAGATGAACAGGTGGATATGATGCACTAGGATGCAGGTCAAAGCCTCCAGTCTTCTTATTAACAATTATCAGCTGATTAATGTAAGGTACAAGCAGTGTGGTTGTTGCTTAAAATGCAATGATGCACCCTATCATCAGTAGTTTGAACACTAAGAAAGCTCTGAGAGAGATCCTTGTCTATAGCTCAGTGAGACTGATATGTCCTTGTTATGTTGGAGGTTCCTGGTTCAAATCCCAGACCTCCTTATTGTTGTCAGTAGTGTGAACACTTGTAGAGATAAGATAATGAACAAAAGCACATCCTACCTTGAAAATAGCTCAGCAGAATAAGTAGCTGGGTTGTCACTCATTCCCTAAAGTCAGTCTGAGTCTTGGTTCAATCCCTGATGGGGACTGTTCTTGTTGAAGCCAGTCTGCAATGTCTTTAACCTGACTGGTAAAGACTGGTTTATAGAGCAGAGACACTCCTATAGGCCGCTCCAAGGAAATAAGTGACAACAGACAGGCTGCTGTCAGGAATGTAATACATACTGGCTCCTAAAGTCAGTTACATACACATTTACAATATGTAGACACAGATACTATATGTAAAGCAATCAACAACATGTAGACATAAAATGCTTATAGAGTCAGCTTTGGGAATTTGGATTTTAGCCCTACAGGCAGGCAGCGGGCTACATATAACTTCAATATACTATGTAATGGCAAGACACTTCCAACATTTTTAAAAACAACTTGACATGTTGGTGAAACCTTCATAACCGCCTCCTTACAGCTCTCTGGGACACGGCCCCCCCCTCACCCACCATAGCAGGAATGGTCGCTCCAGTTACTGACAGTGGAGAGGGATTCGAACCAGGGTCCGCACGTTCTCATGTTCTCAGACGAGACGATTAAGCAGTCTGTGATTCCGTCACACCACCAGGCCGCCTTCACAATCACCGCTCTTCTCTCAAAATTCATTAACTGTTTCAGGCTTGAACCCACAACCTAAAAACCTTCATGTAGTTGCTCAACTCTACAAGCCACTGGGTCATTCAGGTTGAGCAGAGTCTTTTCTCAGAGCTTGTCAATCTTTACTTGGGCTGTTGGCTTTCAGAAGTGACTGGCAAACTAAGAGTGGAAAGTGAGCCTGACCCCTGAACCCATAAACTCAAAACTTTCGCACAGCTATGCAGCTCTTTGAGCCACTGGGTCACACTGCTTCAGTCTTTGCTTACGATGTTGGCTTTCAAAATTTACATGCAACCCAAGAGTGGAAAGTGGGCCTAAGCCTTGAACCCAGAACATCAAAATGCAAAGATAGCAGAGTAGCACTTTGAGCCTTTGGGAACTTTCACATTTCAAACAGAAAAAAGAAATGTAAAGGTACCATGTGGCTACCATAAATCAAAGTTGATTCGATGTTTCCTTTTCAGTGTTTTCAATTGTATCTCTTCTTCTAGCCTGGTTGTTATATATTTAGTCATTATTTGCACACAGCCAGTTCTCCAGTGGACCTCCATGATGGCACCAGACGTGGTTGCTAGGAGATTAGTGACGTACCTGCAAAGCCTCTATTCATTTTCGTCACAAAAACTAGGCCTTGTGCACATTACCAGGCCATTGTGGGCTAGATCAACTTCATTTATGCCAGCGGGGAGTACACCACTGTGTTCAGCTGCAGAAACACATCTTGATAAACAGCTGAACCCCCACTAAGAACTGTGAAACAAGAAATACAGAGAAAGTAGTAACCCTTTGCCTACATATTTCCCCGTCCTCCTGCCGTGAGCGATGACTGCAGCTGACCAAACAACTTTACATGCAGACCAAGTCTAGAACTACACAGTACGTCTGTCCAATACTTTAATAATGTGTTGAACAAGGATTTCCAATCTATCCGATCCACCTTATTTCATAACAGTGTGTGCCAGAGAATGGTGTGTTTAGTTGATATCAACACACACTTCAACTATAGAGGCCAAGATAAACTTTAAACTGTTGTATATGAAATGTATGGTTGTTTATTTTTTTTTTTTACACTGTTATCTTTAACCCGTGGCACTTGAATAACATCCTTTTCACTCTGCTATTGTCACACAAGGGAAGATATTTTCAAATCATATTTCTAGCAGTAACAAAGGGATATTTATTTTTGATTAACCATTTGAATGTTATATCAAACCTTACTGTGTGTAGTGATTGTTTTCACGAAGAATACTAAAATAATAAAATTGCCATATAGTATCAAAATATCATATATAGTAAATATGTAAAACCCTACACAAGGATTTGTCATGCATATCGAAATCCTGAAAAAGGTTCGGGACCAATTTCCAAGGGATAGATGTAAACATAATATGCAAACAAATAACATTTGTGTACAGATGTCAAATAAGGAATCAGCCATAAATGTGTTTTTGTCCATGCACTGTTTGGAAGCATCGTTTTATTATTTGTTTTGCTTTTTATTACAGGACTTTTTGTATCCAGAACAGTAAATGCACTGCGCTGTAGTGAGGCTTCTGGTGTTATTGAGGAAATGGACGCTGATGTCAAACTCGAGTGTCATTCTTCATTTTCTGTTGAAAGTGGACAGCAGAATGGCATTCCTATGTACTAGCAGAGCCATGCCGAATGCAGTAAGATTTGTATTAACTCTTACAGATTATAATCTATTGTTCTGATTATGTGAGCAATGTTCTGCTGCATCTCATTGAATAAACCTGTGTGGAAATCTGAAGATATATTGAAAATGGGATTATTTACAGTGAAGCAAAAACCTCAGTTTTCCTCTTACCTTCTCTTTTGTATTTCTAGTTTTTTAGCTTTGCTATTAATCTCCATTGAGAGTGGAGGTTAGAATCCCCAAACTGTCTGGAAAAATCTGGCTGAGGAAGCAGAAATCACCAATAACAAACTTAAAATGTGACACAAATAAATAGAGTTTTTTTTCCCACAGAAGCTGATTTATTTAAGAATAAAAAATAAACATCTGATTAAAGTTAATAAAGACAGTCAGTGTTGTTTTCCTTTTTACAGCATTCAAATAAGTTCACAGTTGTTCGCTACTTCTCAGCAATTATGTCAATCGAAATAATTAAAATAAATCTATATATTCTCAATTTAAAGACAACCAGGAACTCAAAAATCAGTTAATGTGACATACAAAACTACTGTTGTGTCTATTTGCAAGAAAAAAAGTACATTTGCAGAGTTTTGTTTTATGACATCAACTAAGGGACATATTTGCTATTCAAGTATATGCAAATAAACAGTTTTCAAGCCCCACTGCATGTCTGCAGAGCAGTTCCAATGCATTTCTACATTCTGTAAGTGACCGAGATAAGTGTTGCCTGCAATTTTGATAAATATGAAACTACCCATTCTCATTGTTGTTCTTTAACCCAAAATAAAGAATCAAGTTTTTAGAATAAGAGCCCCAAATGATGGTTGGTTACTTGGAAAAGTAGGGGTACAGAAACTTACAAGCCATGGGCAACGCTTTATCTGCAACACCTCTGAAAATTAAGCACTAAATTGGGAAAAAAACGTAACACAAGTTGTTCAGTACTTAACTGCATTTAGGGGGGTGTAGTTATAATAATAAAATGGTCAAATAAGATATAAACAAGCATGAATGCCTGTGTTTCGTAGATCCGACCGACAGTTTCAAATATTCAAGTAATCCTACAGATGCTGATCGTTCAACATTACAACTGGTTTTCAAGACGCAAACAAAGGCAATACAACAGTATTGCAGCAACAATAAAATCATTTTCGTGATAAAACCCCATTATATAACATACTGCAAAAAAACTGGTGTGCAGTATACAGCGTAATACAGTAGTTTATAGCCTCAAATACTGAATTGTAGTACTGTGTAATCCAAGCTGAAGGGAAAAACTTCCAAAAATGTATTTCCTATATAAAAGCAGAAAGAAAAAGATTTATAAAACACAATTATACTGATATGGTTCATTTCATGGCTTTTTTCAAATGACACTCACACAGAATAATTAAACTATAACATTAAACACAGTAGGAGTGTCCCTAATAAAAAAATGTATGTCAAACCATTAAAATGCAGCTCCCAAAGCAGCTCACCCTCTGAAGCAAATGCTTATTCTAAAGCAATGTTTTAGTGATCGCACAGCAATCATGACAAGGACAAGTCACTGTCACGAGGACAGCTGCAGCATGATTCTCCCTGTTTCCTATATTTGTAGATGGAAATACAAAAAAAAAAACATAGCAAAATTCTGACCATTACATTATGGTCCCTCTCTTCATTTAGAGATGATTTGTCTCGATACAAAAGCATAGTGTCACTTGGTGCTTTGCATTAAAAAAAAAAAAGGTAGAATTTGCAAAACTTTTCACAATTCCAGACCATCACTAACAATGATCCATTAGACCAGGCATGGGCGACCGTGTGCCTTGGAGGGCCGAGAGTCTGCAGGTTTTCATTCCAACCAAACACTACACCAGGTGAGTTCACTGATTCGATCCTCTTCTCTGGTTGGAAGGTGAGCTCATCGGTGAAATCACCTGGGCTGAACGTCAAATCCAAGAAAGTCAAGCCGATGCTCGTGTCCTTGTGGAGAAACTTCTTCCCAAGTTGTTTCGGAGAGAACGATCTACTCAAAACTACTTCTTTACAGTTTGAGATGGGCTGTGTGCTTGACGTCGCACAGCTGTTCATTTTCCCCACCTGTTTCAACCGTCTGTGTACTGTAGACTATATATGATGCGCTGGTCTCGCAATGAATCTTGGGGCTTCCTATTCCTATTCCATCTGACACATCCTTGACTGGCAAGTGAACTTCTGGGATCTTTATCCATCCTCCATCCTCGCGTCCTTTTGTTTTGGAATCGTACTTCAGCGGACACAAGGACGCATATTGAGAAAGAACCCTGGTCGTGTTGTTTGGTTGGAAAGAAAGAGACCTGCGTACTCTCGGCCCTCCGTGGCACATGGCTGCCTACCCCTGCATTAGTCCACCATTAATAACTACAATATCATTCAAAGAGCATAACTTCTCAACGCTAGAGAAACAATAAGTCTGTAGCTGGTCCGTCTTGCGTAGTGCAGGAGTCTTAGGTACCAGATGAGGCACTTGAATAATTAAGGCTCAGTTGCTAACACTGAAGAAACCACTCCATCATCATCATCATCATCATCAGAAGGTTAAAACCATGGAATACTTCCCAGGTCGAGTCTTAGAGCTTCCTAGCAGAAATCGAGGTCTAGGTAAGGTAAGACGTTGACGGAGAGGGAGTTAAGGCAAGACACTCTCCTTGTGCTTATGCCTTGGCGCTTTTGCCATTAGACAGAGGTTCCGCTTCTGAATTTGCTGCCACAGGACTAAGCTCGGTGGGCGTGGCCTGGTCATTAGCCCCGCCTCCTGCCCTGCGTTCGTTTCTATAGTGACGGATGATAACCACAGCAGCGCAGACCAGGTAGACGACAGTAAGCAGGGCGAAGTAAAAGAAGTACACCAGAAACTGTAAAAGAAAAAATATACACATTAGATGACGATCTGTACTGATGCTAGAAGTCTAGTATCAAAAATTAAAAATATTAGCTTGTAGGTTTTCTAAATTGCTGATTAAATTCAATTACTTTTCCCTTATCATGACATGACATGACGAATAATTTTCATGACCAATATTTGTCTGCATCTACTGTATGTTAAACGTACTTTCTGATGCATTTTAGCTAGGCTGAATGTACCAAGTATTGCTTTGCTTTCTCATTTTGGATTTAGGTAATCAAATTTTTTTTTTTTTATTTGAGTCATTATTCCTTAAAAAGTAACTAGATCCACTGACACACTGCTTATATATTAGTAAGAAATTTCCATGCCTGAAAATCACCAATAATGGAGATGAACCCTCGTCACAGAACCGAGAATTTACCTTACAGTGAGATAAAAATGAACCCAGGGGAAAACACTGCCAAAGGTTTTTGAACTTATGTGTCTGTGTGTGACTCTTGAAGGTATTAAAGGACTGTGTTTTACCTGAGAATGGACTGGCAATGCAAGTCCCCTCTTGTCAGCAACAATCAGGCTGATGATGGTCTTCAGTATGGTCCCCAAGAAGGTGTTGATGCCAAACACCAAGGCACAGAGCTCCTTGGTGAGCGACGAGGCAATCTGGAAACTATGGACAAATGATAAAAGATTAGTACGACTCGCAAAATTAATTGTCATGAATTGGTTGCAAGAGCTGTCTTTCACGCTTTCAGTTAATTATGTAATACAATACAGTGTTTCCCATATACTGAGAATCCAATCGGAGTATAATAGGCAACTTTGCATTTATAAATTAGCTAATATTAGCATTATTAGTTTAGGATAGATTGAGAGACTTTAGCTTCATTTGAGGCTAGTATCTGAGCAAAGATATTGAGCTCGCTAACTGAAATGTCAAGAAACATAGCCAAAACATAGCACAGATACTACATATACACCCCACTAAAACCTTTTAAAACAACAGTTAAATAAGTGACGAGTCAGGTACATGATTTTTTGAACTGAGGAATAAAAAACATGGAGGAAACACTGCAGTATACACCCAGATATTTAGTGTAGTTATTCCCTCAGGCTCAATTACAAGGCCACTGAACAACTTTATCCAACGTCACCAAACTGATCTGCGGTCAGTTCATAATCTGAACTTTTTGTTTGTTGATACTTCACTTTATTTACAACACAGTGGACTTGGCTCTCAAACTGGAGAGCTGGATGGGAGCAAAACAACATCTGTCCCTATTTCACAATTTGAGTCTGGGAGAGGCTGAAACATTTTGTTTGTTTAATTAATTGGGGGCGCATGCAGGGCTACAAATGGCACTTGTGAGTCAACGGTGTGTATTTTTATAGATTATTTTTAAAAGAGAAATTTCTGCTTGTTATTCGAAATTCAGAGGCTTTGCTGTCAGGCCAAAGAAAACAAACAAAGTCACATGAAAGAAAATAGGAAGCAGGATGCAGCCTTTTTTTTTCTTCCAGAAAACATATTTCTGTTTGTCCCACTGCACTGTTTTCTATGTAGAACACTTCACATATCTGACACATCCAAGTGTTGAAATAAAGTATATGTGTTACTATATTTGCATAGATATACATTACTGTAACAGTCTTTTACAACAGGCTACTGTGCATAAGTGTAACTCTGAAAATGCAAAAGGAAACACCCTAACCCTCAGGATCATTAGTTTCATCTAATCCAACAGGTGTGTTTTCAAAAGTTAATTTTGTAGCTTCAGACTGCGCAGTGACGATGAATACTTGTGTTTTTGCTACACTTACATGGCAATAGGCACCAGGAACTGGTAGAAACCCCTGAAGAGAACATAGGCCACGTAGCAGACCCAGATGTTTTCTGTGGTGCCCATGAGGAGCAACAGACCCGCCTGCAGGGCCGTGATGATGCCGATGACCAGCTCGGACCAGACGTTCCACCGAATTTTCACGAAGCCCGCCATGAATGACGTCATCGCACCTACGGAAAGATACATGAGACACAGGAAAATAGTCACATGACTTCAAGTTGCTGGAGTTTTCAGTTGAGAAATTAAAAATGCCTGAAGTAGAACATTACATATCTACATGGTAGAGGATACAGTCTGTTATTTTGTCATCCAATTACTTGCATTAACTAGTTTCCTTTAAGAAGGTACCACCACTTGTGTTAATTTTGTAGTGTCACTTTTCAAATGGTAGATAATTTCATTTAGTAGAACAGAATAGAACAAAACTCTTCATTGGGACAACTAGCTTGTTTTTTAACCTAGTTATATCCACACTCTAGTCTAATCTCTTCAAAATCTGCTTACCTCCAAATAATGAGGAAATACAACGGGATAATTGACACTCTAGACAGTTAGTCTCTCCCATCCTTATCAATACATTACTAATAGCCTATGAATAACTGACATTCCTGATAGGAAGTATGTTCTCTCCTTATCATTTACCTACTAATAGACTTTGCTTTGAAATGTCACATTCTGATGCTTGAAAGCGACATCCAGGTTATATGCAGAGGTTGCTGTCTTTCTGCTTTACAGCTGTTTAAAGTACAATTACTGACGTAATCTCAAAACCTGATGCCATCACTTCGGCTTTATAAGGCCGAGATATTAATAACTCAACCTCTTAACTACAGGTGAGAGCTGTACAGTCAGTTCACTACAGTCAGGCTTCCTTCACATTTTCCATTTCAAAATTAGACACTTTTTTCCAGACTTTAATTTCTTGACTGTATTTTGGTCATAGTAGTGGCTTTGCAATATGACTGTCAACTCATATCACTCTATAGTTTATTTTTTATAACATAAGATGTGTAGTCATGTGTATCAGGACTGAACATCTATTTCCATAATTTTCCAAACTCTGTATGTATTTCCTAAACTCTTGAATACTCTTATGTTTGATGAATTGATTAAATCATGTCATGAATGAATCTGTCAAATAAACTTGAACACGCTCATCCCTGTTTAACACATAGGCTTTTTCATTCATATTCAACATCTAACCTTTAGACTTAAAGACCCCATGAAATGGCATCGTTACTTCCTTGATTTGATGAATTTCCTGTTGAAACAGGATGTTGGGGCGGAACATTAAAAAGTGTGAACCAATGGAATATGAGTCAGGGAGAGAAAGGCAGTTTTATTTGATCGGAGGGGTGGGATTGTTCAAAAACCTGATGGTTTTATTGGTTAGAAATGTATATTTACGCCTATTAGTGCAGCATGAGGTCACCATGAAAGTAAAAGTAATGGGAGTTCATTTCACAGGGACTTTAATACTTGGCTTCTAAGCTCCAGAAAACTCTCTCACCCAGCAGAGTGGAAGCAGCCTCCACTCCCCCGTTGTAAACATTTTTGTTCTCAGTGGCCGGGTAGACTTTGTTCCACAGGATGTGAACGTAGAACAGCACCAGGTAGTAGCCTGTGGAGTTGAACACCCACCACAGGGACCAGAGCCTCAGGCTGGGCCTCCGCACCACATTCCTCACCTCCAGCAGCATCTGCACAAACACCGACTCCCTCCAGGAAGACGCAGAGTGCGGAGATGCCGGCGAGGACGCCTGGCCGTCATCCAGGTTCATTTTGGCCAGTTCCGCCTTTGTTGCGTCCGCCGCAGCCAGCTCTTTCTGCTGCTTGTCATACTGCGCCCGGTTGAAAAACATGGAGCGCTTGGGCCAGGGCAGGCACATCGAGAGGAGCAGGCCGAAGCTGACGAAGCCCAAAGACAAGATGCTGAGGGTGGAGTAGTTCACGTTGCCGAAGGACATGCACAGCTGGCCCACCACCGAGCTGGTGAACACTCCCATGAGCACCGAGGAGCGCGAGTAGCTGGCCACGCGCTGGTACATGCCCGGGCTGACCAGGGAGAAGATGTAGGAGGAGTAGGCCACGCGGGAGGCCATGGTGATGCCGTAGAAGAACTCCATGAACTGCATCTCCAGGAGGCTGGTGCCCAGCAGCAGGATGAGCCAGATGGCCACCTGGCTGATGCCCTGGATGATCAGCACCGGCTTGTAGCGCAGATAATCCGTCAACAAGAAGGCGGGCACCAGCACGGCCATGTAGGAGTACGTCAGCACTGGAGTGATCTCATTGGTCACCTAGAAAGGACAGGGAAATTAATTTAAAAAAGGCCACGTCCGCATGAAAAACCAACAAGGTGGATAATAAATGTTGGTACTTTGTGTCGGAATAGTATCGGTAATACATTGAATGTAAAAAATATTAGAGACATCTTCCTGATATCAAGTTGCAGCCTCCGTTTCACAATCCACATCTCAGTTGTCTCAGTGCTTAAAAATCTTCCTCCAACTCATCTGCTTCTCTTTAGCTACATCTGCTCCTTTGTGATTGGTATAGATTTAACATGGGACATCAAAAAGGGGTAATGGCTTTTACCTGGATTCACCTCATCAGTGTTCTTCATGAAAAGAGTAAGTGTCCCAAATATTTAGTACACGCAGTGTAGTTTTCCATTTCAGTTGATGGATACATGAGTGGTTGCATTTGTTATGTACTTGCCAATGCATGCAGAGAGAGAAATCACATTCATCTGTGGAATACAACTCAATTTAAGAGCTGTATTCTTATTGGGTTAATATAAATCCTGCATTCTCTTGGCAGAATGCACTTACAAGGATTTCTATAAGTCTATGGGCCTTTCTGTGCCAACAGTTGATGCCTTAATAATTAGCTGAGACATCACCTTCAATTCACTTACACTGTCTCCAATAGCGTATTCAACCTGTTGATGACCATCTATTCCTGGAGGCATTCGTTCTTGTTGAACACTTGGAACAATTTTCAAGAGCGTGACCCAGTATTATCAAGCATTACCTCACAAGGCCAAAACAAGGAAGTAAAGTAGCTTTAAAGTACCAAAGTGCTGTGTTTGCACTGGAATTCCAAATTACATAATGAATGTTTCGGGGAGGAACTTTGAACATTGACCACACTTAGGACCAGGATCAATGTTGTCATGCAACCACTCCACTGCTGCTGAACAGCATGAAACAGATCTACACACAACGCTGGCCTAAACTGCAAACATGACCCACAGAACATGATTCAGGGGCATGATCATCAAATCTGAAGTCTGATCTGGCCACATCCTAAATAAATAAGCCTTAACCTAATTTTGCACCCTTAGGCGCACTTACAGCTACTGTGTTCATGAATGTAAAAGCCCCACCAGTTAAGGAACAATGAGGTATTTATTTTCCCACACTGAAACACACAAATTAAGCCAGATGAACACATAAATTGAAATGTTTTCATTCACAAAAAAATTGTCGTGGTAGATGTCAGATGATGGGCAATAATCCAGGCAGCATTTTGCCTGGGAGGAGGCACGTGAGAAGGCAGATAAGCCTACATGATGAAATACAAGAATTTATGGAATATGGCGAAATGTCACCTCCTTGGATAAGGCAGGGCAGTTGGGTGATGTGCTTTCAATACAACAAGAAGTCTGTTTGAAAGAAGTGGCTGAGCTTCTCAAATCCCACTCAGGTCCAGCAAGCAGTATTTTTCCACAACACTGTCCTAATCAGTGTGAGAAAATACCACCAGTCAAATGCTGGTAATTTTTGGCTGTGCCTGGTAAGAGCTTCTCCTCTCCCACACACTTTGGCGGGTAACAAACTCTCAGCTTGATGCCATATTCTGTTTGGGGGAAAAATGAATTGGCTGGTAAAATAGTAATTTGGGGATTTATTAGTCACAATGGCCTGACAGACAGGTTTGTTTCTTGCCCTGGTCCCATTCCACAAATCACAGTCTACTCATAACTTGCTAGTTGCTTCACCATGACAAATCTATTAAGACCTCACTGACCCACTTTGCAGGAATGTGAACTTTGACCACACTTCTTAGGATCAGCAGACGTCCCACGGGCATTCATTAATGCCAATGGATAATGAGTGCTAAACTGCATGGAGGAAAAACTCATAGAAAACAATCTTTTGGGACTTAAAATTGCATTAAGTTTTGGATTTAATTCCGGACAGCCTCCTGTATATGAGGCTAGACTCAAACTCTGCAAAACTCTCCTGAAAATAAAAATCAATACAATGGTTGATACTGGAATGCCATCCAACTTTAAATATTTGCTGCTTGCCAATATTTGATTTCACTGTATCAAGACATTTTATATGTGGTTGCATATTTTTCCAATTCATGCTCTGTTTTGACATGAAATTGTAGCTTTCTGCCAATACAAATAAGCCAAATAAACCACTGCAAATAAGCCGAATGCCTGTGCACACACACACACACACACATATATTTCAATCTGGGGCCTTCACTAACCTGTTTCGTGGTGAAGTTCTTCTCAGGACTGAGTAGGTACGGTGTTATGAAGGGCTCCCCAGGCTTTATCGACGCCATAAACCCATAGAAGCACAAGAATATGACGGACCACTTCCAGGTCTGGGGATCCTTGGCGTCTGGGAGACCATCGGCGGGAGCGAGGGCCTCTGCGGCGGAGGCAGCCAGCTCCGCGTCTCGGTCTTCATGTCCTCCCGGGTCTTCAGGTGTAGGCTCCTTCTGGTCCATCTCTCTTCCTGCCTCCGGTCTGTCCCCAGTTCCCGCAGCGTCATCTGCCACCATTGTGTTGTCTGGTTGGTTTGTGTACTTCTTTGCGGTGTCAAATTACCATGTGAAGACTTGTTTTGCAGTGAAAGACTGGCGACTTGCAAATGGAATAAGTGTAGTCACCCAACCGTTTGGGTTCAGTAAATCAACGGGCTGTTTCAGAGCTTTGGTTTGCTCTCCACCATATCCTTGTGCCCGATGCCAAGCCTCTCATGTCAGAGAATATCGAGAGGGTGAGAACAAACCATTTAACAAAGCAGTGAAAAGGAAGTTAAACTGCTACATGCTGCCATTTGCATGTACGAGAGAATGTTGACCTTTGCTCCATTCCACACTGTGACAATGATTGAAAGCAAGCTATCCAACAGCTGGGTCTCATGTCATTGTGAACCTGTAAAAGATAACAATGTTGTCAATTAGTCAGACTATTCTGACACCAAGCAGAGTCATATGGTGGGTGACGTTGCAACACTCCACTGTTAAGTAAAAAGGTGGCAGAACATTGCAGAGCCAAAACCCATAACATTACATGCTGTTGTAGCTCAAACAAGTTAGATTATATCAGCTGGCAAAGCTTGGTGTGTTTTGCTGGACATGATATAGCCTAGTGGTGCATCAGGGGTTCCCGCACTTTTGAGTCAAAGACCTCCAAATAGAGGTGCTTTACTTCTTTTTGGTCCAGGGACCCTCATCTGATAAAATTGTCTGTCTCTACTGTGGGTGGGTCGATAACAGTGGAGAGAGTAACAACTCTAACCAGAAGTCATTATTATATATTCTCTCCTGGTGCCAAGTTCTGGTGAATGAAGTAAGTGAAATTAAACTGTTATGTTGGGGGAGCCTCTGGAGCCCCCACCCCCAAGGATCTCTGGGATCCAGTTTGGGAAACAGTGCATTAAAAACACAATCTGACCGTTGTGAAATAACACTAAGGCTAGCTAAGTATGACCCCGATACGCGCCAGAGAGAAAAGTACGCCACACTCCATTAAAAAAATCTGGTATTTTTGTGTGGTCTTACTTATAGTCAATGGGACACGCCTCGTAGGATCTAACTGACTGACTTCACTGAATCATTAGCGTCCACTGGTCAATTCGGCATATATATAATATCTCAAGAGCTTCTTATTTCAGTAAAATCCCAATTGTTTCGCCTGTGATTGCCACAGCCTTCTCCCCGCAAATCACACTGTTGTGGAAGGTAGCCAGCAATGTGAACCAATTATAAAGTTGAAATTTGACTGAAATAATGTGCTATTTAGTGGATCACGTGTAATGCCGAATTTACCAGTAGACTAACGATTCACAAAAGGTCCTAAATCATGTTCCATGACATGTACAGGTGTGCTGATGAGCAAAGCATCATTACATTGCCAGATTTTTGAATGCAGTTTGGTGTGAAGTTCTCTCATGACAAAGGAGCTTAACATCTCAGGGTTAGCCAAGTAGAAACCACAAACAAGTTACACGAGCCATCTGGTAACACGAGGGTCATGTATGTTATCTAGTTAGCTGCTGACACACGTTAGCGCCTCAAAACAAAAGGCCGAGGTGCTAATGTTACGTTACTTGCTGATGTAACGTAATAACGTTAAATGTATTAATGAGGGCGAATCTGTAATGTGTACACTGTTAACTGTTACACCAATACGCTAAACTGGCTTGGGTTGTGTTGTTCAGGCGGGACAACGATCTAGCCATGCATGCAATCACTTTCAGTTAACAATTTCTGATCCAGCTACAAACTTGCATAGCTAACACCAAGCTAGCTAGCTAGTTACATGAGGTTCATGCACCCTTGTGACCGTTGGCACCAACGCAGGCTAACATGAGCTTTATATCAAGTATAGACCGCTTTAGTACGCCTTGTTGACATTCCTGTAAGAACATACTATTTGCATGGTTAACGTTACAACATACCTCACATGAGTACCCAGCAGAAACACATCTCGTGTATTCCATCGGTTGCAGCGTGTAGTCGGTCAGCAGCAGACAGTCGGACTGCTTTTCGTTCGCATTGACTTCTGGGATGTGTAGTTTTTGGGGTCAGCTAGACTTCTGCGACAAAGCTGGAAAAACATTATTTAAGAGCGGATCACCAGGACCAACTTTTTCTAAATTTTTAATCTGGGTCAAAATTATACAGAGTTTCTGATCCCCTTTCTGATCCAATGCAGAATCAGACTGATCTGGCTGATTCTGATTCATTCTGATCCAGATCCCACAAAATCAAGATTACAGAATCCAGATTTGCAGTCCTGAAATACACCTCTAGCTCGCTATCTGCTGGACAAATAATGTTACAACATGTTATGCCAAAAAGATCTGAGTGAGCTCGATGAAAACGTGTAAAAGACCTACAGTATGTTACTTTTATTCACTTATGCACAAGTATACAATGTATAACAACTTATGGGCAAAATTCAAAGTATCATTGCATGTCAAAATAATTCAAAACAAAACCTCCCATTCTCTGCAAACTATTTTCATTCATTAATTCAAGGACCCTATATAAAATGAAGGTTCACAAGAATATTTCTCATTGACTGTCCAGCCGGTCCATCCTGCTGCAATGGGGGCAGTTGTTTTAAAGGTTTTGTTCATTTAATAAAATGTAAATATTAACACCATATTTAATCTATATTCAAGCTGTAAAGGCTGTATTTTCCTCACATCCTAACAAGTTACATTAAGTCATGACACTGTCTTGACCCTTATAGGCACCCCACTTATTAAAAGTTAATTTGTGAATTTCATTGATTCAGTCATCCAGTTCCAACAATATTTAACTTTTGAGTGAATATCTTCAGATTGGATGTTTGTCACAAATGTTCATTATTTATCAACTCATTTCCATTGAGGTTCTTGGTCTTAAATGATGAGTTACTGGGTAATTATTTTATGTGATTTTGACCAGGGAATACTTACCTGGCAAAGACCTACAGGAATAATCACACAGTCAGTGCTGGGAAAATTGCAAATCCTTTTATTTTTAATTGATTAACTCATTAGAACTTGAAATTTGAATATCATTTGAAGCATTTAGCAATCTCTAGGCTTTTATTGTGAAAAGAATTCACTGAGCTTTGCCACACATAGAAATTAACAAAGAAAGTATACAGTAATTGAAGTCCTGTGAAGCTCAACTAGAAGAATGAAGCACTGACACTGTTGAAGATTCACTTCCCATGGAGACACCTGTTCTCAAAGTGCATGTACTCTAAGATGCTTTGGATAAAAACATCCAGCATGTGACATACGATATAAGAATTGTATCTCTTATGTCAGCTGGCATCAGGTCCAACATTATGCATCACCATGTAAGTTTGGCTATATCTAACAAAGCCTAATCCACAGTTTTACATTAATTCTGAGAGGGAAACGGAGGCTGACATCACCAGAAGGTAAAAATCCAGTAGATGGCAGCAATGTTCCTTCCAAATCAAAGGCCCATAATGGAGACCAGGGTGTTGATCAATTCACAGGTTTTGCGATTAGATATTCTAAAACATCCTCTACTAATCAAGGATTTTTTGGCGGGGCTCATATAAAAAATAATGGTGTGGAAGCTGACCAACCAACTGGCCAGGAGGCTTATCCCTAAAAGACGTGATATTCAAGCTGATTGTCCCAAACCTCTTTTTTCATGGTAAGCTGGCAAACTTTGTCACACTGGCTGCGTCTTGAAATACCCCAAAACAACTAGAGAGATTTTCCTGTATAGCGGAAATGTATTTAATTCTATGATGCTTTAATAACTGCTATCTTGTGTTTGTCTTACATCATTCTGTTCTATAATTGATTGTTGATCAGTTGTATCTAGTTAGGCTTATTCTCTGTAAAGTCCTTTGAAACAGGCTTGTGATAAAGGGCTGAATAAATAAATGGACTTGAACTGGAACCTGAACAAATGCTGACAAACAGAAGACCTGCACAGACAATAAAGTGGATATCAAAATTAATTAGGGATAAGGGCTGGTAGGCACGTTGGGTGAAATGTCATCGACTTAAAAGCTACTTATCTCCTCAGTGTTAGCACATTCATGGTGTTGCGTATTTTCCACTTTTGCCATGCACCCACACACATCACTTCCCCATTAGTCAAGTCAACTTTATTTATAGAGTTTATTTATATTATTTATTTACACAAAACAAATTTGTTCCAAACTGCTTTGCAGAAATAGCGACAAACAGGGCAATATATACACACAGACACAGACACAGTTCAGGTTAACAACACTGACAAACATAATGTAATTTTAGTTTAATTTTCACGTGTGTCCCTTCTTGGGCTTTTTGTCCTATAGTCCTCATGCGTCAATTTCTGGTCCATATTTGTTCAGTTAGCATTCATCACCTATAGGCCAAGATGCAATTTTTATTCAGAAATATTACTTCTTTAGTCTGGTTCTGTACTGGGACCTCTGAGAATTTTGCCATGGTTGATAAGGGGGAATCACATGAAATTGTTCCACTTCTTCAGTTGAAAACCAGATTCAACTGGATTTCATAGGTTGAAAACTAACAAACATTGAAACCTTCAGAAAAGTCTTTGGGTTGAACGCAGGCGTCCACCACGCTTTCAGAAGAGAGCCCCGTTGCCCTCGGAGGTCTGAGACGTAGACCTAGACCTAGAGCTGGATCTGGACACCGACTTCCTCTCCTGTCTGAAATTCTTCTCAACGAGCAGCCTCAGGTTCTTCCTGAACTTGGCTCCAACAAAGGCGTAGAGAACGGGGTTGATGCAGCTGTGGAGCAGCGCCAGGCTGTGGGTTACTTGCAGGGCCATGTCGACTCTATTCCTCATGGCGCAGGTGAAAGGCACCACATCGGACCTCATCAGTGTGTCTACGATCACTGTCAGATGGTACGGCGTCCAGCAGAGCAGGAACGCAATCACTACGGCCACGATGACCCGCATGGCCCGGTGCTTCTGGAAGCCACGAGTGCGCAGCAGCCTCGTGATAGTGATGCCGTAGCATGTTAGCATGACGACCAGCGGGAGCAAGAAGCCCAGAATGTGTCGCAGCCCTCGAGTCATACGTCTCCATAAGGTGGCGCTGCCGAAGTCGTAGCGTTCAGAGCAAACCATCCTCTTTGAGTCATTTTCCGGTTTGAAAGCGTCGTTAAAAAGTGCTGGTAGCGCCAGGGCGCAACCGACGATCCATACTGACGCGCAGACAATCCAGCTGCAAAGCTGTTGGCGATCTTTGCGAGTCTCAGCGGCGCGAACAATTGCGAGATAGCGATCGATGCTAATGCATGCCAAGAAGAGGATGCTGGTGTAGAAATTTGCTTCGATGGTGATGCTAATGACCTTGCACAGAAAGTCTCCAAAGATCCAGCCTCGGATCGCATCCACTGCCCAAAATGGGAGGGCGAGGGCCAGCAGACCGTCCGCTAGTGTCAGGTGGAACAAATACACATCTGATGGACTCATGGCTTGCCAATTGGCGGCAATTACCCAGCCCACCAACAAATTTCCTGGTATTGCCAAAAAAAAGATGGTAATGTGTATGAGACACATGGCCACAGCTGTTGTAGGAACCAGCAGCTTGGGCTCGCATGGTAAAGTCCTTGGGTCGACGATGTAGGTGGTCAGATTGTTGGTGTTGTTCTCTTGGTCATAGAAATCTCCAAGCTCAAAGGTGATGGACATGGCTATGGATGGAAGAGAGATGGACACTATATTATCGTAAGCATCAAAACCCGAAAAACATTCATTCAGCTTCTGCTGTGTACAAGATTTAGATTTAAAGCTGCACTAAGCAAGATTTTACCACCATTACCATTACTTGAAACCCCATAGACATGAAACCAGTTTAAGTACTGACCTTCCATGTTGTGGCTTAGACGGATGACAAGTACTTGACATGAAGAGCTGTTGCCCAAATGAGTCAGTATTTAAGAGCATCCCTTTAAGAGTGATGTGTTCGTCAGGGAGAGTTGCCACAATTTCCTGTTTCCTTCCCCAAAATGTCACTGCACCTGTATGCGTCAACATGCAGTGCAAGCAGCAATCTCATGGTCTTCAATTATGAAGCCTCAAAGCTCGATTTCACAACATAAAAAGGAAGCTGACATTTTATCACTTGTTCATTTGATTTATACAATCACAGTAGATAACCCATTTATTATTAGGAGATATAGGGACAGGCAAATTTCAAGTAGGGATTTTCTTTATATATATAAGGCCTATTAATACACTTGAGAATGAATGCATTGCCACAAATAGATGCAACTCAATTTCTATTTACACTACCAGTCAAAAGTTTGGACACACCTGATTGAATGTTCTATGTTTTTCATTCTCTTAAAGCCATTTTGATCTAAAGGCTTATGCTTAAATGCTTGAAATTTGTTTCTTAGACAAATATAAACAGTGAAGTTGATGCCTATGTTTGAATGTCTTTCCAAAACCTTTGCCAAGGCAAAGGGCGGCTACTTTAAAGAATCTAAAATATGAGATCATTTTGGTTTGTTTAACACTTTTTTGGTCACTGCATAATTCCATTTGTGTTATTTCATAGTTCTGATGTCTTTACTATTATTCTAAAATGTGGAAAATAGTAAAAAAAAAAAAAAAAAAAAAAGAAAGAAAAATGCGGTGTGTCCAAACTTTTGACTGGTAGATTTTGAATAAATTGATTTTAAACTGAATTGATCCCAGACCCTGTTTTGAAAATGGTGAGTTGTACAATTTATAACACAATTTGACCAGATTAAATTAAAACATTTAGATGGCTTAGACCATAGTTATATGGATTTCAGTAAAAAAAATAAAAAATGTAATGTGGCTCCCATTTGATTATGAGGAAGGAAGCCTTTTTAGGACTACAGACCACCAATGACCCTTGAATTGAAAAAAAAATTTAAAAAAAATCTCACAACACAAGCATCATATATGTGTACCATTGAAAACTTTCTTTCCAAAATAATAAAAAAAAGTGACATCTACTCGTACAAAATGATTGATAGTGTAAAATTAAACCAAATGAAAGTACTGTTTAAAGGCTTGGAAACACTTTTATAAACTGGATCCTCTATTTTTTAGATATATTGAATGAGTTTTGTTTTTTTTGTATAGCATTTTGGAATAAAACTGTTGAGTTCTTTGGGTCAGGCTAATGCACAAGATTTCCCAGTCAAGATGGGAACTGACCACTTGTGATTTGTCTGTTGCAAGTCATTGGGCAATCGTGGATGTGGGGTAAGGTGTTTTACAAAACATCAGTTCTTTCAGCTCAGGATGTCAAACGTGACACTTTCTGGAATACAAGAAACACTTTGTTCTCATGCTGGTTTTGTAATAATCCACTATCATTGTGTCCTTGAGTTTTTTTCCCCTCCTTATGTCTTGTTAGGAGCTTAAAACACAGTTCAAGAACAAAATGAATATCAGATAATTCCTTGGTTAAGTGGACGATCCACCCCAAAAACAGAAATCATTATATTACTCCTGTGATTTTTGATGAGTGAAGTCTAAATTTCTGTACATGAACAAGTCTGTCCAAAGCTATAGAAACAAGTGAAATTCAAGTCTAAGATGCCACCAACCAGCTCCTTTCCTCCTTATTGTATTTTATTGTCATTTAGTTTCTGTTATCCACTTGAGTTGTGTCCCGATTTATCATGTTAATTTATTGTCTTCTTTGAGGTGAAATGCTCTTATAAACCCTTGGGGTTTTATTAATCTCACCTGCACAATTTGTATTTTTTCTTTCTCTCATCTTCAGATCACATGGGAATAAAACTAACTCAAAAAAGTCAGGAGAGGTTTTCATTGAATAGCATCGTCATTTCTACTCTTGGTTATCTGCATTGTAGCTTTTATTGTTCATAAATATTGATTGAAGTTGTCCAAGGTCTTATCTTTAAGAGTATAAATAAGTAAAAAATATATATAAATATACAGCCATAATAGAGTTGACTGACCATATGACAGATAACACGTAGAGGTCTACAGAGGGTGTGTTGGGTCATTGTGCTGTTGTGCAAGGCAAGAAACGTGATGTGTAGCACTTGAGATGAAGTAAGAGCCTGAATTTGCTCTTACATCTTCCAGTGACGCTTCAACACCACAAAAACAACATATATGACTAACTTAGTGGGTCTTTAGGCGGAAGGAGCAACGTCAGTGCTTCCGACTGAAAATACCAACTTTGCCCGGGTGTTTTTGTTTTGGCTCTGGGTTTGAGGATTTGTTATACGAAAACTATTTTGAAACCTGTAACTGCATCTTCATCCACAGGTTGAATTTCCAGGTACAAGACGGATGGATGTTTTTTTATACCTAGATGGCATGACAAGCATCAGTCAGCATGCAGAGTAAAAATTATAACCTGTGCTCAGTAATGACAGGGGAAAAGGGCATGATGGGGAGGCAACAATGACACAAGCCTCCTCCTCTCTAAGTCTATAGACAAATCGTCTGTTACAACTATTTCGATTTACATGGGCAGACACAAGACAAGTATCTACATTCCCTCCCCCTTGTCTACATAAATCACTTCATTCAGGTTTGAAGAGGTAAAATGCACAATAATAAACATAGCGATGTGTTGCCTCACTGCTGTTGTCCCTTTGCTGTCACAGAAGCAGGAGGAGACACACAGGCTCCAGAAGCATCACAGTGCTGTGTGACTGATTGTATTGTCGGCCTGCCTGCCTCCATCCGGAAACATGACAGTCCCAGAACTAGAACGGCCTGTTTCTGCGGTTACTTTGGCCAACAATGGGTCAACAGTGTGTGTGTGTGTGTGTGTGTGTGTGTGTGGGTGTGGGTGTGCGTGTGCCATAAACTCAAACTGAAACTAAAACATAAACTAGGTGTGAAAGAGCATTGAACGTAAACTGAAATAAAAATAAAACAGACTTTGTGAAAAAAATCAAACTGAGCTAAAACTATCTGGTCTATTTGTAAAACTAACTGAAATGCAGTTTTAGTCTTTTCTTGTAGTTTTTCTTACATTTTTGTTGTTTCTTAAAGTTTTCATCTTGTTGTTTATGTGCAGGGTAAAAAAAAAACACTGTACATTTTTGGACGGGGAATTTTTGATTATTTTTACTAAGCACTAACTGAAAAATTCATGCAAATAAATAAAAAAAAGAATTTATTTGAGAAACCTATTGTTTGTATCTCATAGTACTTGTTGTAAACACATATAAAATACCTGTTTTGAACTCATTATACCTTAAAAAAATACCACCCCTACCAAAAATACTAAAACCAGCACTCAAGCCAACCCTGAAACTGAATAAAAACTAAACTAAAATGACCAAACACACTGAAAACTGACTAAAACTACAGTTGAATTTAAATAAAAATTTTGAAACTATATTAAAAAAAAGGGAGAGAGAGAGATTATTATTATTGTTATTATTATTATTATTATTATTATATTATTATTGTTCCTGTTTGATGTACCATGTTTTTGTTCTTGTTTTTTCTTTTCACAATTTAAATGCTTTTGCAACTCATACATATGTCATGCTAATAAAGCTCATTGAATTGGATTGAAATTGAGAGAGAGAGAGACAGACAGAGAGAGAGGCAGAGAGAGAGAGAGAGAGAGACAGACAGAGAGAGAGGCAGAGAGAGAGAGAGGTAGACAGAGAGAGAGAGAGACAGAGAGACAGACAGAGAGGCAGAGAGAGAGACAGGTAGACAGACAGAGATAGAAAGAGAGGGAGACAGAGAGAGAGAGAGAGAGAGAGAGAGAGAGACAGCAGGTGCTGATGATGGAGCATCAGCACCTGCTGTCTCTCTCTCTATTTGCTGTATCTCTCTCTCTTTGCTGTATCTCTCTCTCTTTGCTGTATCTCTCTCTCTCATGTTTACGCACTACAGACTGTTTTCTCTCAACTTTGCAGACAGCGAGTCACTCCGACATCAAAACAGTGCAGAAAAAGGAGCAGTCCCGTCTGGAGGATACCTCAAGCATTTTGGTCCGAATCCAGCAATGAAATCTGAAACGACACGTAACCGTTAATTCCTAAGAAAGCAGCCCACTTGACATTGACATGCAACTTCTCGGGAATCTGTATAATCTGTAAATACAATCCAGTTCCCCAGAAACTGATGATAGGTAGATAAAATAACTTCCTGGACTGGATTCTTATCGACTTGCTGAGAATTTTCTTTGTCAAGTTTCAGTGAAGCAATAATGTTTGTTATGCTGCTGACCGCAATAATGATACCTTCACCCGTCAGAAGTCAGAAGAGAACACAAGGCTCTATTTCTGCGCCAAACGGCATCAACATTTTTGTTATCGAAGATGTACTGCATGCTGAAAATAATTCCAACAGATTTAAAGGTTGTAATCCTCTTAAATCACCAAGTACACTTGGAATTTACTTTATTTTGTTAGTGTGGGAGTATCCATGTATGCTAACACATTTAATGAGTTTCTCTGTTTGACAAGGCACTGACCATAGTACATTATTTTCCTGTTACCACCTTCTTTCTAATTAGCTACATATGGATCTACAATATGTTTGGCATATAGATTTATGATGCTTTTGTCTTTTGAAGGTAGAGGTCAAACTGTATCAAGTCAAACAAGCAGCCACAGATACAGTAATAATTGGATGTTGTTAGTGATTGGAGGGTTGAATCATTGGATCAGCTGGGAAAATCATAGGCATAGAAACGGGATAAATAACACTCTTCTTTCCCTCAACAGCCACCATCATGGTGCCACAGAGCAAGGCACTTAACTCCAAACTGGTCTCAAGGAAATGAAACTAAATCCCACTCAGATCAACAATATCCCAGTAACAGGATCTCAATGGGAAGAGCTCCAGATTTGATCCTAATTTCAATGGAATACCAGACTGGTTCAGTATCTGGATCAAGGATGTATGACACATGGCTGTTTCAGGAACTAAACCTGAAAAAAAAAGACCCACCTGAGTTCACACTGACAGCTTTGACTGATGTAAACACACCTGTCTGATCTGGAGTCAGACACACTGCGGCTGCGCCACAAGAGAAAGAAAGATAAGACGACACGAAAGAGCGGTAAAGCGAGGGAAGCCGAAAAAAAACACATAGACAAAAACACAGAGGTGCTTTGTTGCAATTGTTTCCTCAAGTCTCAAAATTTTGGTCTGAATCCACATACCGCCACCAGTAATGAAATCTGAAACAACACATACTTGTTTGTTCCTCAGAAAGCACCCCACTCAGCAGGAAATTACACCTAAGACACCTAACCTCATCCATATTTCAGCCCAGCAGGACGCCACATGTCGCAACGAGGAGGAGGAGGAACAAGGCACAGCTGGAAGGTCAGAGGTCACGAGTTCGATCCGCCAGTGTCGCACTTGAATTGTCCCAGTGCAAAATTGCCTGAAACTTTGCATGGACACACACCATGTCGTGTCAAAAACAGCTAAGTGACTTCTCCACAAACTCAAACATCTTCAAAGATAAGTAGATTTTTCCCGAGAAGTCTGCTGCTAATCTTAATATTGTTTTCTTTAAACATCTACCTTTTGATTTCAGGAGATGTACTCTTGCTTGTCAGGAGTGATGGCAGAGAAAATGACAATACAAGTGCCACCAACACACACACACACACACACACACACATACATACAGCCATGGCAAAATGTCCATTGGCTGCACACACGCCATATGACATCCATTTTGCGAGTTTTTTAGAAGCAGCTAAGTGCATTGTATAAAAGGCACTGAGAATCAGAAGAGGACTTGGTCGCTAAAATTACTTTGTTTATTTTAGGATTGCTCTGACTCATTTTTCACAACAGAATTTCAAAGTGCAAAATTATCTTAATGCAATCTTAATGCAAATTTCTGCACTCCTGATTTTAGGCTCAAAATCACATATACCATGCAAACTAAAGACAGGTTTGTGCAATGTCAAATGAGGGAGTAATATCATGGAAAAGGTTTATCCTAGCATCACAACATTGGGTTTGTTCTAGATCTAGAAAGCGGTCACGGAGCGTCTCTAACTGCTTTCTGTTCTTTGGGATAAAGGAGACACAGGAGGTACAGCTGTGTATCATCTGCATAACAACGGAAACTGATATTATGTTTGGGAATAATCGCATAGGTGGAAAATAAAATGGGCCCGAGGATAGAGCCCTGGGGGACCCCACAGGCTATCTTTGCACAGGAGTCACTAAAAGTCCTACCTTGCACGTAGGAGTAAAACCAATTAAAAACACTAGATGCCAATCCAGTGTTTAAGACGATCAAGCAGAATATCGTGATCAGCAGTATCAAATGCAGCGCTGAGGTCTAAAAGAGCTAAAACTGAGGATTTCCCTGCATCAGTGACTAAAAGCGGATCGTTCTTCACTTTAAGAAGGGAGTCTCAGTACTGCGTAGAGCTCTGAAACCAGACTGAAACTTCTCAAAGAGTCCATTTCCATTCATGTAAGCAGTCACCTGGTCGGCCACTGGTGTTTTCCAAAACCTTGGATAAAACATTTGGAGTTGATTGGTCGTTTTAGTTTCGTTTTTATTCAGTTTCAGTGCTAGTTTTAGTATTTTTGGTAGGGGTGGTATTTTTTTAAGGTAGTTGTTCAGGGAGTTCGGGTCTAGAGAAGGCTTCCTAAGAAGTGGTTGAACAATTGTACTGGTTGTTCATGAGAGCTTGATAAGTGATAAGATATATGGACAACAGATTCACATACTTCCATGAGAAAACTTGTGGGCAGAATGTCAAGAGCACAAGAAGAGGGCTTCATTTTGGCTACAACCTCAACAGGAGAGTCAGTCTTTTCATTTATATCTGCTTTCAAATCTACGGAAGCCGAGAACGGCTGTGCTTGCAATTTTTTTTTTGATGCCGTTATCTCGAGATCACGAGTTAATTATGTCGTTATCTCGAGATAACAAAGGTCGTTTTCTCGAGATAAACGGGTTAATTTATCTAGTTATCTCGAGAAAACAAGACACAATGCAATTTCTGCCTGTGTTAGACCTTGATTGAAGTACTGTCTGATGCGTTGATCTGACATTTTCAGCTTAAATCAGTTGCTACAGTTGTCAAGACGCCATCTATGCATGCTGGCATGGCACTCCTGATCTCTGATAAACATTATAAGTAATAAGAGGAAATTACATTTTGTTTTCTCGTTATAATGGGTTGATT
Organism: Centroberyx gerrardi; assembly: GCF_048128805.1. Taxonomy (NCBI): domain Eukaryota; kingdom Metazoa; phylum Chordata; class Actinopteri; order Beryciformes; family Berycidae; genus Centroberyx; species Centroberyx gerrardi. Next base: position 7,599,300 of record NC_136017.1, read on the forward strand.
ATCTCGTTATCTCGAGATAACAAAGCTTGTTTTCTCGAGATCACAAGATAATTAACTTGTGATCTCAAGATAACGGCATTAAAAAAAAAATTGCAAGCACGGCCGTTGTACTTCCGTACAAATCCCAAATAAAAACACAATTAAAAAAAAAGAGAGTGTACTGTATCAAAGAAATCTAAGGAGGTATCAATTTTCATTGGAACTATTTCTCTTTGGTTTTATTATCTGTTTATCCTTGTGGTTTTATCACAGTTCATGGTTTTATTTGTCTTGTCTTCCTTGTATGTTGCTCTTGTAAGCTTGTTTCAAAAAGTGCTCGAGATATAAAGTTACTTATATTTACATGTTTAGAATTATTACATGTTTTTCAGATTCAGGTGTAACACTTTTTTTTTTTTCAACATCACATTCCTCCATTAGCTTCTGTACTTCCCTACTCCTCTCATCAGACAAATCAGTTGAAAGGTCACAAAATTAATGAAGGTTTAGTTGTCACTCATGTCAGTCAAACTCAACGGTATTCTATTGGTGCTGAAAGCTTTTACAGACATTTTTGTCTTCACTGGCTATAATTTTAACATACCTTGTGTTTAAACTGAGGCATATTTCTCATTTACAGCACCTGACCTGAGAGATACCCATCATTACATGGAAAAACTCAAAAGGAAAATTTATGACTTTTGCTGCCGTCTGTCTGTCTGTTTTCTTTGTGGAATGAAAGCAGAATGTACGTTGCTGCATTATGGACAAAGTGTGAAAATGAAGGAGGCCTGTGCTGTGAGGTTGCTCTTTAGCGTTGTTTTCATCAAATATAATGTAAATTAATGCATTACCTACTACGCCTGTCTGTTCATATAATTGAAAAGACATTATGAAATTGACGTGTTAGGTCTACAGACTTACAGGCCTACTCACATGTCAATGTTATACACGTTGTATGTACACCCAAATGCTGCCTACACAATTTATAGTGTACAGTCTTGTATTGTGAGTGTTTCAGTGTTTTTCCCAGGTTTTCATGGTTGGGTGGAGAAGTGTCTGACACAGGGGTTAGACCGTGCCATACTAAACTGGTTTGCAAAGTAAAATTTAAACCAAGGTGGATTTGTATTTTTCATTTCTCTCTCTCTCTCTCTCTCTCTCTCTCTCTCTCTTTCTATGTGTGTGATCATCGCATATTCTAGCTCTTCCCAATCTATACTTATATCATGAAAGCATTTTTTTTTTTTAAACAATAGGAATACCAGACACCTGAGATTCAATTTGATAAAACAGGTTGTTACAAATTTATTACAGGCAATCCGCCCGGCACCCCTTTAGGGTCCTGAGTGTGAAATACGCGGAAGCGACAGGCGGAAGCCTCGACGGAAGCGGTCTGTCAAGGAAGAAAAAAATTGCAGAATTTGACACAAAGAGGCTAAATCGCATAAAATCACCCCGATCATCCCCCCTTCTCCACATCAGCGTCCGCTGCAATGATTCTGTTAGAAATCAACAACCGGATTATAGAAGAGACGCTGACGTTGAAGTTTGACGGCGCATCCAACGGGTGAGAAATCATTGTTCCAGGCTAACTGGGCTAACAGCTTTGCTAACGTCAGCTAGCTTCCTCATCATCTTTTCGAAAAGATGACGGGTGGATTAGATGATGCATGGGAGATTTGGGATGCAGCTCTTAAATGTTTACGGCAGCGTACGAGCAAGCCAGATAACCGTATTGTGTGTATTAAATAAAACACAGCCGCAGACGGCGTTAGCCTGGGCGCTAGGTCGCGGTGGCTGATTTGCCGAAAGGTGGGGTGTGTCTGAATGGCTCGCCTGTAATGCTGCTAACCAGCTAGCCGGCTATTTTGCTAACTTAACTTGGCAGAAGTGTCCATTTCTGCCTCTCGTTATGCTTAGAGTAGACGAAATAGCATTTCTAAGTAACGTTAATAATTTCCCATTTAACCTCAACTGAGTCGTAAAGTGAGCCGTCACTGCTAATCTTAACACTCGATCTGTCAAGCTGACCTGAGATAAGAGACACTGCTCCTAACTGGTGTTTTATACCCAGACCACTCAAGATTAATCACGATGTACAAACATGAAATGTGTACGGTTTAAGTTGTTATCGACAGTAAATTGCAGTTTGTACCACAAAACCAATTACACGGCTATTGTATGCTAGCCATCGCCCCTTTCTCCAGCTTCCGCATTCCAGTGATCAAGCCGAGTCAAGTCGGTGCATAGTTAGCAGCTCCTTGGTGCAAGAACAGTATGCAGCTTGGACAAGTTGCTGCAGCACCAGCCATACAGTATTCATTTAGTCCCAAGAATACCAGAGAACTGATAAGAAACCTGCATGTAATTAAAAGCTTAATTCAGAAGGATGTTGCCAGGATGGTTCGTTTTGGCAACAGTTTTGTCAATAAACCAACTTAGTTTCCTTGCATCTCCTAATAATAAGAGTGGATTTGTCAGTGCCTGTCAGTTGTGTATAGCTGTTGACCTTTCCAGAAGGTTGTTTTCCTTCATTATTGACATCAGATTGTGTTTTCTCTTTGCAGAACCAAGCCAGAGGCAGTTGAGGTGACGTTTGCAGGTGAGGATATATGACACCTTGCATAACACCTTATCATCAAACTTTTTCATATTGACTTGGTAAACAGCGATTAATGTCCATGATTTTAATGATGCTATTTGAAGTAAAGCAACCACATCAAAACTATGCACAGGTTGTTTGGTGTCAAGTAACGTTGCGTATTTATATCAGGGATGTGATGTATTATTCAGCCTTTTTGGGCTATAAACACCCATTAGTTCGTACTGAACAAGTTTCAATTTTTCCTTTCTTTCTCCATTATTTACTGGAATATTATACCATCCTTATCACCTCCCACTTCCTGATATCTAATGGTAAAAGGCATGCGACTGAAAGTGGCATCTGCTATTGTCTGATAGTAGATAGCAATTTCAGTATCGTGCATTTTATCATTAGATGTAAGGTTTTACACAGATTTTGGTTTGGTTTTTAGTTACTCTTTAAGCTGGAGGAAGGCTTTAGGAACATGTGACTGTCTACCAGAGGTTATTTATCTTCCCATAGATCCTCCTGTCAACATGTTTTACATTCAGGCCTTTAGTGTCCCTCATTAATCACCTGTAGACTTTAATGATGTTCCTCTCTGCTGTAGATTTCGATGGCGTCTTGTACCACATCTCCAACCCCAATGGGGACAAGACCAAGGTGATGGTCAGCATCTCCCTGAAGTTCTACAAGGAGCTACAGGAGCATGGGGCTGACGAGGTGCGACACACACACACACACACACACACACAGAAGGAGACAGATAAAATCTTTATCTGAATCTGGAAAATGTCTTTAATGTGCCACTATTGGTATGAGTGTGCCCTTGCCATGACATGCACACACACACATGCATGGCCACCTGACACATTTTTCTTGTCAAAACAGAAACTGACAGATTTTAGTTAGGCTATTATTACACTAGCGCCTCAACTGCCCACAATGTGCAGTTGTGTGTGTGGTTTCAAATTTAAACATGCTTTTTCACATCCTCAAGCACATGCGCACATAGACATATTTATACACAAACATGCACTCTCATACAGTCTACTACATTTGCATTGTTATTAACAAGTCATATCTATTTGTTAACGTTGAGTGGGATACTACTGTAGTAATATATCCACAGTTGACCTGGCCTTTAGCTGAAAGACAAAAACCTTATGGTTGATGGTTGAGTTGATTTCTGTCTGCTTTCACATGACTGTGTAAACCTGAGATGATAAAATTGCAAAAAAAAAAAAAAAAAAAAAAAAAGCAGAATATGTCAGGATCGCTCTCTGCACACACACACACTCACACACACACGCCGCAACAAGCGCTGTCTTGCCATGTAAGGAAGAAAGCAGCTGCCGAGGCTTCTGGTCGAAACAGGAAGTGCGCTCTGTGACTCACCCTGGGCAAGGAAGTGCTGACTGCGAACCAGCAGCGGCTGCATGAGTGTCTTGGCTGCCGTCCAGCGGCTGCCCTCCTTGTTTTCTCAAACTCCACAAGTGCAGATGGATGAGTGGACGGGATTCAACAGTATCGCATTCAGACGTTCGGCCTGTGAGAAGTCTACTTGGAAAGCAGGAAAGGATGTAGGAGCGTAGCAGAGAGCTTTACTACTGTCAAAGGGCTTTTGTTTGCTTTCTGGCAATAAAGAACACTCTATTGTAAATCATTTTCAAGTTTTATTGTATAATGAAGCATAAATCCCGACAAATATATTTATTATGCTCAGCTGAAGGCGTCAAAGTTCCCATCTATGTAACTCTGGATTTGAATTCTATCAATTTTTCGTGCGTTTTTTCAAGCCTTTCATTTTTCAAGCCTAATTCTAATGTTCTTTTGTTTACCTTCAGTACGCAAGCAGTACATTTTCCCCATACCTGAGTCTGATTTGCATATTTCTACTCAGTCTGCCTCAGTCCATTCCAGACTGACAGGTAGCCATTAGAGGAGAGGAGGCCCCATGTTCAGGATTTTTGTTCGAACCCCTTCATTTACCAGCTGGAGACGCCCACCTCCTCTTCGCCGGATTCTAAGTCTTTTGTTGTATTGCAAGTTTGTGTAGTTGTCTGTTTACTTTTATTGGTGTTGATTGACACTGTTGTAAGCCGACGCCCCCCCCCCCAAAACACACTTCCCTCTTCTTCTCTCTCTAACCGCATGCCTAGTCTTCAAGGTTCCCACGGGCCTTGAAAATCCTTGAAAGTTTGTAGATTTGAGAAAAATAAAAAAGCTCCTAAAATATTTTGAAAATGAATTTATGGCCTTGAAAGAAGATTTTTTTTTATTACAATATAATATATACATTTATCAATATGCCTCAACTCTCCAGCCTTTCTCCATCTTTTGGATCAATACTTCACATCCTGAGGAAAACCCTAGCAGCAGTTTTAAAATGAATGATGTCACCAGGATTTCTTTACTTGACATGATCATGAGGAAAAAATTAGGCTAATGATGTCTAATTCTGACCAATGTCATGTGTTACCCCAAAATATGACAATTTTGAGAATTTTGGGGAGGGGGGGCACTCTTCTCTCCGCAACTACTGATGATTTGTACTAAGTTAGAATTAATTTTAAATATTTCAAGGATGACTTTTAAAGGTCAGCTGGATCTGACCCTAACATGTAGCACAGATTGACTCAAGACTAAAGGTGATGGAGGTTTTGGCATCAGAGCCCTTAGACTGTGGATTGACCTGCCTGAGGAGCTTAGGCCTGCAAAATCAACATAATCCTTTTAAATAATTTCTTAATACAAACTTTTACAGTCCTGTTTTCCTGTAATTGTTTTATCGTGTTTGCGTTCCTGTGACCATAACTTATTATATTGTTTCTTTTAATTCCTTTCTATTTTAATTGCTTCTGTTTTTCTCTTCACTTTTCTCTTCTGTAAACTCTGATTTTAGAGAAGTGCAATACAAATTATGTTTTTTTTATTTTTTATTTTAGCTGCTGAAGAGGGTCTATGGGATTTTCCTGGTTTCACCAGAGGCTGGTAAGTTCTGCCCATCCCCCTGTTTACTGCCTCTTTCAGAAATAACTGACCATTGTGTGACGGATATGGCTGCGAGACTGTTGGACAGCTGACCTCAGATCAGTTTTAAGATTTTGAAGCTGTAAGAGCTGATTCAGAGTCCAAAGCTTTAGCCATTAATGTGTCTGGCTCCTTACACTTTATGGTCCTTTCATCCAGATGTGAAAGGTTGCAGCTTCTAACCTAAAACTTCTTAAGTTGCAGAAGAAGATTCTTAATAACGCAACACTCTTGACTGTTAACACTCTGCTTTTGTCGTTATTTTGTGGTACCAGACTTTGTTTCTTTATCGAAAATTGTGAAATAAAAAGTTGTGACTGTCTGCTGTAGATTCTGTATCATATGACTTACTCTTCACTCTCTCTCTCTCTCTCTCTCTGATTGGCTGCCCCTCAGGCTACAACGTGTCCCTCCTCTTTGACCTGGACGCTGTACCAGCCAATAAGGAAGAGGTGATCCACCAGGCCGGCATGCTGAAGAGGAACTGCTTCGCCTCCGTCTTCGAGAAATACTTCAAGTTCCAGGAAGAGGGCAAAGAGGGCGAGTCGAGGGCCGTGGTCCACTACAGAGACGATGAGTCCATGTAGGTGGCCGCTCCACTGCCTGTGAAGAGTGTGAAAGCTCTTGCAGGGCTTTGTTCATATTGTATAAGTCCTTCATGTGCTTGATCTCTCTAGTTAGAGTTTGAGAGTCTCATGGGGAAGCTACAAGAAACTTTTGGACATGCAGGAAAAGTCGAAGGGAAAGTTATGAAAATTAGACATAAAGACTATTTATTAAACTTAAGATGTGTCTCCATTATTCTGTCATAAAATGTAACTTGCAGTATGTGCCAATTTGAAAGAGATGCACTCATATCCATTGGCTTGTGCCTGGATATCAGTGCAGGTCCAGGCCAGCATGGGAAATCACCACAGCTATAAGCCAAATGCTGCTAAATTTTGAATGTGGCTGGAAAGTTAGTGTACTCTTATCAGCTGCATTGAATAGGTTGCATTCACCCAACCATGGTTCATTACCTGCCAGCTACCGTGGCCTCTAGCTAAAGAGGTAGTTTCCTGTCCCGCAGATTGACTCAAAACATTTCTTTAATCACAAAGTGAGTGATAGAACGTCTTCTGTAAAGGAAATATTTTGGATGCCTCAGGGGATTATACGCTCAACCTCAAGGACAAGCGAGTACAATGAATTTACAGTCAATTTTGCCACTTGTTTTTCATTTTTGTGGTATTCCACATTTGCCGGGGGGTCTGAAACTGCTGACATGTTTTGGCGCCTCTCTCTCATCTCCTCATCAGGTACGTGGAGGCCAAGAAAGACAGAGTGACGGTGGTGTTCAGCACAGTGTTCAAAGACGACGACGACGTCATCATCGGCAAAGTCTTCATGCAGGTCAGTGAGCCGCATGCAGGTTGTAACGAGTCATTGAGGTTTTCAAGGTTAGGTTGGTTGAATTTGTGTTAGACTGAAACCCAGTGAAAAAGGCAAGAGTCAAGGGAGGAGAAACCTAATATTATGAAGCCCAGCACTCTCACTACTAGCTAAAAAAAAAAGAAATCTAACCATTTTAAGTTATCTAGGTTAGCTAGTTAGCTTAGCTGACCTTCCAAGTTCAGACTAGCCACACAAGCCTAGCCTATAGCTATCAAGGTAAGCTAGTTAGCTAGCTGCTGACCTTCCAAGAACATGAATGATACGACACAAAATGACATTACCATTTACATTTTTTATGTAGATTTTGACTGGAGTTCCTTCTTTGCCCTTCAAGTTTACCAGTTAGCTAACTTGCAAAACTGTTGTTAGCTCTGCCCATTGAGGTTTATCTCAACCAATGAGATAATTTGTGCCTCTGAGAAATGTTTATTTTACAATAAATGAAGGGTAAAAAAAAAAACGTACGACATATTTCCATGCGCAGGAGTTCAAGGAGGGCCGGCGAGCGAGCCACACAGCCCCCCAGGTGCTGTTCAGCCACAGGGAGCCGCCGCTGGAGCTGAAGGACACAGACGCCGCCGTCGGGGACAACATTGGATACATCACCTTCGGTCGGTTCCCACCGTAACACCGCTCACCGTCAGGTTACCAGTTACAGTGGTTATCTCAGTCTCAGGTCCAGTTTGCAGGGCCTGCACAGAAGACTTTACAGGCAATGGTGGAACACGTACATAACATTCACTAGTTAACAAAACTTACAGTGAATGTTTGGCGTCATCTGAGCCCTTTTTTCTGTACAGGAGAGCGATACTGTGTGAAAGCACTGACTTCTGTATCTTCTGTTTGCCTGCTATACATACCACATAAGCGTTGTCAATGTCTTAAATAAATGAATTAGGAAGTTTCTTTATTTTACTGATATTTATTAGGGCTGCACAATTAATCCCCAAAATATTGAAATCACAATTTTGACTTGCAAGTTCCAAATTGCTTGTTTTCTCCCATACATGTATTTATTTTTATTTATTTATTTTTTTAAACACTGACAAAGATACATATATTTGGAAGTGTTAGCCAGCTGACTGACATCGGTCTGTGTTCTCTCACTGTGTCCAGTCCTGTTCCCTCGTCACACCAATGCCAACGCCAGAGACAACACCATCAACCTCATCCACACCTTCAGGGACTACCTGCACTACCACATAAAGTGCTCCAAGGTTAGTGAGTTAATATCTGAACGACCACAAAACACTGCAGTAGTGAGTTCTGTCTGGTTGCAGTGCCGTTTCCCTTCAGCCTCCAACACATGACACGCACCAGGTTGACCCTCCTGTATTGTCTTATACGTTGTTTCCTGTAGACCTTTTGTCTCTCAGACCCAGGTTCACAAAAGTGCTGTGAAGATGTTTTATTTTATCAATTTTAGGAAGTTCTTAAGAAAGCTCTTAACTGCAATTCCCCAACTTTTTCTTAAGATTAGTCTCATCTCTTACCAATTTCTCTTGGTTTCTTACGTACGAACTTGTCAAATAGGACCTACCTAGCAACCGCGATGTAAACAAACATAAAAGGACAAAAAAAATAATTTTCAGTAATTCAAATAAGCATACGCATATGATATTACTCTGCACTCTAGCACTCTGTCTGCTAGCTGTAGCAATATAACCTTTGTTGGTTTGAAATTTTTAACAAAACATTAATGGTATAAACAGTATCAGCTAATGCAAACCTTTAATAATCAGCCTTACACTATGATCAGGAAGTGTGAGGGGGTCCGTTCTGCTCTCAGTGGTCTTGGGGGATTTTCCTCCCTAGCTGCGACCCGTAGTACTTCATCTGGAAATTAATTTGGAACAATTATTTAGGGTGGCTTTATTTATGGTTTTCTTTAAGTATAGGAAAAGGGTCAGACACTGGTTACTGCCTTTGGCTAAAGGCCTAATCTGTGCCAGCTTCTTTTCTGTTCAAGTACGTAAGTAAAACTATTAATACTTTGAAATACCTGCTTAATTGTCTAAAATGCATGTTTAAATTAATAAATTTAGAGGCTTACCTTTTTAACTGCAAGATAATCTTAAATTTGAGAAGTTTGCTTTTCAAGAATCCCGTTTATTCTTGAGTTTTTTCTCGGGAAGCAAAATAAGTACATTAAAATGCTATAATAAAATCCAATCCAAATCCAATAGGTGTTATAGTTTAAGAAAGGCTCTTTTATGGGTATTTATACAATGATATATGGGCAGTTGTGCTGCATTTCTAATTATTTAGGGGGCCGAGGCTGAGCTATAAGGCCAGATGATGACTGTTCAGTGCGAGGGGCCACCGCAGCTAAATGAATATTAAGGAGACACTCGTCGCACACCAACTTGAAAGCCTCTTACTTTATGACCGGCTTCAAAACGAGCGTCCGGGTCCTCCCCTGTAATAGTACGTTCCACTTCCTGATTAGGCCTTACAGTACCTTCTCCACAATAGAAAGTCCAGTCACAGGTGAGATCAAAAGAAGACCCAGTCGGATGGGAGTCGCTCTTTCTCCCTCAGTGATCATACAGGTTTCTGGAGAAGTGTGTGGGTGTTTTTGTGTACTTATGTATGACAAATAAAAAAGGCTCAAATGGCTCTTCAAAGGGCTTCACCTCCACCGTAACCCCTAATCTCAGTTGTTGTTTGGCATGTCTTGCATTTGCAGAGGCATGCGCTTGGCTTTTGTCTTGTTTTGTAAATGTCTTGGGTTTTTGAATGTCAGCATTGGTGACATGGTAGATGGATTTATGGACAGCTGTGGGTGGGGAATGGGGAATTGTGGGTATCTGGATTCGCATTCACCGATCATTACTCTGTGTTTGTTATTTTCCAGTGTGGTGTGCCGAGCTGCACACTGTCTTTATGTCAACAACTTACATTGACTGTATTCTTGTGTATTCATTTATGGAAGTGTATTGTAAGTACACAATAATAATGTATATACTGCAAAAAGTCATTTAGTATAATTTTGAGTATTAAAATCTGGAAAAATCTGCCATTTAGGTTGGATACTTCTACTTGTTTCTAATGCAAATCAAGTTGTCTAGACAGTTTCCATTAATTAAATGACATTATGTTGATTTTTTTTACAGTCTATGGTTGATACTCGCGGAGCGATCTGGCTTATTCTGCCTTATTTCAAAATATTGTCACCCGTTTCAGTGAAATTATCCCAAACGGGTGAAACTGCATTGGAGACAAATGGAATTATCTCACTCCAATGACGGGACTATAAGTAAATGCCGAGTTAAGATGGATAGTTTGCAGTGTAGGTACTTGATGAAAATCTCCCTGATGCGTAACGTACTTAAAAGACTTCTGCGTCCCTCCACAGGCCTACATTCACACACGCATGAGGGCCAAGACGTCAGACTTCCTCAAGGTGCTGAACCGCGCCCGGCCCGACGCCGAGAAGAAGGAGATGAAGACCATCTCGTAAGTAGCCTCCGCTCCCCTCCTCGGCCCCCGGATCCACTCCCCCAGTGTGGATTTATAGTGCGGGGGTTTGTGAACTCGAACGCATTCATGTAAGAACAAGATAAGACAAGGGCAAGTCAGGTATTTAACCAAGGTTTGCACTTCTGCCCTTCTAATCATAAGAAAGAACTTGAGGATTCTTTGTGTGGCTGTGGTTGTGTTTTGCTCCTCATAACTCAGATTCCAGCAAACAGAGCCAACTGTTTGTCATTCAAGTGTAAATAAACAGATTTTCTTCTATTTGTAGACAGATCATGGGATTTTAAAGACAAGTTGGATCTTAACTCATCTCCGCAAGCCCTTAGGTCTCCAATAGCTGCAATATTCAAATCTCATCTCTCTATTCAAATTCAACCCACAGCAATGCTCTTGAGCCATTTTTGTGGCTGAAAGCAAAATACGACAAGATTCAGGGTTTAGGTAGCCTGTCTAGGAGTGTGCAGGTATGCGATATTTGTTCCCCATGTGGTTACAGATGGAAGTATTTTTCTTCTCTTGTCGGTTTATGATCTACTGTGCGAGCCCGACTGCGGTCTGCAGGGACGTAATCTTTGTGTGCTTTTGAGGTGTGTGTACGAGTGTTTGCAGGTACTACGTTTTGCACTGTTTGAAGTCAGCCAGGTTGGAATTTTTACAGCTTTCTACACACATACGCTAAAACCTAGACACGGTCACACACATAAATTGTTTTTAGCCTTATTGTTCCAAAATAACTGCTGAATCCAGGCTGCCAGCACACAGAAATCCTTTGTTCTGTGGTTAATGTGTAACTGGAAAACGAAGGGAAACCCCATAGCTGCTGTCTTTGTGAGTTTGGAAAAGGGATTGGTTTCACATGACTCCTGGGTTTTGGTCAATAAATATGAGGGCAGGGAGGGAGTTTCTACCTTTTTTTTATTTTTAACACCATATTATTTGGATAGTCCAGTGTTGATACTCAACTATCGGGTGACAAAAAGTAAATGTTTAACAAAGTCTGGCTTGCCTATTTGCAGTATCTCTACAGACTAGTAGGGATATGGTGTTTTAGTATAAATGCAGATGCACAACAAGTTAAGCTTTCCAGACAGGCCTATCTTAAGATAATTAAGTGACCTTTTAAACAAAAGACCATGTTAGTTATATTCTGTTGCTAATTTTACAGTTGTATTAAGTGACACACTCCTAGAAAAAAAGGTCACAAAAATGCCAGTTCCATAATCGGCCAAATATCAGCAGTTAAAATATTATACGACCGATACCGATATTGCTTTTTAAAGCTGATATCGGCCGACACCATCTGCAGTCTATGTAACCCCAACCCCATTTCTAACCCAAACCCCAAATACACTACTCTTCACACTATTATGAGTATCACTTGAAACTCTGTAGGCTTTTTAGTGACACATTATAGTCACTTGATAGAAAGTTGAGTATCAGCATTGGACTATCCAAATACACTGGGACCCTATAGGGGAAAACACTTGTTTTATTGGCCTAAGTTTCCTATAAGCATCGAAGCTGCATGTAAAATATTTTTAAAAAATGAAATAAAAAAAGGACCAGTTACAAACACAAAAACAACTCTGTCGACTAAGAATTTCCCAAGTCTGCTAAAACCCAACAGGCAGCATCAATCATATATTGTTTAATTAGTGTGATAAAGACATGAGACAGATGATATCTTAAAGCATACCATGAATACTTTGTAAAGTATCTCATTGATGTAGCTATGAAGCAGCTGAGACAGTTGTGTATTGCAACATATCTCCTCGTGTGTGTGTGTGTGTGTGTGTGTGTGTGTGTGTTACTCCAGTCTACACCCTGTACTAAACTGAATGACATCATCTGCGTAGCGTACGATGGCGAGGCCTAATGTGTCTCTGTTTGTGTTTCCAGGGGCAAGACCTTCTCCCGCTGAGGCCGCCCCCCCCCCACCCCCCACCACAGTAATCCGACTCCCCCCCCTCCCCCCGGACACGCCGAAACGCGCCACACCGAGACTCGATTGGACAGGACTCCAGGACGCCTCTAATGCCCCGCCCAGCCCCAAACCGTGTCCAGTCTTTTTAAAAAAAAAACAACAAAAAAGAACGAATAATAAAGTTGGCTCTTCTTTTGAATAAAGTTGGCTCTACTTAGGGAAAGCCGAGGCTTAAGATAATGGAAAAAGGGCATTCCTTGCTTTGCATAGTTAAAGAGAATTATTAGTCCTATATAAATATATATATGAAAAAAAAAAAAGAAATTTTTGATACGATATCTTTTACTCCATTTGGTACTCTTGCTTGCCCTCCCTCCCCCCATCTCCCCCCTCCTCCCCCCAATAGTATCCATGCATTTGATGATTTCAAACCTCCTCTCCCTCTCCCTCTCCCTCTCCTTCTATCTCTCTGTGCTTTCATGTCGTCTGTACCATTGTCATTGGAAAAAAATAATAAATCACTCTTACAAAAAGCACATCTCTCTGGCAAATGGTGTGTGTTGTTTTTTTTTTTACCTTTTTTTTCTTTAGAATCTGGTCCGACCATGACTCCACAGAATCTCTTTCTCCCCCGATTTTATCAGTTTTTAGAAAAACAAGTTGGCTTTTGAAAAGAGTTTTGCGCTGAGCTTATCTCTAGTGGTTCAGAAGATTGTTTGTTCTGTTTCCTTTGATAAGTTCTGTCACAGATTTACATGGAACCAAGGAACAGCGTATTGACTTGACGCACGTGAAAGTCACAATGAAACCGAGAGCGTCTTGCTTCCGTAATGTGATGTATTTCCTGCTGAAACAGGATATTGGGTTGGGACATAACACAGGGAAAGTTCATTCAAAAACTAATGTGAAACGGGTTTTTTTGGTGGGAGGGGGTGGAGGGGCAGGACTGCTCAAAAATACAGTATGTGATGGTTTTATTGGTTGGAATTTTTAGTCAGATTTTCTTCCTTTTTTTGTATGACATGATAGAATGAGCTCATTTTGGTGTGACTTGGTTAATGGGATCGGATGGGTGGGGATGTGGACACTGCACTAAATAAGAAAATCTATTATACAAGCATGACTGAAGCCACAGTCTTTCCCCATTGAGGGCAGCAAGGTGGGCTGATGGTCAGAGTAACTGTCCTTTAACTGCAGGACCCACCATTAACTGTCCCATCTGTTCCTATACCTTTTTAGGCTTATATTTTGGCTTATAATGTTGTCATTCTTCACAGTATCATCAAAGTTTATATATCCCCAAAATCTTTACAACCATAGGTAATTAGATAAATCACTCAAAGACATTACTGTACACTATTAAAGGGGAAATTAGGCCATAAATGACTTGTGTGTGTTTTCAATGCTAAACCTTCATGTGTAAGGTTCTCTTGAAATATTTTCTCATTTAGACATATTTGTGGGTTTACTAATGTGTGTATATACATGTTTCTGTCATGTGAAAACCTTGTAAGTCATGTAACTTCAATTTAAGTATTACTGCTATGGGTTGAGAAATTTCTACCATCCTTGGAGTTTAAAAAAACATTTCAAACCCCTTTGGAAACTCAAAAATGCATGGTGGTCAGGCTAAAAACAAGGCTGCTGTTGATGTTTTAAAGATATGGGGTTTTCATATCTACTCTACTTGTCTCTACTAGTCCTCAAAGGCCAAATTCTCTTTTCACTCACCGCCTTACTTAGCGACGAAAACATTTACGGCACATGTTGATATACTGTATCTTCTAGGTAAATGAGGATAGAAAAACTAGTTTAGAAAATCTACTATTTAGTTGCCACATAATTCCTCTGTCAAAGTAGATAAGTGGGTAAATGAAGCATTGTTGGAAGACATTCTGTTGAAGTCAAATATATTTATTTCACCACCACAAATCAGACAGAAAATGCATTGTAACAGCCTCCAAGTCACATCACAGGGTTCACAGCATCAGTGCGATACCGGGTTTAAAATATCATTGATGTGATGCAAAGCTAAGTGAAAGAAAAGTGCGGAAAAGAGATAAGATCAATCTTTGGCCTTTTCATCTTCGTTCTTGAGCTTTTCATCTTCGTTCTTGAGCTTCTTATCTTTGTTCTTGGCCTTTTTATCTTCATTCTCTGACTCAGAAGAAGAAGAAGAAGAAGAAGAAGAGGAGGAGGAGGAGGAGGAAGAGGAGGAAGAAGAAGAAGATGAGCCCTTCTTAGTTTTGGTCTTGGGGGTTTTCTTTTTAGCGGGGTCGTTGTTCGGAGCGGTCGGGGCTTCAGCGCTAACTGCGGGCGCTGCATTATTGACAGCAACCGTCTCCGCCTTAGGGGGTTCGTCTGGTTTTGGGGTGCTCTCCTGAGGGGCTTTGGTGTTTTTTGGGGGGGCGGCTTTATCGGAGGGGGCATTTTCTTGCTTCACGGGGGCTTCTTCTTTCACATCTTCCTGCTTTTCGGGCGCCTTATCAGCAGGCTTTTGCTGGCCTTTAGGAGGAAACAAGAGGGTGAATCAGATTTCACATGGATTCAAGCAGAAAGACACATCAGGCTTTATTTGTCCTTCACCTTTCCTTTTCCCCGTGTGTGACTGCAAAAAAAAAAAGAATCATGACATTTCTGCTTCCCATACATTGTGTTAAGATCATGTGTGTGACTGCATGCAACTACAAGGTGCAACAGGTGAAAATTACACTTTGTTTAGGTGAAGTTTAGTGACACTACTAGCCATTACCAGAAGTGGTGTGAGGGTTAGATTCCAAATTTAACCCTATTCCCTACCGTATAAACTCCAGAATGAAAAGGTTTAAGCCATATGGTTATTTTATTTGGGGTAGAACGTCAACCATATAGCTTACACCTCTCTACAGCAACGTTGTAATGCTAGACATGAATCAAATCACTCTTTGAAATGGAATCAATTACTTTTCAGGGGAAGACTAATTTTGCCCGGTAATTGAAAGCATTTCAGTCGGTAATTGACTCAGCTCTGTATAGATGTAAGTTTCGTAACCTGGGCTTAGAGCTAAACTGCTTGATTGGGTCACAACACAAACATGCCGCTGTGATTTTCTCCCGAATGTTTTCCAGCAGGGTCCAGAACTTACCGCTCTTCAGCGCGTCCTCTAAAGAAAACTCCAAGCTGTCGGGGAAGAAGAGGATAAGTACACTGACACTAACGCACCAACAGTTATACCAAGCTGACTTAAATAAATGTGTAAAGGCTCGACATCTGTGTGGATTTGGGTGTGTTTGGGTGTGTGTATGTGATGATGTTGGTGGTGATTTCTGGGTCTCTCAATGTCATTTGAGCAAACAAGGCAAATCTACAGATTCTCAATTAGGGAAGATGGGACACTTCTTTATTGCAGCCTCACTTTGTGATTTAGACTGATAAGACAGGTGCATTTTTACATGATAAATCTTGTGTGTCTTGCCTAAATCTTGCCTAAATCTTGCCTAGTGCAGCTTTAAATGGAAAAGAAGGAGTTCCAAGGTACACTTCTAGCAAAAACTTGAAAAGCCTTTACTTCATGGCTAGTTCAAAAGAACACATTAAAACCAACTTGCCGTTATCGCATCAAACTGCATGAAGAAGGTCCTTGTTCTTCAAATTTCAAAACTTTTTAAAGATAGTAGGTAACTTAAGTCCCTCGCTTGACACTTTCATAGACTGGATCATCTCTGTTTTGCAGATAGTGAATGATGAACTTCAGGTAATTCTTTTTTTTAATGGATGTATATGTATCATTTTGGGAACGACCTTCTTCTTCTACTCCTGCTTCTAACCGGCACCAGAGACAAGCCCCGTGTGCACAGAGCATCTCCAACCCTCCTCCGGTACCAAAAAAGCAGCGCGCCCGTCCTCTCACCTCGCCTCGTCGGCGGTGATGCCGTGCAGCAGGTGCTGGTATTTGGTGATCTCCGCCTCCAGCTTCATCTTGACGTGCAGCAGGTCCTGGTAGTCGTCCACCTGCCGCTCCACCTGCGACCTCACCTGGCCCAGGTCCGCCTCCAGGCCCAGCAGGATCTGGTTGAGGCGGTTCAGCTCGTGACCGTAGCGCCCCTCGGTGTTGTTCAGGGTTTCCTCCAGAGAGCGGATCTGAGACAAGGATATAATGTGATCAGCAAATCCAGGAGCGCTCCTTATACTTGTATCTCCATTTTATCTTTAATTTTGTAATTGTGTTTCTTGTTTTATTACATGTTTTTTTACTTACTAGTTATTATTTACTGACTCTTTAGGGGACAACTTTTATGTAAAATTCTATCTGTTTTTAGTTGTATGTCTGTTTTCTAGTTGTATCTGTGTATCTCTTGTATTACCTTTTATTTCTATTTTTTTATTTATTTATTATTTTTTATTCCACTTTATTTTATTTAATTGTGGTACTTTTACATCACTGTCTCTTTGGGTTTTATTGTATGTAAAGCACTTTGTAAACACTGGTTTTAGAAAAGTGCTATACAAATAAAACTGCATTATTATTATTATTTAAGTTATTAGTGATTCTCAATGGAGAAGTCATTATCTGATGCAGCCTTGGTGGGCAAGTACACTTCCTGGATCTTTATCCGTCCTTCGTTCTTTGCATTCTTTTGCTTTAGAATCGTACTTCAGCCGATAGATAGTTCGTCAAACGCATCACAAGAACACATATTAAGAAAGACACATAGGTAGACAGAGAAATATCAATATAACAGCATGGATTTACATACTTTGGAGGTTTTGTATGGGCTTTGTGTGGGAGGAAGAGGCAGGAGGAGGAGGGATGGAAGGGAAGTATGAAGGGTGGGTGGCTGGTGCAGAAGTCTGCTCCGTGTGTTGACTTTGCAATTTGGCCAAAGCTTCACCACACACTGCTCACAATGCACTTCACACACACCTGCCCCAAAGCAATCGGGATAAACATCTTCGGGACCTTTGACCTTTTTCCGTGTTCTCAATTTGTTTTGTTTTGTTGCGTAAGACCAGTTCCAGCTGGCGGAGTGAGACGGAGACGGAGACGGAGACGGAGACGGAGACGGAGACGGAGACGGAGACGGAGAGCTTGTCTGGTTTGAACTATCAGTTTTACAGTGTAATAACAAGGTAGTCAGGAATGCTCGTGAAAAGGACAGGCGCACTTACACCCCTCCAGGCGGTTTTCTCATTCTTTACATGACATTAGAAGGCTTTTTTAGAGCTTTGCCTTTGGTGTTTAATGCGAAGTGTGCCTGGTGTCTTGAATGAGCTGCGTTGTAACGATGTTAAGAAAACAAGAAGACGTTGATGTTGAGGGGTTTTGTGTCAAATCAGGGCGTCTCCAAACTTGTCTTGAGAGTGACTTTGCCATTGAAGCATTGACAATAAAGCTCAACTCCATTGTTTTCCTTGTATATCTGTCTGCGGTAGGCTATAGCTCCAGGTCATACATTTCACTTTGTTCTCGTCTTGTGTATATTATTACAAGTGAGGTTTGCGAACAGGCTGGAGGGGGGTGTATGTGCGCATGTGTGTGTATTTGACCTGATGTGTGTGTGTGTGTGTGTGTGTGTGTGTGTGTGTGTGTGAGGCTACCATGTTGAGCATAGTCTCGATGTCGATCTCCAGCTGCTGCCTCTGTCTGTGCAGGTCGTTGAGCTCCGTCTTGCCCGACTGCAAGGCCTCGGTGTTTTGGGCCACCTCCACCTTGATGTTGTCAAACTGAGAAGGGGAAAACAAGATGGAGGCGGGAAGTGAGAAAGGGAGGGGGAGAGGGAAAGGGAAAAAAGGGAAGGGAGAGAGGATTATTAGGAACACAGCAAGATAATTAGAGAGGAAGAGGAAAAGACATGCTTTTGGTTGACGCACCTTGCTCTGGTACCAGTCGTCGGTCTCCTTCAGGTTCTTCTTGGCCAGTTTGTCGTACTGGCCGCGGATCTTCTTAAGAGTCTCGGCCAGGTTGGAGTCCTGAGAATCCATCTCCACCACAACTCTGGAGTCCTTGACCTTCTTACGGAGGGCGTCGACTTCCTACAGGAGCCACGGAAGAGCAGTTGTAAATTTGTCCCTAATTTCAGATAACATGTTTCTGCAAATATGGCATGTGCTGCAAGTCTGCATCTTTGTGCTATGTGTGTTTTTATGGGTGTTTTTGCAATATGAACATGTGTTAATATGCATATGCTGGTTTTTTTGGGGGGGTGGAGATGTGTATGTGTGTGTTTTTTGGCCTCACATCCTTGTGCTCCTTCTTGATGCGGGCCAGCTCCTCCTTCACAGACTCGATCTGGTTCTCCAGCTGCATGCGGTTCAGCTGGGTCTCATCGATGGTCTTCTTCAGACCAGCCAGGTCTTGTTCTATCATCTGACACGCCTGCTTCTCACCGTCCAGCCTGCACAGGGGGGAGGAGGAACCCGACAGTGAGCCGTGAACAGCAGAAACGGCAATGCAAATTATAGTTATGCTAATAAATGTATGAAATCATGTAAATTCATTAAATGATGTGGCAGGCAAAATGTATGCAAAGCCTGTTAATTCACTGCTTGATCCACATCTCTCTCTCGTGGGAATAATGTTACATTATAGGTTTGCTAGACCATCATGCATCATTTTGCCAGTAACTAATATTTTACCATCAGTTGTTATTGATTTTGTATCAAAAATGCATGTCATTTACTTGGTCTTGAAGTCGTCGTTGGCCAGTTTGGTGTTGTCAATCTGGAGCAGCAGCTTGGCGTTTTCCATGGTCATGTCCTTCACCTGAGAGGAAGAATGCAAAGTATTATTAATATTTCTATTAGGCTAAAAAAAATAAACAAATACATTGTTTTGATGTAAAATTTAATTTTATTTAGCATTTCAACATTTCAAACTGTATGTTGAAACATTTGGCCCTCCGGTTAATTCACGCTGCAAAAATATCCATCTTGACAACTCATATAGCCTAGTCTTAAAATGTAGTTTTCCTTAGCACAAGTATAGGCTAAAAAAAAAATATCTGTAAGTGAATGAGATAATTTAACTTGTTTCCAATACAAATTAACTTGCTCAATCATTCTGATTATCTGGATAATCTAGTAGAGTGACCCGCTTTATTCTTCCTCTAGTATCAAGTTGATTTGCATTGGATCAAATTATCAGCTCATTGTTAGAATATTTCACTTGGAATTAGGGAAAAAAAGGTTTTAGGGTGCAATACTAAATGTAACGACTTGTATAGATAGATAGATAGATAGATAGATAGATAGATAGATAGATAATCACCTTCTTCCTGAGGCCAGCCAGTGGTTTCTCCACCGCCTCCCAGTCGCGTCCATCGGGCGTTCCCCTCTTGGCCAAAATGTCATCGATCTGCTTCTGCAGCTCCTGGTTGGCCTTCTCCAGATGCTTCACCCTGCCCAGGTACCCGGACAGCCGCTCGTTCAGACCCCGCATGGTCTTCTTGTCGTCCGCGGCGGCCACCGGAGCTGCCGCGGCGGCGGGGGCGGCGGCGGCGTCCCTCTCCGGGTCGCTGCGCATCACGTTCCGCAGCCCCTCCAGACTGGCCACGGACACCCTGGAGCCCCTTCCCCCGGCTCCACCGAACATGCTGCCGGCGCTGTTCCTGGGCATGACGACGATTGGATGGGAGTGAGCTGACAGACAGAGAGAGAGAGAGTCCGACTGGAGCTGGTATCACCTGGTCAGGTATAGAGCTGTACAGAATCCAGGTACCGTTTTATACTTGGGGGTTTTACGCATGAATCCGGCCCCGCTGATGCCATTGGCTCCCCGGGTCCAGCACCCCTCCTGACAAACAGGTTCAGGGTCGAAAATCAAGTATTTCAAGTTCATTTTTTTTATTTTCCTCACTGTAATTTTGCACTTGTCCTGTCTTGATTGGACGCAGGCAGAGTTTTGAGGAGGTGCGGGGTGGTCCCGCTCGCCTTAAAAGCAGGTGTCTCCTATGGGTGCAGGTATACAGGTAGACTCCCTTGCCTGCGCACTTGATCATTTCGAACCACTTTTGGGGTAAATCTCACTCTACTACACGCACCAAAATGTCTAAACGTGGAGGATACAGCAGCCAGTCCTATTCCCCGGCCGGCAGGACAGGAGCGCCCAAAAGCTACCCGACCGTCGGGCCCAGCAACCCCACCCTGCTCGCCCCGGTGGACCGTAAGGTGGACCCGAAGGACCAGACGGCCAAGACCAAGGAGAAGGACCAGATGGTCGGACTCAACGACAAGTTCGTTGCCTTCATCGACAAGGTCTGCAACGTTTCTTTTATTATGTTATAACAATCCAAATAACTAGCCTAATTAGCTATAGCCCAAATATTAGCCCAATTTAGCCTATTTATGCCACTTTTTAAAACGAAGTTAACTTTTAACTTCTTTTAAAAACGAAGTTAAAAAGTGCTTAAACAGGTGGTAAAAAGAAAAAAACTGGGGGAAAAACAGTAAGGGGAAATAAAAGAAATTATTGAAAAGTAGGCTATAATAGGCCTAATATGGTAAAAAAAAAAATAATTGTAAGTTAAGTATAAACATGAAAGTAAAATTATAAAAAGGCCTTTTGTATAAATGGGTCTTGAGAAATGATTCTTTTAGGCCTTTTTTCTCTTATTTTTGGGGGTTATAGTGTAGGCTATATAATATATGAAGTGTAAGCCTAGGCCTATTTTATTTTAAAAAAATAAAAAATAAAAAATAAAAAATCTATGTTATTTTGTATTCTTTTAGGCCTTTGTTTTTGTTTTTTGTTTTTTTTGTTTTTTTTAGACTGGGTGACTCTTTCTACTTCTTTTTTCTTCTCTGTCAAAAAAAAAAAAAAAAAAAGCTCTTGCCAGTCTCAAAAACAGACCAAAGTCAAGTCCTCAGTAAATTATAAGCCTTGGGGAGATAAAATATTTGCACTGAAAACCTGTCAGACGCACTGAGGCTTCCGAGCCTGCGGCCAAAAAAAGCCTCTCGTCTCCTCACACCTTTACAGTCTATCGCCTCACACACACACACACACACACACACACACACACACCAAAGAATGGTCTACAGCTAAGACGCCATCTTGCGGCCAATTAGATAACTGCAACAAACCTTTAGCAGTGTTCTCTTCAGTCTAGGTATTTGGGTTTTTTTCTCTCTCATTAAGACACACATACACATACACACACACACACACATGCATTAGGAATCATCATGTCATTATCAGCATGAACCATAGTCATAATTTAACGTAAACTTTGGCCCTCAGCCTACATATTTTTTTACACCTGACAGGATATACAGATTTAAGTTATCTTGACATGCCGCAGAGACAAGACGTAGACAAAAAAAAGCTTTTATCTTTATATAAATCATTATGATTTACCTCACTCCAAAACTCCAACACTTTTTTGCACCTACTCTTTTCTCCAACTTTTTCATTCTCTCCTTTCTGTCAACTTTACCTGTCTTTGTTTTCCTCCTTTTTTTGTTTTCACTATTATCATCTACCTGTTCCCTCTCTCTCTCTCTCTCTCTCTCTCTCTCTCTCTCTCTCTCTCTCTCTCTCCCTCTCAGGTGAAACACCTGGAGAATGAGAACAAAGTGCTTGAAACGAGGCTGAAGATCCTCCAGGAGCAGGAGGACTACAAGGGGAAGATCGAGGACCTGGTGAAGCACCTGTCGGTGGAGCTGCAGCAGCAGGTCGAGGGCTTGAAGCGCGATCGAGCCAAACTGGAGGCGGAGCTACTCCGGAGCCAGGAGGAGGTGGAGCAGACCAAGAACAAGTCAGTCTGTCGTCCTGCTTTCATTGAGTGATTGATTGACTGATTGATTGATTGATTGATTGATTGATTGACTGACTGACTGACTGACTGACTGGTTGGTTGGTTGGTTGGTTGATTGATTGATTGATTGCTTGATTGATTGATTGCTTGATTGATTGATTGATTGCTTGATTGATTGATTGATTGATTGATTGATTGATTGATTGATTGACTGATTGATTGCATACTGCAGTTTTAGTTATACCATGACATTTCTCAGAGGCAGAGCTGGTCTGGAGGTAGAAATAATCTCATTGGTTGAGTTCCAACTCCAAACCTCAGTGGGCGGAGCCAAAGAACCACAGTTGCAAGTTAGCTAACTGACAAACTTGAATGGTAAAGAAGGAACTCAAACTATAAATAAAAATATGAATGGCAAGGACTAATTTTTCCATTCATTCATGACCATGGCATTCATGATATTGGAAGGTTAGCTAGCTAGCTATAGGCTAGTATGGCTAGTTTGAACTTGGAAGGTCAGCTAGGCTAACTAGCTAACCTAGATAAGTTGCTACTAACTAAAAAATACAATCTAGCCATAGTAATTACACTGTGGGCAGAACGTTTTGACCTCCCTAATATTAGCTTCCTCCTCTCTTACCTCATCCTTTTCACTGGGCTTCAGTCAGTCTGTTACTTAGTTTGAAAAACTGTGGTTCTTTGGCTCTGCCCACTGAGGTTTAACTCAACCAACTCTTCTTTTCTCTTCTGTTCTGTTTTCAATTCACATAAGGAAGATTCTTGACCTCGCTAGTTGACTAATATGTAGAAATAAAAGGAACAAAGGATGAATCACTGAGCAAGAGTCAGATAGTTTTCTATTCAGTGTGGACAGGATTTTTTTAAAGCATAATGAAGCATGCAGGCACACAAAAACACACACAAATATACATGTGTAGATGCTACAGGCAAAGACAGGACAGTAAAAGTCCCTGCTATGTTTTTGAGCCTCATATCCTGCTGCAGTGACAAATGGCATTTTCTCGCTGTCCGTTTTCCCACCTGGTTCGCTGCTCTTGAGAGGGCTTCTACCATTCATCAAGCTTAAAATAAGCTCGTGTCAGAGGGGTTAACTTGGGTTCGAGGAGGATCCTGCACTATGTCTAAGGTTAAGAATGGAGGTTGTGGATTTTGGATTTTGGGGGAGAATATGTAACTGTCAGGGCAGAGATCCAGGGGCCGGGGCGGGACATCCATCCACCCTGTGGCCTGCTAACTCAGTCTGGATCTGCTCAGCACACATGCACACACACACGTACACACACACACACACACACACACACACACACACACACACACACGTACACAGGCTTCAAAACAGGAACCATTCAGTGATTCAGTGTGTGCCCGTCTGCCTTCAGGTATGAGGAAGATTTGCAAAAGAAAAATGAACTGGAGAATGAGTTTGTCATCAACAAAAAGGTGAGAAGATTGGCCTTTCTGCTCATTTATTTAGCCAATAATGATAAAAATGAAGAACACCAACTCATAAAATGACACAAATTTCAAACATATTATGGTACTTTTTAAGGGATGGAAGGTAACTGAAATTTTACAGATTTACTGTATTTTATAGATATTGAATAATGAATTTAAGGCTTTTTTTAAATGTTTTTATCAAACATGGATACACAACATTTTGGAAACAAGTCCTTAAAACAGTAATCTCATAGATTGTTCATGTTTATCCACGTGTGTGTGTGTGTGTGTGTGTGTGTGTGTGTGTGTGTGTGTGAGACAGGAGGTGGACGCAGGTCACTTGGGGACAGTGGACCTGGCTCTGGAGGCGGAGGACCTGATGGGAGAACTGGAGTTCCTCAGGCTGGGCTATGATGAGGTAAAATTGATTGACAAATCGATAACTTATACATAATAACACGGTGCATAGTGAAACATGGTGGTCATCACATACAGTGCAAGACATGAAACACATATCACTCTACAAATATACCTTCAACATTAAAAGCAGAGAAGAAGTGGATGTAGATCACCGTCTTCTCACTGACTCTGTGTTCCTCCTGTCTGTTCCTCGCAGGAGATCAAGGAGCTGGAGTCGCAGGTCCAGAACGAGACGGTGATTGTGCGTAACACCAATAAACGTGCGCTGGACATGGACGAGATCATCGAGGGCGTCAAGGTCCAGTACGCCGACATGGCCTCCCGCACCAGGGAGGAGGCCGAGCAGTGGAACCAGAAGAAGGTGAGGAGGAGGAAGGAGGAGATTTATATACATAAGAAGAGATAATAATATATACTACTACTACTACTGCAACAGCTACTATACTACTAATTCTAATAAACAAGTATAACCAAACAATGAGCTATGGTAACTGTGTGCATCTTAATCGCTCAAAAATGTACTGAAGAAATTTCAGAGAGTTTCCTTAAACCAGTAGTATAAATAATTATACCTGGGCAAATATTTGAAGCAGTTGAGGCATGCCTTGCTGCAGATTTGTGCCAGTAAATTAGACACATGACTTGCAAGTATTTTCAACTTTTTAACTATTTAAACTATTCAAAAAGTAAAACTACAACCAACAAAAAGACACATGCTGGAATTCACAGAACGTCTTTGGCTTCAATCAGTAGCCGATTTTTTCAGTTAAGGCTACATGGTTTCATATTTTTATTCTGATTCTATTCCTAATTTCAGTTGTTTTTCCTTACACTACTAAATAGATCTCATCAAGAGATTTTGTTCAATATGGATCTCATTTCAAACTTAATCCCTCACGATGCAAGTGTGTGTGAACTGCATGTGAAGCAGGACATTGTTGAAAAAGAGCGTGTGTGTCTCTGCGAACCTTCCCTGGATTAAAAATACATACATCAACAACATACAACACATTTTGCCGTTCCCTCCCGTCTCCTCAGATGGACGCCCTGGTCCTTAATGCAGGGAAGCACGAGCAGGACGTCCGTGACGTGAAGAAGGAGATCGCAGACATGCTGCGCCTCATCCAGAGGCTCAATGGGGAGCTGGACGCCCTCAGGAAGAAGGTGGGGGTCTCTCTCACACACACACACACACACACACACACACACACACACACACACACACACACATTCAGACTAAGTATATAAGGCCAATTTTGTGGTCAACATTAGAATTGAATGAATGGGACTCCATGCAGCTGCTTGTTATCCACACTGATCAGAAAACATCAGATCTTTGTCATGTGAGAAAAAATCAGAATAGAGGTTTTGCTGTTGTGTCACACATCACCTAGCAACCACAACTGTATGCAAATGATGTCTAAATATATATCAACCACACTAGAAAAAGAGAGATTAAGATCAATGTGGCTTTAGGTCAGTTAACTAATGTTATAAGTAAAAGTGACTAGTCAGATAAGGTAGATTTGTGTTCAAATTTAGGTTATTTTGACACAGTAGCTTGAAAAGTGTTCAGTTAATCTTGACAGTTGGTTTTTGGCTTTGTTAGCTAACTAGCCAGCGAGCTAATTTAGCAAAGCAACTGAAGTTACTGTTAACATGCAACTACTAGACACTTCTAACCGAACAGCTAGCTGACATCTAAACACAAAATTGATCAGATTTATCAGAAGCAGAACGATCAGTTCCCTGTCAAATACTGGACAGAAATGAACCATGTTGAATTCTGTTGAGACTGAAAGCCCTCTATTTGACACTTTCAGCCGCAGTGTGAATGTAGCCTACAACGCAAAATACACATCGACTGACTGCTTCATAAATTCCACCTCGTAATCCTCTCTTT
The DNA here is from genome assembly GCF_048128805.1 of Centroberyx gerrardi. Taxonomy (NCBI): domain Eukaryota; kingdom Metazoa; phylum Chordata; class Actinopteri; order Beryciformes; family Berycidae; genus Centroberyx; species Centroberyx gerrardi. The sequence continues at coordinate 7,625,253 of NC_136017.1, forward strand.
CCCCTGCAGAAAGATGCCATGGAGAAGGAAATCATGGACACAGAAACAGACGGCCAGAAGAACCTGGACCAGGCGAGGGAGAACATCGGCCAGCTGGAGGAGGCTCTGCGGCGGGCCAAGCAGGACATGGCCCGGCAGGTCAGGGAGTACCAGGAGCTGATGAACCTCAAGCTGGCCCTGGACATCGAGATCGCCACCTACCGCAAGCTGCTGGAGGGCGAGGAGAAGAGGTGAGCAGGCGGGGGGGGGGGGGGGGGGGGGGGGAGGAGGGAAGAGTAGCGGGGGAAAGTGGTGTGAAGGTGTGGCTGAGAGGGGAGTGTGTTGAGGAAGCCTGTAAGTGTGTATGTGTGTGTGTAGGTGGGTGGGGGGCTGTATGGACACATATCTACATGCATGCGGTCATATTCAGTGTATTCACCCATGTTGCTGGGTGTTAAAATGTACATACCATGATACATGAATGCTTACACTAACATTTGTCTCTCCATCTCTTTAAAGAATGAATGACATGATGCGTCAGGCAGGTAAGAGACATTCTGTTTCTAAATAGTTTTGACATCAATTCTTAAAGGAAAAATCCACCTAAAACACTTTAACACTGATAAAAAAAAAAACAGCTACTGGCTATTTTTCACAATGAAATATTTTACGTCAGGTTTTGGTGTCAGTCCCTCAGAATCAAAGACCGAGGGCTTCTTCCTAGAGCCGCCATGTTGCACCAAGAGACGTTCAACAATCACACAGGGAGAAATCCATCGTAGAAGAGGAGAGAGACCACCCACAGTAGCCTAGGAAATGTAGGAGATCACAAACTGAAGTAGAAGTAGACGAGGCGGGTTAAAGGAAAGTGGGTTCACCAAAAAAGTAATTTTTTTGGTGAACACTTCATCACAAAATAGATCCTGGAAAGCACTGAACGTCACAGACTGATATCTATCTGTGTAAGAGTATCAGACGGTGGATTTTTCCTTTAATAATAACAGTATTGACATAGTACTTTTCAAGCAGAGAGAGCTAATTCTATTTTGGCAAGTCGGACAATGAGAAAAGCCAAGAAATTTCCCCATTATACTAATGATTGATTTATGTTTTGTGTCCCAACTAAAATCAACCCTCTCTTTTGCTTAGATTTGTAAAAACAATCCAACCAATCCAAGTCCTTGCTTGCACGCAGACGTTGTCCGTTCGCCATCGAAGCAAAAGCCACCAGTGAAGCCACTCCTCATCGAACCCGCCGTTGCCCCGGCAACAACAAGCCCCGTCTCCAAGAAGCGCCTGCTGGTCCGAGTGGAAGTGGAGGCAGGCAGAGTCGTGTCCGAAAGCTCCCATTACGCTGACGATTGAGACGATCTGTCCTGTCAGCACTACAAAAAAAGATGAAATTCACATTCACAATCTGTACTTGCACTCTTGAGGAAAAAAAGAAACGACAAATGATACTGAATGTAATGATCAGAATGTTCCCTCTGTGTGCTTCCTGGTTTATCTGGCCAAGTTTAAGAGTTTAACTATTATCTACTGTCTTGGGAGGTTCAATACTTTTTCCTGGAAGGTTTTGTTTGAAGTTGGAGACATTTTGTTCATATTATGGTGTTTTTTTAAAAAGTTCTTATCTTTGTTTATATTTGCGGACTCGCAGCAATGCTTGTACCAAACTTGACTTCGCTTTGTGTTGTTTTCACCTTTCTTACCGTTGATTTTTCTCATGCTTTGTGAGCCAAATGGAAATATATACAATTCTGTCTTTGTGAATCGGAAGCCCCACATACCTAACAGTCTGAAGGTGTCTTGATGGAGTGCAGAATAAAAAGGGGAACTTGTGGTATCGAGCGTGTGTTTCCGTTGGCTGCTCCGCATCTACTAATATCTTGAAGGTAGAAACAAGTGAACAGTGTCATACATACACAGAGATAATGTTTCCTAGACACATTGTGTGTTCAGCATACTCATATCACTGGGGTCGGGTAGTAATACTTGTAAGAACTACATCTTCTAAATACAAAAAAATATAACTGTTACCTAAAAAAATGATATATTCTGATATACAGAGATACTTGTGAAAAATTAGAGGATTACTTCTGGAAATACTTTTAAAGTGAAAGCAAGAAACTCAGAAGGCCATTTAGTGTCAGGTGTGTTTGTATACAAACCTGAAATAATTTTGCTGAACCTAATAATTAGTAGTAATTTTACACATTTTCCTATCTGTACTGGTACATTTATACCTCAAGTATGGTTGAAAGTAATCAGAATATATATCAGAATATGTATCCAGGATGCTAATGTTTATACTGACAGTATGTACATAGTTTTAAGCAAGCGCACAATAGATGGTCATCACGCACATTCTCCCTCTCTCTCTCTCTCTCTCTCCCTCTCTCCCTCCCTCTCTCTCTCGACCAGAACACACACACAAACTTATGGAAATAAACTGAAGATGCTATCTGGTTCTTACTTTAAAAGATCCAGACATGGTTTGAGCACGGTGTGTTCCCTCTGTGTTTGTTCGATGGAAACAGAGAGAGGCTTTCTGAAGGGACACCGGTTCATGTAGGTGGGAATAAGTCATCGGCAGGAGAGTTAGGGGAAAGCCTTGCGGTCTCATCCTGCATTCATTTCTCCCTGCACGTACCTGATATTTCCACTGTTTCAAACTTGGAAATGCTCATAAAAATAACAACAGTAACACCCCCTGCCTTCCTCCTCCTCTCTCTCTCCCTCTCTCTCTCACACACACACACATAGAGACACACACACACATATCTGGAAGAAAATTGTATGTTTGCATCAAGTGCATCAAGTTAGCGTTAGTAGGTAAACAAAATATTGGTCTTTGTCTCATTCCCCCCATATATGTATCCACTGCACATTAAAAACAGTTTTGAGTGGGAAACAAAACAGATTGAGATATTTTGCATAAAAGTAAAGACTTAAGATGTTAAGACATAAGTCTTTGAAAGAGCAGATATGTCTGTGAAGCACAACCACAGTACAGGCATGATTTTATTTCACCTTCATTTAACATTTTATCCAAATATGGCTGGAATTTGAAACTTATGTCTTGGTGGATTTTCACTTCAGCTTTCACATCAAGCAGGCTTGCTATTTTAAGGAGTAGCCATGTACTAATGGCTACCCCTATATAGTGTATATAATGAGACTCTTGGGTTGAGTTATTCATGTGAACTTAGTTTTCCCCTCGTGTTCTTGCTGTAGGCTTAATCTCCCCATGTCTTCCAGATGTATTATGGACTGTGAATGCATCCTCTCCCCCCCCTCAGCTCACATACCAGCATGTAGATAAACACTGGAGAGAGAAGTAGGAGTAAACACTGCAGGCAGGGGGGTGACGGATGGAGAAAATCTACAACCGGCTTAGTTGACGTCCATCGATGTCTCCAGAAAGTCCACAGCAGAAAAGAGCAACAGAAATAATGTCTTTTGAAAGGGTTGATTATATTTCTATGAAGTACAACTCAGATACAAGGGTGCTTTGATTTCGCGTTCTATAATTTACATTTCCACTTTCATATATTGCAGGCCAGAAAAGAAAAACAGACCTCATAAGTTACCTGTTTTATGGATATCGGTGGTTGAAAGAATCTTTCACAAGTAGACAGAATTAATTTCTCTTTTTATTTGTCTTCAATATACTCAACTGACTTGATTCTTGAGACTGAGGCTGGTTATGAAGGGTTGTGAAACAGATTAATGTAATTTGTCATGCTGTCCTGGATACTGCACTTACTGTATAACTACACACTCACTGTAAGTCACTGTAGATAAGACTGTCAGCTAAATGCCTAAAATGTAAATGCAACTGTAAACCTAAAGAAGTGGAAAGCCCCAGAGAGTGCTTTTTTGGAGAACATTGATAAATAAATGTAACAGAGAATCAAAGAAAAATATGCAGTGTTGCTTTGTAGATTTTCTGGTGATTTCCTGCAACATTTCCTCGCAGCAGCCTTGATCAGTAGGAATGCCGTCCATCCACATCATTGGTTTGAGATCACTGGCTGCATCATTAACTGCACATTCATCATCATAAATATGAAAATCCATCTGTATTAGAGCGAAACCTCCTCCGATTCCCGCATTCTTCGTCTCCACCTGTCTCGGAGTTTTTGCATCAGTTTATACGCAGGTTCTGTGTACTGCCTGTTTGCCAGGCCGAGCACCAGCGGCACGACCGCCATACTCCCGATGCCTGTGCATGAAAGCACGATATGAGTGGTGGAGCTCCACTTGGTCTCGCTCAGCAAGAACGCCACGCAGACGTGCATGTAGATGATGTAGGGCACCCAGCACGCGAGGAACGTCAGCGACACCGCCGCCACGCAGCGCGCGTATCGCAGGTTCAGCCTCTGCTCCCGGTCCGAGGCTTGACTTCCCCTCTCCACCGAGCGATGGAGGCGGCAAATGTCCTTCAGCTGGCCTCGGGTGATCCACAGAACGCGGCCCGTCATGCCCGCAATGATAAGGATAGCGGGTAAGACGAGCCCGTACACCTCCAAATAGATGAAAGCGTTGGGGAAAACTCGCCGGTACGAGCAGCAAGCGGTTCCGTTTGTTGAGCAGTTCGTAAGCGGCGTTATTCGTCCACTACCGGCACAACAGCCGTTCCAGTCTGGGCCTGTCCAGTTGTTCCACCCAAAAGCAGGTAGGGATGCGTACAGTAGTGGTGGTGTCCACACTACTAGCAACGCAAGCGGAAAACTGCGATGCATCCACAAGCTGCTGTAATGCAAGGGGCTGACGATGCATATGTAGCGCTCGTAGTGGACCATCACCAGGTTGAACAGGAACGCCAGGAATAGGAAGTTTGGGAAAACGTGAACCACCAGGCAGGAGCTAAAACTCAACTCTCGGTTCAGGCCCATCCACGGTATGAAAGGGAGCGCCACGCCCGTGCACAAGTCGGCCACCAGCAGGCTGAGGAAGAAGTAGTTGGGCGTGTTGTGGAGCTGCCGGTTGCAGGCGATGCCCAAGATGATGACCAGGTTGGCCAGGATGATGGAGGTGGACAGCGGTACGGTGATGGCGTAGATGAGCTGTTCCCCGGACAGCAGGGGTTGGGAGTCGTTGCAGTCCATCGCAGGTGAAATCAGACCACCAGACCTTCTCCGCCTTGGAGCCTGTCTCCACTCCCATCAAGGTGCAGGTGTCCTGTATGGAGGCACAGCACAAAAGTTCTCAAAGGAGGCAATGACAAGGTAAATAGAGGGATAGGCAACTTTGGTGGTAGTTGGGGCCACAAAAACTATGTCATCACTACAGGGAGCTGGAAAGTGTGTGTGAGCAAGTGCTACTCACATATGAATGCCACATGTATCATATCAACAAGTCATATGTTTCAAATTTAACCATAAATGATGAGTAATGTTCAGCAAATTGTCAGTCTGGCAAAAATTTGTGAAGTTTTAAATTAAAATTAAAATTAAATCAGGTGAAATCATCTTCATTGACTTCGCTGACATTGGCCCAAAAACACTTCCTTAATTGCTGTGGTGATTAAAATAGCATAACATTATCAATTTGTGTTGTATAAAGCATGTTAAGTGTAACAGTTATTGTTTATTGTTCCAACATTGGACTGGTGCTGGACTGGTTTCAGTGTCCTGCCTGAAATGACCATAAAACAAGAAATAGAAACCCTTGGCTTAAGGCTTTGAGAAGCTTAAAATGAATGAGCCCAAAACAAATCCTTAAAATTAGAAAAGTAAAATTCTTAAGCGACACGATTAAGGTAGTAACTAAAGATATTTTATGGAATCCTCAGGTAGAGAAGCACTAAAAGCAGCCACTGGCCTGATAAGACATGGAGTGGAAACAGAACCGAGTATAAGGATGAAATATGAACGTTGGAATGTCAGAGATGGGTTGTGAAAATAAAGAACATGCTGACTCATGCTCAAGGTAGAACTCCAGCAGAGAATGAGAGAGCAGCTGGGAGAGATTGAGGCGCTGAAGGAGTATAATCATGATACCATATGTATATGGACCAACTGGTGCTGGACAAGATCTATGCTCAAATCAATCTTGAACATGTTGAGATGGGGCAGAAAGAGAGGGAAACCATGAAGCTCATATAGCAGACAGTGAGCTCAAAGCGGTCCAGCTGGATGAGCGTGCTGCAGGAATTGCGAGGGATAAAGTAGAGGATTGCAAAAGCTCTTCAGACAGTCAAGAGGCTACAGATTGTCCTCATTGAACAAGAAAAGATAGATGAGCTCCTTGAAGCCCTGGCAATTGATGAGCTCCAAGCTGGGAGAGCCAGGATGAGCAAGACATGGAGAATGATAGGCCTAACAGTCTCAATATGCATAGTTCTACATGGAGCCATTGATGAGTTCCAGGTTGGGAGAGCCAGGATGGAGCAGGAAAAGGCTTAAAATGGCTGAGGAAGCGAGTCCATCTGCATGAAGCCATGGAAGAACTCCAGGCTGGTGAGAAAGATTGAAGATAAGGAGATGGAGAGACTGAAATGGATCTGCCAGTGTAGCTGTCTGGAAATCGCAGAGAAATACTGACTCCCTGCGTTCAAAGACTAGGAATGCTGTAGCCTCTCAAAGGCCTTTCAGGCTTTCAAAAGGCCCTGTCAGTCCAGAGACAGGTAGAGGAGCAGCTGAGATTGCACCTTAGTGAATCTGAGAGTAAACAGACTACTTTCCTCAGTGAGAGAGAACAACATTTGGCTGCCATGGATCAGCTGAAGTCCTACATACCAGAGATCAAAGACACCGAGAGCCAGCTAGAGATTGTCCTGCTCAACCTGGCAACGTCCACTCCGGCTGCTGAGATGAACCAGGTTTCTGTTGTGGGGAGGCCTTGAGAGCCCGCTGAAGTTCGAGAAAGCTACCATGCCAGCTGAGGTCTAGCAATGTGACAGTCTCAGAGCTTAAGAGTCAACTGAAGTCCAGCCAGCTGTTATCACAGCAACCCAGGAAGACTGAGGTGTCAGCTGTCATTGTGGAAGAGAGAAACCCTCCTCGTTGAGAAAAAGGAGACCCTTGCTGCCTATGAAATTGTGATGGAGCTCAACCTCAAAAGGGGAAATGCCAAAGATTTTGCCAAAGTTCGGGCCACTCTCCATGATGTGGAGAGGAACAGAAAGGAGGCTTTACATCAGCTGGTGTCCCACCACATCCAGAGGGATGAGGAGCAAGCCTGCAGAAGGCCCCGATGGCCCAGAAGAAGACAAGAAGGACCTAAGAGCAGCACAGGAACTTATTCAGGAGAAGGACACATTGGACAAAGATAAAATTGAGACCCTTCAACTCCAGCGGAAAGGAGCCAACCAGCTGAAGATGGAAAAAATGGAGGCAGAGTGGAAGAAATGGGAGGAGGAACTGATGGAAAAGATCCTATTGCTGGAAGAGAAGGGCAGTAGGTAGGCCTAGAGATAAGCAGGCAATTATTGAAACTTTTCAACATACATTTCGGTTTCCCTCTCCATCAGGTGGCAGAGACAAAGAAGCAAGGATGCATAGCTGCATGTTTTGGAAGGAAATACAGAAAGCAGAAGATCACAGATGCTGGAACAATATAAATACACATTCCTGGCCAATATTTCATCTTTCCCAAAACACAAAACAAACCATGTCCTTTGCAATCATCTTCCTCAATTAGTGTCAGTATTTACTGTGATATATTTGTCACTAAAACTAAAGAATGTCACTAGTGATGTCTTCAGATGTAACTTTTGATATCCTCTACTATGGATGACATAGAATCAAACTCCTCCATTTGAAGTTTAACTTGCAAATAGCTTGAAATTATTCTCTCTCACAAAGAACCAGGTCCTTTTTGTCCGAAAGCACCCTGGTAACCCTTTTCTGCTCTCTCTCTCTCTCTCTCTCTCTCTCTCTCTCTCCCCCTCCCTCCCTCAACAAGAATGGCTGATATGTATAATGTTTTTCAAATGATTGTGATTGTGTTCACGAATGATTGTGTGACGTTTCTTTCTGATGTGTGTCGAAAAACAATTGTATGGTTCCCTTTCTACATCTTTCTACAAAACCAATTTAACCCGGTGTTAGGTAATAGGTAAGATGAGAAGAAGCTATAGAAGCTAATGAACGTGAGGCAACTATCACTTAATAATTGATAAGGGAAGATTGTGGTGTACCTTTTATAGTCAATGTGCTTGAGTTTCAAATATGAATGCTACATTTGCATTGAGTTGGAGAAAGTGACACATATCCTTAAGATAACGTTATACTATCTCACGTCTACAAGGATCACACACTGTCTCTATTGTGCATTATAATCTTCCATGTAGACCTACAATAAACCACACCTATATGTTACACATAGTTTTATGTGTAACATAAAATGTGTCTTATGTTTAAGAATAGAATCTAAACAGAAATATTCAATGCAACTGTGCAAATGCAAATATAAGGAACATTATATTTGCTAATCACATTAAAACCCAATTAAATATAAGGGAATTTTATGGTATCAAAGTCCTGTGTCAGTTTTGACAAATGCAGACTTCAAAAGGTCTCAGTGTGGTAAATACATGGGAAAACATTATTGATATTGATATATTATTATAAAACACAATGCTATGTCTGCGTTGAACATAGTTTTGTTGAACTATGGCAAATCTTAACCTCTTCGGTTTAGTGCTTTTTTCCTTCCCAAATTGTTTTTTGTTTTTTTGTTTTTTGCCAGCACTGCATTTCATTCTAAGAGGCACCTGTAAAAGGAGCCAGATACTTTCATCGAATGAAATTGTCTTTCACAATATGAATATAATAAACTACAATTTTACTACAATACTACAATTTCGAAATTGATATAATAATGTATCAGTGACATAATGCAAAAATATGTCACCACAATTACAGAACGACCTTTTGCAAACTTCTGTGAACTTTTGGAAACATAACTCAATGAAACTAGTCCAGCCTTTACCTTTTTGGGATGAGCAATCCGGTCATCTATCGCTTGACAGAGGAAATTCAATAAAAACACTGTTCCTTATCCCTCTCCTTGTGACTTGCATGTCATATCCACATCCAGAGGCACAGACAAGACACGGCGTCCATCAGGAACTGTTGGAGCTCCTTCTGCATGTTCCAACGGCAGATCAACTCTGCTACACAGCAGCCTTTCCAAAACCTCTTAAAAGACTGAGAGAGAGGCACAGATAGAGATAGAAAGACTGAAAGAGAGAGAGAGAGAAAGAGAGAGAGAGAGAGAGAAAGAGAGAGAGAACAGCCAAGTGCAAGGGTGTTCCTCGGATTGAAACTTTTAAAGGGGAAGTACATGCTGGAGGAGGAGGGGAAGTGGTGGCGGGTGTTGTATGTTTCTCCTTCCCAGAGGGGAGCTGCTGGTCACAGTGGGGATGATGGGGGGGTCGGGGGGTTATTTGTGTCACACGACATGAGACAGCAGCACCCAGTGACGCGTGACCTACTAATTTGTTCTCTGTCATCTTTACGCAACCTTTTATCCATGTTGTTCTCATGGGCCCTGTGCAGATTTTACAATACTGTCCAGGACCGCAGTACACTGTGAAGATGGAAAGTTGTTATCACTGTAGCCAGCAAATGATAACATTCCAGGTTCATCAGTAGCATGGCATGTGGTTTTGGACACGTGAGGCCCCCCCATTTCACACCCTCCATGATGGGCCCCAGATGCTTCAAGGCAGCCTCAGCAAGACGCTTGGCCTGTAAGTATGATCTGCAACTAAAGCCAACTTTATTCAGTGAGAGAGTTTGTGTCTTGAGATCTGAGAAAGAGCCGGGGATCTGCATACACTGCATGAACTGAAAGAGAATAATTTTCAACATCCAGCTCTGCTCCTTTTTCTCCTTTGTTACATAAGTCCCAACAGAGCACCTGACCTAGTGAAGCAACATATTGCAGTCCTTCTGTCAAGCATATTGTCCTCCATATTTCTCACTGTTCCAATCCAAATCTGTATCAAAAAAGTATTTGCAAACGCTTTTTATGTGTTTTTTAACCCTCTCAGGCGACACATGGACTCGGTCTGCCACATAGGACAATGCAATGTGTGCCAGAAATCCTCTGAGGTGGGAAGTACTTAAGTACAAGTTTCAAGTATCTGTACTTTCCTGGAGTTTTTCTTTCACTTAAGACTTTTTACTTTTACTCCTTTACCACATTTCAAAAGTAAAATCTACACTTTCTACTCACTACATCTTCAAAACTGACTCGTTACTCTCGGGAAATCAACAGATTTTTTTCTTTTTTCCTGCCTACTTGTACAGCAAAGCGACACCAATATACTTTAAGTAAATTTAAGACAATGTACTTTTATACTTTGACTTGAGTAAAGGATTTGAATTGGTACTTCACACTTTTACTTGGAAATTGTGTACTTCACCTCTAGAAACTTTACACAAGAACAGGAAAGTATTTAACACAAAAAAAAAGCCAAGCTGCTGTCAACTGATGGTTGTTTCAAGTTTTAGAATTGAAATATCTTCGCTTTCAAAATTGAAAAAATGACTTTTCCCACCTTCTGTATAAACAAAATTATATTTATTCATTTATATTTTCCCCCTTCAATTGCCAGCTTATAGGTCTTCTCTTAGGCCTAAGCCAATTTAGCATATTTTTCTGAGAAGTCAACGTACCTGACACTATCTCCATTGCCCTGAATTGGTCATACTGTGCTCCAAGTATAGGTTAAAACAAACGCTAAGACTTATTTGCTACGACTATTTGCCCCAGGTCTGATCTAAACATATACATACAACAGTGTGTATGTATAAATTCGTAACAGCTGTCAAACATGTCTGGTATTTAAACATAGCATTGGATGGAGGGCCGGTGGCAGACCTGTGGTGTTGGCCAAACACGGAAGATAGTAGTGATAGTTTGGACGAGGCCTGGTCCGGTGGAGATGGATGAGCTCCGGGCAGATAATGGCTTTAAACATAACGTTCCCCCGCTTTCAGTGTCTGACAAGACACTGTGCAGGGAGGACAATCTGGACATAAAGCTACAAAGGCAAAGTCAGAGTTGGGTTTCCTTGGGGGAATACACTACAATAAATGAATATATTTTCAATGATTTCTACACGATGTTAAGGTGACTTTCTAACTGTGGAATGTGACAATTAAAGGTGCACCTACTCTATGACTTTATTGGCTGGCTCAAGTGTGGGCAGCCCACAAAAAACCCATACGGGGCCCATAGGTGGGAAAAGACTGCATGGGCAAAACCACAGTGGGCCCTTGTGGGATTAGAGTGGTAATTTGCCCCAGCCCACACTGCCCACAAAAACCCCACAGTGGCCCCGCAGGGGCTTTTTAGCCTTCGTAGCTGAAATGTCTTGTGACACTGGTCACGTGCTCGTAGCACCTCCATCGCTGAGCAGTTGAAAATGCGAGTGGGTGGGAGGAAGAGAGAGAGAGAGAGGCTCTTGAAACTCAAATAGGTGGGAAGTTCCAGACCACAGTACAGGCCGGAAAGTGAGTTTTGAAAGCCAGACATCAGAAGTAAAACTCTTATAACTTAATAACTTGTTGCCCTTTTAAGGTACTTTATCAGGAATCGTTGATAATACATGCTCTTCACAGGTATTTAAAGCTGATTCTCCTCTTATCATTTTTTTAATCAGTAGTCCAGATGTCTGCAAACGTTGTAAAAGGTTTTTTTTTCTAACTCCGCTTTCATCATTATGAAATATGTATTTTTAATGGATATGTTGCTTGACTCCTTTTCCTTCAGACATGTTTACCTTGGCAGGACAGCGGCACCTGCCCCTCTGCTTAACTGATTTGTTCCAGCATCTACTGTCACCGCAGCAGCCCTGGTGAATACGAGCTGTTATTTAATAGAACGGGCTTCGGTCGCTCCCAGCAGGGCGATAATCCCTCAGCCACTCCTGCAGCCTTTTGTCTTCACACACGCTGACCTTTGAGGCCAAACACCATCCAGTGACAGATGAGGAAAATATCCTGGCTGAACTGCACACATCACAGGTGTTATTTTCCCCTGGTTGCTAGTTAAGCTCCAGCTGTATGCGGTAATGCTGGGAAACCACTGAGGTGACGCTGGGTGAGCGTTGTGCAGCTGCTTCCATGTTCAGACCGGATGTGAATTGATGCAAAGTGCAATTTCTGGGGTCACTTTACTTGCAAGGCACCAACAGAACATTATAATCTTAATTAACACTGACTGTACAAAATAATAGGGACATTTACTCTTTTCATGAAGTCCACTGATGAGGTGAATCCAGGTAAAAGCCATTATCCCTTATTGATTTCCCCCTAATAAATCAATACCAATCACTAAGGAGGAGATGTGGAAAAAGAGAAGCAGACGAGTTAGAGGAGGATTTTTAAGCTTTGAGACAGTTGAGATGTGGATTGTGCAAAAGGGACTGAAACTCAATATGAGGAAGATGTTCTTAAAATAGTATATGTACTTTTTCACATTATGGTCACCTCAGAAGATCATATTCAATACAATGCATAATGACATGCAATAAAACATATATGACTATTTTCTAAGTTTTTTGATAATGTAGTATATGATGTATAGTATGTATATGATGTAGTAAACTATGTATATGAAGTATGTATACGTTATGTTATGTGTGTTTATTTCGAACATAATAAATAAGACACAAAACAAGAAAATCCATTAAATAGGCAAAAAAGAAAAGAACAACAAAACCTAAAACATACAGTAAATTCTTGAAAACATTCAGTAAATTCTTGACAAACAAAAAAAGTAGACCTAGTATAGGCTGTATGTGATGTGTATATATATTGTAGTATGTGTATGTGTGATCTAGTATGGTATATGACATGTATGTGATGGTATTTAAAGCCCTTTGAGACTTGACTGTGACAAAGGGCTATATAAATAAACTAGACTAGACTAGACTTTTGCATAGTGTATTCTACTGTATGATGCAGCAGGGTGGTTTAGCAGTTTAGAAGCACTTTACAGCCAACAGATCACAGGTTCAACTCCCACAGCAGCCAGTGTCTGTTCATAAACAGCCGTCTGTCCTGTCCTGTAGAAGTGAACCAAACCCCATCCTAGTTTCTCGGGAAAAAAATGTAATCCCTAACTGTTCAGTCATAGCAGAGAGTTTGCTTAGTGCCTAAAATGTCTCATAAGCTTGGTCACACTTTGGTCACAGAGTCAACTTTGCTCAAGTCCCAAGTCAGTCTTAAGTCTTCAGGCACAAGTCTGAAGACAAGCCCCAAGTCTAAATGTAGAACACCAAGTCGAGTCCAAGTCCAGTATCAATTTAACATCTTAAAGAAAACTAAATATCTAGGACTTTTCAATGCAATATGGTTTTAATAGGATAAAAACTTGGTAAGAGCATCATGAGTTTGATTTCTATAATCAGTTTCAACTTCAATAAATTCAATCATTCCATACAAATTCAGAAAACAGAATTTAAATTCAGTCGTCTGCTGGAACAAATCTCATCACTTTCAATCAAACTAATTTACACAAACACAAGATCTCAAGTCAAGACTTTAGAAACCTTTTCAAATCGTCAAAGTCAAGTCCCAAGTCACCAGAACCCGTCAAGTCAAGCCTCAAGTCCTCTCTTCATGCATCGAGTCGAGTCTCAAGCAATTAAAGCTGACTTGAGTCTCACTTGAGTCCAAGTCATGTGACTCGAGTCCCCACCTCTGCCCATGAGAAACGTAAAAACATGTTTGTGCTCGCAAGCGACTCTCTGCACACGCTCACACGCACACATTCAGACACACACAATGAGCTCGAGTGGAGGATCCAGGTACAAGGAAGAAGCTCTTGTGCACAGGATACTGACGGGACGGTTGTTTTTCCTCATCTGGAGACGAAAGGGCGAGCGGGGGGCAGAGAAGAAAAGGGAGGGAGCGGAAGAAGAGAGATTAAAAACAATGTGGGGTTAAGCAAAAAAATTGACGCAAATATTAAGCAGTGTTTCAGAAAGGGATGAAAAATTAGCGGTGGCTTTTATCTGGTGCAATATCAGTCAAAAAAATCAAACGCATGAGTTGGTGCAGAATTGAAATATGGGGTTAAAGGAGGGGTTGAGGATGGGAGGAGGGGAGGGAGGCTGTAAAGAGGAACTGGTAGGAGTGTTGGGAAGACATACATTACACTGGATGACAGGCAGCTGTTTCCTTTCCCTTCACAGGTTTGGCCAAAGTTGCCTCAAATTGCAGAGCAGGGCAAAGTTGGGTGGTGATGGGAGGGTGTTTTTATTATTATTATTATCATTTTTCTATGACTCTTGTTGTGTCTTTTTTGTTTGTCTTTGTTAGATAGTTGTCTAATCGTTATCGTATCGTTGAATTGCCCATTTGTGTTGTCCATTATCGTCTGTTTAAATAAAATAAAAAAAATATTTGATAACAAAAAAGAAAAACATAGTTACAAAGTGCTTTACAATACAGAGAGGAGAAATACGCACATAAAAAAGACATGACAATAAAATGCAATTACATAAAAAGGTAAGATATCACAGGTTAAAATCACGACTTGTAAATATGCATCCATCAATACAAGTGAATGGGACAGTGATGGTACAGTATTGAATCCCTGCTGGGAGGGATTTCATGCGCACTTTCTACCTGAAGAGTGAAAAACAAATACTTAGCGAACCTATAAAACGCAATAATGCTGTGACCATATCGTTTTACAGGCTCCCATTCTTATACACACACACACACACTGGCTTACACACGCGGGGTTACCCTTGCCCTCCTTTGGCAGTATAGTCTGATTAAAAGCGTTGGCATGGCAACAAGATAGCGCCTTTGCTGGCTGGTGAGCTAATGTGTTTTCCTGATCGGGGGAAATATGGGCCAGGGCAGTAAAATGGCATGATGCACAGGCAATAACATCCACATAGACGTTTCATAGACGGTAAACGCTTGCCACAGTCACCCATAGAAAGCAAAACAAGAAGTGAATAGCAGGGTTTGACCAATATGGGATTTTGAAGGCCGATATTTGTGTATTGAAGGTGCAGATATTCAACATTCAACTTTAAATGTGTCGTTTTTAACGCCAAAAAATGCAAAGATTCTGTGTTTTCCTCTGAATTTTATTTTATTCTTGTCAGGGTGGAAAAGCCTCTGAAACCGCATTTAGAGCATCATAGGACACTAAAACTCTCCACTGAAATCCAGACTAATGAAATGATCGCAGTTCTTTAAGGCAGGGTGACCCACTAGATCTGTTCAATGGCAGGGGAAACTCTAGGGACAGTGGTTCTCAGGAGGTCCAGGGGTCCTTGAGGGGGTTCCAGGGGGTCCCCAGCAAATTGACGAATTGTTAAACTTCACCATTATTTCATTTACAAGAAGTTGACACAGTTAGAGAAGATAGAAGAATGACTGTTTTGGTCATAGTTATGTTACAAGTTACAGATATTCATGGAATTCTGGACAAAATCAAATCTAACAATAAAAATATTCTCAGATTTGGGTCAAATGGGGGGTCCATGGGCCTAATGTGGACTATATTAGGGGTTCTAGATATGAAAAAGGTTGAGAATCACTGCTCTAGGATACAATACTACTATATGAACTGTTTTACTCCATCCTGTTCATTATTACACAGTCTTGTACTTCCATCCTTGTGTGAGTAAAACCATCTTACGGTTTGTTTTTCCGATGCTCTGCTGGACTCTCACCATCCACAGCAACGCACTGTAGGTCACACTGCCTGAATGCAAATATTGATATAATGATAAACATACAGAGTGATATGTATAATATCTACAGTCTAATGGAGGTGTTGGACTGTCTCCTTGCACTGAAAACAAGGTCCTGTTACCATGTGTGTCAGTCTGTATTTCTGTCACTATGCTTTTTGGCAATAAACTGATTCGGATTCTGAAAGAAAAATGCCAAATTCACTCTCATTCAGAAAATCAATTCCCCACATTTGGTCCGGACATCTAATTTTCTCTTAATCTCTCTCTCTTAATATATATATATATATTAAATATGATTCTCTCCAATTGGCATATTTAGTTAATTCGTTCATACGTACCTGCCTTTTCTTTTCCTTTCACCTATTGGTGCTTCAGCATAAAAAGACGTCTGTACCTGGTCATAAAAAACTGTAGCAAAGGTCAACAGTACTACCAAATGACAAAATGTAATTTCTTTTAGCATGGAGTGAACATTTTTGTGGCTGGCATCAAACCAGAGCACAAGACAGATTCGACTTTATTGTTTTCCTAACATGATCACGCTGAAATATGTTTATGGTTGGTCAAATGTCTGACCAGGAAATGGTGGTTTTATATAGGATCAATCCATTTTAAAGTTCTGCCCTCTGACCAAAGGAGTTGGATGATATATTTGTCATCATAATGAAAGGAGTCAGAAGGGCATAAATAGCATTATGAGTAAAAAAAAATGACTTCTATAGATCATAATAAGGCTCTTAATGAGATCTGTCTAGGACAAAAAGCCCTCTGTTCAAATGAACTGATCCACAAAACGTTGAAAAATTAAAGAGGCCGTTAATGAGAACGGAATATGGGCTTTCCTGCATCTTTAGTCAAAGCCTTCTTACACGATTTTAGTTCCAAATCCTCACTATTATTATATTTTTTTTAGATTTTTGTAATGTTTTTAAGGTGGATCATGCCTAAATTCAACACATAAAGAGCAGATTTGTGATTATGATCAAATATATACATGGATCAACCTCAACCACTACACTCGCATCACAGAATGTTCTAGCTGTAAAAGTACACAGCCTGTTGATCGATGCTGTGGTTTTGAGATGCTCTACTTCTTTAAGGGTCGAGTCGTCTCCGGTCTGACTCAACAGCTCGCTTTACTCATGTCTGCCCTGAAGTACAGATAAGACGAAACCAAGTTATAATTGAATCAAAGAGTCTAAAGACAGTCTAAATAAAGCAAGAGACTACTTTATTTGTTTTTTTGAGATGTTACGGTAAGTCCGGTCTCTTTCCCAGGCCTCCGAATGTCACCATGACCAATAAAACGACCACTTTTGTCCCAAAGGATGAACTCACAGCTTCATGATGCATCTCCATCTTATCTCAAATCACTACTAAAATAATAGCGCACACATTAATAATGACAAAATAGATGACAAACATAAACCGATAACGTTCACTTGGGAATGGGTAGGAGTGACGAATTACAGAGTCTTTGGTTGAAAACGTGTTTTAATGGTTACCAAGAGGAAAAGGATATGAATTATTTTATATTATTTACATTTGAGGTGAGGTCACATCAAAAATTTGGCGAGATAATTGTTGACAGAGCGGTCTGTCTGAGAGCTGGAAGACCACACACACATCCTCGGGGAATAATAAACTAGGAAGGGGAGTCTGGACAATCTAGTCCTAACTTTTAGATCGTCGCTCCAAAAAAAAACCTGATTATGAACAAAAAACAAAACAATCAACATCAAAACAATCTCATCACAAGCTTTGAGTATTACGGGATATTATCTGTAAAACATTGCTAGAGGACAAAACATTAATAGGAATCGCAAAGTTAAACACATAAGGGTTTATAATGCATCACTCTTTTGAATTTCACTCTGTTTAATCTCTTTGGGATTCCTGTACAATAGCACACTTGAGATAAACTAATGAGGACTCCGTTTGTTTTGAAGGATCGTGCTTTCGAAACGCTGTGCAGACCAGAACCAAAACGCACAAACTCCTTTTCTTTCCTCGGCTGCTTTAGGTGCGCTTGATTTAGCTCGCAGGTTAGAAAAGACACCAGAGCATGATGGTAAAACCCTGGAAAAACGCGCCTGCCGGGCTGCATCGAGCGCAACGAACACACAGGAAAAAAAAAATCTTTTCACCGCTGTTTGCTATAATCCTAAAACAGTCAAATCAACCTGTCCCACATCTCTGCTATTTCCCCCTTAAATCCTTCCTCTCTCTCCTCCTCCCCGTCTCCTTTCTTCCCCCCGGACTCTCTTTACCGATCGGGTCTTTGGAGGCAGAAGACTTTCGCCTGGTTGTCTCCGGAAGCGGTGATTGCTATAGACCCTTCCCTGCAGGCGAGACAGAGAAAAGGACAGTAAGGGGTCAAAGGTCCGGAGAGGAGTCGGTGAGAGAATTTGAAATGATTTCTCAGAGATCTGTTGTGCTAAAAGACAGCTTAAAAATGTATGCTAAAATCTATTTCTTTCATCAATGGGACTAAATCAATGTCTGAAGAAACAAGATCCCCAGAGAATACAAGGTCGTATATTAGAGATGCACTGATACTAATTATTCAAAACCAATACAAAGTACTTTATTAAGTAGATCGACCGATCCAAGTACTACTCATTTAACCTCATTCGTACCACCTATTATTAATCAGTCCTACCTGTTGAGGGTGAAGTCGAGGATCTCGGCTGTGTGGCCGTGGTACTCGGACACCATGTTGCCAGAACGGGCGTCCCATAAGCGCAGCGCTCCATCTAAGCTGCAGGTAGACACCACCGCAGAAGACTCTTCCCACCGTAGGTGGACGATGCCAGCCTGGAAGAACATGCAGAGGATTTTCAGGTGACGTTAACACACCTTCTGGCAGCCATATTGGAGGATGTCAGATCTTGGGCAGCAATGGCTGTGAACAACTGATGTTTCTGAACGTACGATTTGGCAGAATTGAGTAGACATTGTTCATTTCTGTGTTGTTTTTGACTAAATTTGGAAAGAAATGTACCTTATCAGACTTACACTACCAGTCAAAAGTTTGGACACACCACATTTTTCTTTATTTTTACTATTTTCCACATTTTAGAATAATAGCAAAGACACCAAAACAATGAAATAACACAAATGGAATTATTCAGTGACCAAAAAACTGTTAAACAAATCAAAACTATCTTATATTTTAGATTCTTTAAAGTAGCCGCCCTTTGCCTTGATGGAAAGGCAAAGGCTTTGGAAAGAAATTCATACATAGGATCAACTTCACTGTTTATATTTGTCTAAGAAACACATTTCAAGCATTTAAGCATAAGCCTTTAGATCAAAATGGCTTCAAGATAATGAAAAATAAAGTACATTCACTATGTCCATATATAATGGACCTCCATGATGGCACCAAATGTGGTTGCTAGGAGATTTGTGACACAACAGACCTCTGCAGAGTTACACAGTGCGGATGCATGGGAGGGTGTGTGTGAACCTGCATGAGCTCATACACATGTAAAAACCTTAACACACGACCACACACACACACACACACTCTCTCTGATGGCTGGTTACCTCATGTTGGCACTTGTGCCTCAGGGCCTGTGTGGAGAGGTCGTATATGGCCAGGGTCCCGTCCAGGTGGGCCACGGCTATCAGAGGCAGGCTGGTAAAGACAAGAGAGACGGAGGATTGAAGAGCTGCGCCAGGCTTGTCAGTATGTATTGACTGTGAAACCACCATTACATTTTTTGTCCTTGACGATTAAAATGATCCCGGCCTTTAATTTTAGTATTCACTCAGTGTACGACAACATTGGGAACACCTTGCTAAATTGATTTGCACCCCCATGCGGACAATCCGTGTCTCAGTTGTCAAGACTTAAGGTCAAAAGAAACACTGAAATATGACACTGAAAAAAAAAAAAAAGAGTTGTGTTGGCTTGTTACCAAAGGGTTTTTTTTTTAAAAAGATCATGGCAGTATTCCTATATCCTATATCCTTAGTTGAGGACTTCTTTATTATTGAGCGTTCTTGTTTCACCTAGCTGTGGTTATTATTACTTTTGATAATGTTTTCTTATTATTAACATGAGATACATAAAATTTGTTTCTGTTCATATTTTCTGCAGTTAGGTATGTTTGTGTGTTAATGAGAGAGAGGTTAGGTATAGGTGTGTGTGTATCCGTGTGCTTGTGGGTGTTTATCTGTTTATTTTCCTATTGTCTTATTGTACTGTATTATTGCTATTCTGTAAACAGGGCACATTTGTAAGAGGACTTGCTCTCAATATGTTTTCCCTGTGTAAATAAAGGTTACTATTCCTATAATCTTAACCATTTGTAAATCCGTCTCACATTGTGCACTCTGTTCCAGTGCAATGCAACTGTGTGCTGTCTTACTGTGTATGTTGCATACATGTGTAAATGTAAGCCATATTCCACCTGCTGCTCCATGAGCCGTTGTTTCAGCAACATCAAATCACTACTAAATGTTTCTCTTTTCACTAGTAAGCTTATCCATGAGGGATCGTTTGATGCATCACAGGTTCATTTGCCCAGGTAAGGGATTCTGAATAAACCTGCAAATCAATGTCCTCTTCATCCTAATTTAAAGCTAAGGACACTTCAGCTTCCTCTCCAAAAAACAGCATATTTATATCCAGTAAATGGCCTGTCTGGTCCTTCAAACCGTGGTGAATAGCTAAAAAGATACTCAACTTTGACATCAGGGAGAAATAAAGGCTATTCAATCCCCCTCTTCATCCACACATGCCCTTGATGACTGAAGTGGATTTAACAGGTGAAAACTTTGTAAATCCACACTAGAGATATAACTGCTCCAGACCAGACAAAAGGATGAGCAAACCTTGAGGGATCATCTCCATTACCTTTTTAATAAATCTGATAAGTTGCCCTCTGTGAGGCCTTAGTGCCTTGTTGAATTCATAACATTAATCCCTACAATTTATACTGGGAGTTGCTTTTTTCCCCACGTTTTTTAAAACATAAACTGGAATATGCACTAGTCCAGTTATGCTAGAAGCACTCCAGTCCAGTGCTGTTATGCTGTACTTTTGTCTTGTGCTGTTTGATTCATTTTCCAGTGTGAACAGTTACGTTTATATCCCCATTTTAAATCAATAAGGGATCAAACCTCACCTGGATTCACCTGGTCAGACAAAAGAGCAGATATTACTGATATTTATTATTGCTTCTGTTCAGACAAACAGGCTACAGGTCCTCAATATCAGTTCTCCAGTTATTGTCAATATCTACTTCATCTTCAGTGAGCCACATCTCAGCTCTGGCTTTGTGACGCAGTCGTTCATTTCCACAAATACAAGCAACAGCGCATCGCCACTCACATGTCGCAGAATCCCACAGACTCTACAAAGTTGATTTCTTCCTCGTCTTTTGAGCCTTTGGGTTTGCCTCCCTCCGCAGGGAATGTTCCAACCACCTTTAAACACACACACACACACACACACACACACACACACACACACACACACACACACACACACACAGATCGTAAGTTGCTGAACAATGCTGTCTTACAAAACACACAAAAAAAAACAGGGCAATGTTTCCAACAGGGTTCCCACACTCATCTGTACATCAAATTCAAGGACTATTCAATTACTTTCAAGGTCTTGTTTGGTGCAATTCAAGAACACAAAACTGGCATGACATTGATCAAAATCAGACATCATGGAAGCCTCATTTATGACTCATGATCTTGTCAAGTCAAGAAATCACAGTGAAATCATTCATTTTAGAACTCCTGCTACATCAACAGAAATCTCCATCAGAAGGTTGTTAAGTGTTGATCTTTGGACGGAGAGAGGAATGATGAATTTGGGTGCAATGTTTAAAAAAAACAAAAAAACATCAAGTACTTTTAAGGCCATCCACTCATTTTCAAACACTTGTAAAGCCTTATTTTTCCTCAAATCCACAAACTTTCAAGGATTTTCACACAACACAGACAGGTCTACATGCCCACACACGTAGAGGACGCGCTCACATAACCATCACAGCACAGATACACTGTATATTCCCTCTCTACTGTCCGTCCCGTCCCGTCCTGTCCGCACCCACCTTGCCCGTGGCGGTGTTGATGAGCTTGGCAGTGCCGTCCACTGAGCCGGTCAGCACCAGAGAGCCGTCCTTGTTGCACGCCAGGCAGGTCATCGCCGCCCGGTGCCCGTCGTGACCTGTTAAAGGAGACGCGGCGTTTACGAACTCGCTGTACTGTATTCTGCCCCTAAGCTGTATGAAGATTTCTCAACATCAAGGAGGACGGTGAACAAAAGGCAGGAAAATTTAAAAAAATCAATCATTTGCCCAGATAAACCCTAAGCAGAGTGATTACTTTATCTTTAAAGAGGCACTAGGCAGCAAAAGGTAACCATCTGAGTATTTTAAACTTCAATACCCATAAATCATGTCATCAGTAAATTGCAAGCTCATGTTTAACAACCTGGCAAGTCTGTGATCGCTTTATACCAAAGGGACAAGAGAGGAAAAAGATCTAACGTTGGTGAGTCCAGTTTAGGAGACAGTTTGGATTTCACTCTTCAATTAATTTGGGCAAATATACCAAATCTCAGTTAAGCGGGATCGGACTCTCTTCTCTGTTGCAGCCCCACATTGTGATTTAGGCTGATAAGACAGACGGATTGTATCATAAGATGTGTAGGGACACTAAATCTACTTTACTGTTACTTAATCTATCACAGAAAAATACAAAATTATACAGACACTTGGCACATTTTTATAGCCCCTGTGAGATGCTTTCAATCACCAACTGCTTGCTATTAGCCTACTCTATTTCTTTTGAAATGTCATCTACCACTGCAGCTGGAAATAAATCTGAAGATGGTGTCTAACTTGTATTCTATGTATAGTTCTACTTGAAACTAAGAAGCAGGTAATTGTGGCTCCTAACTGTAACTGTGATAGTCGTGTTGTTTGCTTACCGCCGATTTGACACGTGAAAATAGTATAACGTTAACTTTCAATTATTTTCTGTATTGTTTACACTAAGTATTGTCAGTGACCTTGTCGATCATTTTAAAAACTTAAGCGCAGCCTGCCTGAGAAGCTCGTCTTCTAAATATCTTCTTATACCACCCTTTCCCAAGACAGGCTATTTTTAATTTTGTTTGTACTTGCCCGTTTTATTCGGCTGTAACTCTGTGTCTGATTTATGTCCGGTACGTTTTATGGTTTGTCTTATTGGCTTTTATTCATTTCCGTCTAAACGTTTGTATAGAACTTCGTTAACTATGCTATGAAAAGTGCCATTTAATAAAGCTGCTGTTTACTATGTTACTGTTATTTAAAATGTGCAGGGTGACTCTTCCATTTCCTGGCTCCAAATGATGACATGACTTTCCCCGTCCAGTCAGACCAGCAGAGTCACATCAGACGTCGCCCTCTCCAGTGAATCACATCCTCTCTCCCATGTCTTCTTCCTCTAATTTGCTCTTATCTTGAAAATAAAAAATCCCCTCTACCTCTCTCCTTGATTCTTTCCCAAGCACTTATCTCTTACATGATCTTTCCGTCAGATTACTGTGACTCTGTAAAGCTTATTCTACTGTAGTCACTCTGCTAAATGCCTAAAATGTAAATACACATGTGATAGCATAATTTAACTACATATAAGAGCTGCCAGACTCACCTTTAAAGACATGGATAGTGTTGCCCTGCTTCAGGTCCCACAGCCGGACTGTCCCATCCTCGTAACCCACCACAGCCCTTTTACCTGGAAATAAACAAGAAAAATATAAAGCCGTTTCACACACCGAGTAAATTCGTAAGTCAAGTAAGGTTATTTTTACCAACTCACTCTATTTTTGCAAACAGACTTCTGAGGAACTAGTTTTGATGCTACCTGAGGAAGATGCATCTGAGTAGCTGCTAAACCAAGCCTATATTTGTGGTCATTTATTGCTTTGAACTGCTTGTATTTGTCAGCACTATTTATAGCAAATAAACTACTTGTTTTGTGTATTATACGGTTTCCCACCTTATCTATTTTATGCTCTCTGACCCATTGGGAACCGGTTTTTCCACTGCCTTTTTATGTGGTTTCATTTATGTCTGGCACTCTAAATGTTTCTTAATGGCTTTTAATTTTACTTTTATTTATTGTAAAGCACCTTATAACTCCCTTTTGACAAGAGAAACTCAGTTTAATATAATTTTTTTTTGTTTTCTGCAAGCAACTCGAGAGTCCTTTTTCCCCCCATCTCTCACCGTCGGGGAGGACTTTGCCACGGGTAGCCTGGCACGCCGGACTCTGGAAGGTTTTACAGTCTCCGCCGGGGATCTTCCACATCCACATGTTGCCGTCGTCTGTTCCCGCCAGCAGCACCGGAGCGCAGGGATGCCACTCCAACCACTGGGGAGAAAGCAGAGCAGACAACCCGGCATTAACGGCAACTTTACAGACCAGCACACACACATAGATCTTATTTACATACACACATACACCCGGGAATCGCCCGCTGCATATTATTAGAGCGATTGGGGGTTGAGTGCCTTGCTAAAGGGCGACAGGGGAGTCGTGGTTGAGGAAGGGGAGAGTGTTTAATCGCTCACATCCCGCCGCCAGACCAGAAATTCTTGGCTGAGACGGTCATCCCCCTGTCTTACTACCACATAAATTCCTACAGCCCCAATAAAAAGACTTACACAAGTACTTGCAGATGCACATAAACACACACACACACACACACACACACACACTACGGCCTGACCGCTACAGGATTTTCGGGATTTTCCTACTGGAGAGGAAAAGTAATAGTATCCAATGTAACTGGCAATTGGTGAAGTACTTCTCCTTGGAAAATATCTACCATGTTTTGTGAATATTTTGGGGTATATTTGCCAGTACTGATATATCTGTGAAAGGCCAATATCAGCCAATAATATCTGGACACCCATATATTGCTCAGGCCTTCAAACACACACACTTCAATACACACAAGCCCTCACCTCCAGGTCGCCCACTTCGAAGGACCAGATCTCCTCTTTGGTTTCTACTTTCCAAACCTTTATCACGCCGCTCATGTCACCCGAAGCGACCAGCGAAGAGTCGTGGCTGAACACGGCGTACGTCACCGAGTCTTTGTGTCCTGAGGATTCGAGAGAAACGGGTTGCTGTTACAGATCATGGGTGGTTTCCACTGTTTTGTAATTATTTCTGTGTCACACTGCTTATTTCTGGTTGTGGCATCATGTATCTCAGGGTGCGATCACACCTACAGCTTGTTTCCCTTGGCCTGACCCTTAGTGGAAAAGTTTACTTTGTTGCATTTCTGTATTTAGTTTGTTTACTTTCACGCTGCCCAATCACAAGTGAACCAGTGCTTGTAAACAAAAGTCACATGACTCACTAGTAGCTCGTTTAATGGACAGATTTTTTGTACCCTGTCATCCTGTCAGGTTTGAGATTTTGGTGGCAGCGGGGAGTCAAAACAAATCTGATTCCAGTCCCTGTAACTTTAGCTAAGCATGAGTTTGCCATAATTTCCCTTCTCTGGTGTTCAACCCAGTTAAGAAGACTGCAGTTTGCCCTCAGTTCATTTTGTTATTCTAGACTGTCCAAGTATGACTAACTGCTGGTGTCAGATGTCAACATCTGTCTCCTAATGTGCATAATCCCTTACGTTTTGGGGTTGTTTCCTGTAGTCGGTTCGAATTATCTTCTCACAAACGCCACAGTTCTCCTGGAAGAGGACCAAGACCTGCATTTTCAGGCGTCTCGGTGATGTTATTCGGTGCTATCCAGATAATGCCACTGTTCTCACCTGGCCAAACAAACTGAACTACAGGAGCAAACAGTCTGCCTTTGACACTCACCGGTGCATTCAAACAGGACTTCTCCGTCGCTCACCCTCCAGACGTAGGCCTTGTCGTCTTGTCCTCCTGTTACAGCTAAGCTGTTGGTCACAGGGTCCAGGCTTACACAGAACACAGGGCCTGGAGAAAGGCATGGAAGAGCATGTCAAACAGTTAAAAGACTGGATGTGTCTAATAGTAAGAGTAGAAACCCAAGCTTAGGGTCTTGTAAGAGAAGAGAGGTTGGTACCAGTGTGTTTGGAGAAGGTGAGCTCGCTGTCATCTTGCTCTGCCTCCGCCTCCATCTCATCCTCGGTCTCCCAGCCTTCATTGTCTTCGTCTCCAATCCCAGGATCTTCAAAATCAACATCCTCCAAGTCATCGGCCAGATCATCTGTTGGTGGCAGGGAGAGAGGAAAAGAAGAGAGATTTAACCTTTCAGCTTCATTAATGAGTTGGTGTCAGAAATGGGAATTAGGACTGTCATCAAGCAGCAGCTGTGTTGCTGGTGACACCAATACTGTCAGTTGCTCTAGTCAACCTTGACATAACGTCTAGAGACAACTTTTAAGTCCAATTCCAGCTACCAAAAGCAAATGTACAGCCTGACACCTGCTG
The DNA here is from genome assembly GCF_048128805.1 of Centroberyx gerrardi. Lineage (NCBI taxonomy): Eukaryota > Metazoa > Chordata > Actinopteri > Beryciformes > Berycidae > Centroberyx > Centroberyx gerrardi. The sequence goes on from NC_136017.1 coordinate 7,651,374, forward strand.
TCAAACGTGTGTTCAAAGCTAGACCCTGTCAGCAGGTGAGTTTTAATGAGCTGTAATGAAGTTTTAAACTGTTTGCTACCTACCAGGACCCTGCTCCGTCTCGTTTAGGTCGATGACTTCAATGATTTCCTCATCTCCGTGGAGCTCTATCATATTTTCTTCACTGTTATCCATGTTGTCAGCAAGCTAACAGCTAACCGTTACTGGAGTAAAGGGGGAAAACACACACGAAAAGTCCCACCGAGCGAGTGCAGCTAAGCTAGCTGACGTTAGCTACGTACAGAGTCGTAATTTGTTTAGAAATTAAACTTTCAGTCGCAAAAGTCGCATTTGGCGTTGTCAAATTGTCAAATCAATAATACACACTAGTGAAGAATCAAAATATAACGTCCCCACATTTTATTCACATGTTGCGGCGACCGAGGCGCACAATGATGACGTAGTCGCACGGAGTCCCATAATACTCACGTTCACCCAGAATCCACAAGATGGCGGTAGAGTAAAAAATGAATAAACGAGAAAGAGGTTTGACAGGGAAATACAAGAATTGACCAACTTAAAGTATATTTGAATTACTGGAGAAAAGTTATCAAGCCGTCATCCATCCATCATTATGTTTATCCTTCTCACAAACCTCATTAACACGTAAGTAATCTATTTTGTTTTTTATACTTTTATTTTTCCAGACTCACATTCACATATTCATTTTCCCAGCTTATCTGTGGATTTGAAACTACAACCTTCCTCTCACAATTTAACTTCTCCAACCTTGAGGTTTGACCGCAAGCAAGTCACTGCACTGGGACTGGGAACACTAAAGAGTCAACCTTTTGGATTCATTTATCTCTGGTCTCACATGTGATCTAGTATCCATAAGTCTTGAATTTCTATTTTTAGTTAAGATTTATACACTACTTATATATTACTTCTTTATATACTGCCTCATAAAGAGACCTATTCCCTAATTTCTACTTTTGATATTTTTATCAGAGGTGGGGACTCGAGTCACATGACTTGGACTCAAGTGAGATTCAAGTTAATTTTAATTGCTTCAGACTTGACTTGATGCATGAAGAGAATACTTCTGGTGACTTGGGACTTGACTTTGACTTGTGCTTTGATGACTTGAAAAGGTTTCTAAAGTCTTGACAAAAGATCTTGTGTTTGTGTAAATGACATGGAATTTAAATTCTGTTTTCTGAATTTGTATGGAATGATTGAATTTATTGAAGTTGAAACTGATTATAGAAATCAAACTCATGATGCTCTTACCAAGTTTGTATCTTATTAAAACGATATTGCATTGGAAAGTAAAAAAAAAAAGTTGAAAAGTTCTAGATATTTAGTTTTCTTTAAGATATGAAATTGATACTGGACTCTTGATTTGTTCTGACTTGACTTGGTGTTTACATTTAGACTTGAGACTTGACTTGAGACTTGTGCCTCAAGACTTGAGACTGACTTGGGACTTGAGCAAAGTTGACTTGGTCACACCTCTGATTTTTATGTACTACTTGTTTTGTGTCACCAAGACAAATTCCCAATATGTGCAAACTTACTCGGCCAATAAAATTGATACAAGAGGATTGGACCCAGATCTGATCCCATCAATCTTCTCACCAAAACCGCAGCCTGCTTCTCCGGTTTCTAGTTTTGGTCGACAGTTTGTTCACATTCAAACACATTCGTTAGACTGCAGTAAACAACAGGATTAACATTTCACGTGGAGCGGTGTTCCATTTTTAAAGGATCTTCCCTCTCTTTCCCAATCTCTCCATCTTAGCTTCGCCCGGCCAGAGACATTTTATGAACACTTAACATAATTTGTCTAGTTCAGGCTCTCTGGTTGGAGTTTTATGTCTCATGCTATATGCTGCTGGCATGGCTCGCGGACTGCATGCCCAAATGAGTTTTACTGGCTGCCCCACTCTGGAAAAATACAGCCATCTCATGATGTGGTGAAACCTGGAAACATCAGGGCGCACATTATTTAAATGTTTTAAATCTGCAGCGACTGGGAGATTTATAAACACTCCACTCGCTTATGAGTTATGCTGGAAGAGGCCATCTAACTTGCTCATTGGAAAATTAGATGACATTAGTTACGATGCTGGTTAGCTCCTCTTTAGTTTATCGATCTGTTTCCCTGTTTCGTCGTGTTTTTTTTGGTCTTTTCTGGCCAAGCGAAGAGTTTTTTCAGCTCTGATTCACATGAGTTAAAAGTCTCGTTGTCTAATTAATTTGGGAATATTAACTCTGTACCAAGACTCTCATTTTTTGAAAGTTTTGCTTTATTAGACAGTGGATAGTTGGGTTTGAACGATATAGGTTTTTGAAGGCCAGTATACCGATACTGATATTTTTAGAGTGCATTCACTGATAGCAGATATATTCCATATCTTTACATTTGACTGTTTTCATACCAAAACATAACAAGTATTCAGTGTTTCCCCCAGAATTTTATTGTCTTGTCAGGGTGGAAAAGCCTCTGAAACTGCATTTAGTCCATCATAGGACACTAAAACCTTCCACTGAAACCCAAACTAATGAAATTCTTTTAGGTGGGTCAGCAGCTTAAAGACCAACCTCAAATATTCAGTGGTAGGGGAAACTTTGAATAATTAGATGAATAAATACAGACTGTTTTTATGTAGCTGCGGTCAGGGAGAAACCTCCATCATATCGGCAGTGGACGACATGACTGGACGATATCTGATATTTAATAAAAGGTCGATATCGGCAAAGCGATATATCGGTCCAAACCCTAGTGGACGGTAGCAGGAGAGACGGGACGATATCCACTGAGCCAACGGGACGTCCAGTGATATATCCCCACTTATCATGACCTGAAACCTCATGATCGTAAGTCTTCTGTCTCCCATGCTGGTTTCGCTGCAGCTCGAGCGTGAAAACATTTGAAATTGAAGCTGTCAGGGAGCTGCCATCACCTCTGCCTGGGAGGCTATGTTTGGTTTTCACTTGTTAGTTTGTCTGTCTGTCTGTCAGCAGGATTGCTCAAAGACTTATCAATGTACTTTCCATTGAATTTGGTGGACAGATCGGCCCTATGGCCCGAGGAGCAATTGATTCGATTTTGCTGCTAATCCGGATCTGGAATTTCCACCATTAGACGATTATCATTTTCTTTAGCCGTAACTATGAAACCGACAGAGATAGAGACTTGAATCCAAATCTTACGGATGTTTGTAAGGTCAAGAAATCAATTTGACTTAAAATTGAAGTGAAAGAAATGGTGTAACAGCGAGTTGTGGCATTGCTCGGCACCGGAGGAGGTTTGCTCTTCCAGTTTGGTTTGATTTTTTTTTTTTTTTTATCTGCCATCCTCGCTCTATTTTTACCCATCTCACACAGACGCTCTGTAACGGCACATTGGGTGGGCTCCTCTCCGCCGTCATGAGGACAGCAGCAGCTAGGACCGACCCGTCATAACAACATTTCTCGGTTTATCACTCCGGCAAGCTGGTTTATGTCTGAAAAGCAGGGCGCTCTGGGGTGCTGTTACTTCACAGGCACACACACACAGAGAGAGAGAGGGAGAGTGCACTTCAGAAAAACACACACATGTAAATACACACCCTGACCGGCACATGGAAGCATAATGCAGCTACCACACACACACACACACACCTATGCACACTTACAAACACCCACTCAGGCTCCCACACAACGCACAAACACTATCACTAATAAGGCCTGGAAGCTGTTGCTGTGTGAAAGGTAATTACTCCATGCAGCTCAGCGAGGCTTTGATGGAAAGTTTTAGACTAACTGGCTCTGCTGTAAGAAGTCTTGACTCTGCTTCTTTTTAACAAGAACTCTTTATGGGTCTTTCTCGCTCTCTTTTCTCTCCCCCCCCCCCCCCCCCCCCAATGTTCCTGCACTTTTTGAGGCTCATGGCAGCGTGGAAAAGATTTTGTGTCTCATTTTCAAATACGCCTAACACGGCCTACCGAGCGGGGCTGATAATTCACAAAGGTGCCATCGATTTATGATTATATCTGTCAGAGTTTCACGCGGCGGCCGGCAGCCTGTTTATTGTACAATCTCATCGTGCGCTGTCAGATATACAAATGTGCTGTCGGTGTTTTCTCGCTGGCAAAGCAAACCTCTTTATGGCGCTGAGGTCGGCGCGCTTTGTCTGCACGCTGCGTCTGACTCATGTGGGCCCGCGCTGGGTGAGACGACGGCTTCCCCTCTGAAACCACTAACAGCCAGTTGTGTGTGTACTGCAAGTGGTCTGGTCCACAGCCTGTGTGTGATGTGTCTGCTGTGGTGGCAGAGTGGTAGTTTGCGCAGGCTGCATGCTCGCCTGTTGACTTTCGAGCCTGATTGCCGTTCCTCTTCCAGCCGCCGGCCCAAAACACAGTCGTATTTTTGGAAAATCATTACTCAGGAGCTGCTTTTTTAGCCACGACTGCTGTAAGGTACTTTGGTATGATCTCCTTTTGCAGGCATTATGCTCCAAATGTGTAAAAAAAGAGGACTTATAATAGCCCACGCTGGATGCAAACTGAATGACCGGAGGTAATAGTTACACCCCACGATGCAAAACAGTTAAACTAACATAATCAGCGATTTGGCAACCCCAATGTACTGTTCACTGAATTGCAAATGTGCTGCTCTAGGCAATATAAGCCAATCTAATCCCTACTTTGACATCACTGCACTGTATGCACACACACACACACACACACACACACACACGCATACACACACATTTGAGTGTTGCATTTATGTCTGCATCAGCAAAAACCAATGGGCAAACAATACAGATGCAGATGCTACATTTGAGCTTCCTGACACTAAACAAGTAGAAACTCTGCAGTCCCATGGTGTTTCAAACTTAGTGGATACAATGAGAAGATCGCACTCACAGCTCAGGTGTGAAGAATCATACTTAATGTGAAATTTTCATACACAACTTTTACATCCCTTGATTCTGATCTGACATGTTCAGGGTTATTATGATTTTTCTGATATTTTTTAATGTAGTTTTACATTTTTTTGAATGTAGTTATTTCAGTTTCAGTTTAGTTTTAGTTCGTTTTCAGTGTGGGTTTAGCAGTTTTAGTTTCGTTTATTTTTTTGCAAATGTTTAGTTTTAGTTTAATTTTTATTTAGTTTCAGTTGTAGTTTTGGTGTTTTTTAAGGGTTATTTTAAAAGATAGATGTTCAGAACATTTATTATATGTTTGCAACAGGTATTATGTAATGCAAACCATAACTCCTAAATTCCTTTTAAAAGTTATTTCCATAAATTTTTCAATATATCCTCGGCCAGTTTAAAGTTGGGCCTCTTGGTTTCTTGCAGATGAAATGCAGCAGCAGACTCAACAGCGATCTGAATTCAGAACATTTCGCTCCAAATAATCCCAAACAGACTCTGGCGTTTTCTCCCAAGTATTTTTGTCATGAGTCGATCAAACAGCGATGGCGTCGGCAACACCGGCACTTCCTCATGGGGGCCGAACAAATCAGTCTACAGGACAGCGCCATCTAGTGGCATAGTTAGTATTCAGCAAAAACAGTCAGAAAAAGAGGAAAACTAAAAACATTTCACATACTGTATAGCCTATTTGTATTTTATTTGACTTTTACAAGCAGACAAGATAGTTTTAGTTATTTGACAAAGTCTCGTTTGTATTTTTTCTTCAGTTTACGACATCATTTCAGTTTTTTAACACCTAACCCCAACGCTTTCATCTTAGTTTTAGTTTCCGATAATAACCTTGGACATGGTTTGTAAAAAATGATTTTCTCAAGCGCTGTAAACCGTGACAAAGTTTGACGGTGAAGTGTCTCATCCCTGACTGACTGACCTGAATTTGTCTCTTGATGATGATGGCAGTGCCTTCCTCACATTGTACAGCCTCCAGTCCCAGATAACTGACGAAGATCTTACCAGCTGCTTAACCCCCCCCCTCGCTGTTGGACCATCATCTGCGGGCCCCGCGGCACTCGCCTGTGTACTTAGTTTATATAATTCAAAACAAAATACTTGAGTTCAAATAAGGACTGGAATTTGAAGTAATCCTTATAGGAGGATGAAAGACGCTGATCAGTACATCCTGATGAAGCCTTAAAGGGGAAATACCATTCAGGTTAAGGATTTCATAAATATTCTCCCTACGTCTAGCCACGCCCGATCAATATTCGCTCCTAAAGATGTCGAGATGTAAACTCTGAAGCTGCTCCATGAAGAATGAATTGGGAGTGATGGTAAAGGTGACTGTGATAGCAGACGTGGGAATTTTACGGGGATAACGGCACGTTTGCTGGTTCAGAAGTGAAAATACTAATGTGGAGTTAACTTTCCAGTGTGTTTTTTTTCAGTAACAGTTATTTGGAGTTGACAAGTATTGATTAGAGAGTTGTTTGTCCATTAAAACAGCTGATATGGCTCCGAGGCGGCTGTTCAAAACTATGTAAAAGCGATTAAATTAACTCTATTCAACTGATGGTTGAATAGCGTTGATTTTTACACTCTCAGAGTTAAATTAACACTGTCGATTTTGCCGTGAACTCTATAAAATCACAGCTCTTAGTTTTGTGGTTTTTAGCTTTGGGAGAAAGACTCTTGTATTCACAAATATAGATTAGACTATGCAAGACTATGTTAAATAACACGCATGAGTTCTGGTTTTGAGTGGTATTCCCCCTTTAAATTCTTCAAAATGGATGTGCTTTGTAGAGTAAGGTGTAAACAAAAGGATTATACTCGGGGCTGCTGGCCTCACAGATATATAGCTTATGTTTTTATTCATATGAAGCATCTACAGGGAGAGAAGCTCTGCATCCAGCGTATCTGCGAGGTTTTAACCCTAAAGAGCTTACTCAAGCACAACAGCATCAGAGATGCCTCCAAGACCGACCGCGTTACGTAACTGATGCTCCGTAGCTCATCCAGAGAAATTATAATCCTCTGTTGCTATGGATACGGCTGTCCCAACAGGCCTCCCTTGTACTCCAAAAGAGGAGCGACCTCGATTAATAAATGTAACTTGTATCCAATCCAGTCTGCAGCACAAAGCTGGGACCAGATGAGACAAAAAGTCTTTTTTGACAGTAGAGATGGTGGTGAGAGTGATGGAGGGCAGCAGGGTGACGTAGTGACAAGGGAGCATCCGCCCTGCTGAAGCGCCTTGCAAGACGCTCCAGGGCTGCTGACCCTGACCTCTGACCTCCCTGTGGAGAGAAAAAAGAAAATTTCCCTTCAGAAATAAAAGAGAAAAATGAAAGTGATGATGATAAGGAACTCTGATTGTGTAGAAAATTAAAGTCTGACAGAATGTGTGCAACAGCAATTATAGAGATTAGTATTAGTAAGTATGATTAGTTAACTATAAAATTACTATAGAGTACCACAGACATGCTATAAGCCCCTATATGAATATTATAGTGATACCATAGGAGATAATAAGTACCATAAAACACAATAAGGTCATTACTGAGTACCAAGACACACTGTAAGTCCCTATAGGAATATTATAGGGATGTTATGATGACACTATAGGAGATAAAAAATACCATAAAGTAGTATACGGTTATTATAAACTTGACCTCTGACCTCTCTGCGGAGGGTGGGAAAGCAAAAAGAGAAGTTCCCCTTCAGAAATAAAACAGAAAAATAAAAACGATTACGATTAGGGAACTCTGTGTGTTAACTGGATGTGGAAAGTTTAAAAAACTGAAAGATTGTGAGCGACAGTCATCAAGTCATACTGTTTGTTGAAGCCTTTTTCTTTGCTGAATGGCACTTTTGGCAGTAATGGAGTTCAGTAATGCTTCAGGCTTTTATAATAATAATAACAATAATCAACTTTATTTGTATAGCACCTTTCTTAACAGTGTTACAAAGTGTTTGACAGAGCAAATACAAAATCCAGCAGTAAGACAGAATAAAATAACACAAAAAGGATCCGAGAACATAACAAAAAAAGTAAAATATAAGGAATCTGTTCACTTCCTATGCTGTTTAGTGTGGTGGTATACTGGTTCAGGCCCAGTATACTGTAGATAACCCTTCCAAAATCCAGTACAGGCCCAGAAATATCAGTGAAGCTCAGCACGAACCACCAGGGGCGTGTCTAGGGGGTGGCCAGGGGTGGCACTGGCCACCCCTGAAATCTGATTGGCCACCCCAGGTGCCACCCCAAAATCCTGAGTTATGACTGGCTGATGGCCATGTTAGAGGCGGACCATCAAGCCAGTTAATTTCTTTTTCCAAAACTATGCTCCTTGAGTTCCAAGAAACACGCCAAGGGGAGCAAAGAGAAGACCAAATTAGGGATCAATGTGAAAAAAACAGAATGCAGCTTGCACCTGAAGATAAAGACCAACAAGTAATGTTAGTAGCATACATTTTTTTACATGCATACAGTTGACAGTGATGCCTGATAATTCTGGTTGTTTTCAACCTGGGCCTTGTATGGAAGAGGATTAGGGCCACATGTGAAAAATGTATTTAAATTCTGAGATTAATCTCAGATTTCTGAGAATAAAGTCAGAATTCTGAGTTTAAAGTCAGAATTCTGACTCGGAATTCAGAATTCTGACCTGGGACCTGCCTACATCCTTCCTAAATGCCGCCCTTGCTTGAGTCTGTGCCCCACCTCGGCCACCCCAGTCAAAATGGCCTGGACACGCCACTGCGAACCACAACACTGCGTCAGAGGAGCCTGAGGTCGAGAGGAACCGGTTGCATCAGGCTTAACTCACAGCAGAACTGTGTAGTCTACCTGCACCGGTGAATAATAACACAGTCTCTGTCTGCAGATGGAGCCTGTGTAGAAACTGGTTAGCATATTACAGTAATCAAGTCAGCTAAACTTGGCAATGGCATTGCGGTTTTTGCCTGTGGGTGGCTGAGATGCAAAATCAAATATAAGGTAATGGAAATAAAAGCATATTAGATTAGAGCAGGCAGCGGGGAGGATTTTTCATGTTGCAATGAGCGAGAATTGGATAAGAGCATTCGTTTCATTTTGCCACTACTGGTTATGTTGAAATGCTGAACGCTCAGGTAAATATTGTAAGGAGAGATATTAATGTTGCATTAGATCTCAGGCAGCAAATCACTTTTATCTTTATAGGCCCGGCGAAGGAGTGGCTGCCTAATTACAATGCAAATGCTGGAATAACAATGTATTAAATGTGCAGGACTGCAGTAATCCTGTAATGCTTTTTGAAGGATGCTGTGCAAACATCACAGCAAAAATTATAAGTATTTATAGGAATGTTATAGTGATACCATAAGAGATATAAACACCATAAATGATATGATATGATTGCTATAAAATCACTACTGAGTACCGCAGACACATATTATATATATTCTAATATATAATATATGTTATAGATCTCTCTCTCTCTCTCTCTCTCTCTCTCTCTCTCTCTCTCTCTCTCTCCTCTCTCTCTCAGTCCAGACACTGTCATGCAAAAATGATGAGGCATTTTGAATAGAGCACCACTGATTTTATCAGGCTACACTAATAAAGACTAAAGGTTAAAACCAGTAATCTATGGGCATGTTTAAAAGAACTTACAGTAACCCTGTAATAAATTTTAGAAGGATACTACACAAATATCAAATCAAAACAACCTAATGTCATATTCATAGTATTCCCATGATGTCATTTCCTACCAATATGGTGCTATTATAATTACAATCACCTGTTAATTTATTACAGTCACTTGTTTCCTACCAAGATGGCCTTGTGGTGATGTAACAGAATACTATGAATATGAATATTTTGGGAACATGATAGTGATACCATAGGAGATGAAAAAATACAATTAAGTACACTCAGGTCATTATAAAATCAATACTGAGATCCACAGACCAACTATAAATCCTTATAAGAATATTATAGGAATATTATAGGGATGTTATAATGATATCATAGGAGATAAAAATACCATAAATTAGGAAAAAGTGATTATAAACTCACTATTGAATAATGTTGACACACTTTCAGTCATTATAGGAATATTATAGGGAAATTATGAGATAAAAATACCATTAATTAGGATACAGTTATTATAAACTCACCAATGAGTGCCATAGACACACTATAAGTTCCTATAAGAATATTATAGGAATGTAATAATGATAGAATAGGAGACAAAGTAGGATATGGTTATTAAAAACGCATTATTGAGTACCATTGAGATACGACACGTCCCTATAGGAGTACTATAGGGATATTATAGGAGATAAAAAATACAATATATTAGCATAATGTTATTATAAACTATCACAGACACGCAGAAAGTCCCTACTGGAATATTATAGGAATATTATGGGAATATTATAGTGTTTTTTTCTTTAGGGTATAACTTTACTATGGGCCTACATTATAGGACACGCCCTTTAAGACTTTTCTATTCATTTTACAGACAAATTCACAGCGGACAGACAACAAGCCTTTCATCCAGATCGCCTGGTGCAAATTTAATCGCGGTTCCCCCTCACCGCCGCACATATCATTGCTCGTATAGTAGATTATCACAATTTCATCAGGCAAACCCCGCCTCTGGTAAATGCAGGGGCGCTCCATGTGACGCTGTAACAAAAATCCAGTATGGCGGAATCTGTCAGGAGATGAATTTTTTCGCCCCCCTGTCCTGAGAAAACCCCGACTAAAATGGGCGAGAAATAAAACTGTGGACACATGTGGGAACAACTGGCCGGCTGCGGGCCCCGTCTAGGTGAGCTGTGGTGTTGTTTCTGTCCTCTTCGGGGGGGGAAATGTGCGGCCGAGCTGCGCCTCTTTTGATGTTGATATTCAGCAAGGATGCGATGCACAGGATTCATCAAAACAATGTCCGGCTGAAGTTTCCACTTGGGCTCGCTCTCTGCTTCCCTTTCTGCAACAAAACCCGAGTCGGATTCCTGGCTATTTCGAGTGGGAATGCCCTCACATTTCAAACATATAGTATTTCCACTACGGGTTATTGCACTGTAGCGGGCGGGAAGTGTGCGTGCGTGTGTGTGTGTGTGTGTGTGTGTGTAGGCAATAGGAGAGAATGGACAGGCGATATTTATTATGCCGATTGTTGGAGAGCTATTTTTAGTGCACGCTCGGGCCTTAGGCTTTAATGCAATATACGCCGTGCCAGCACGCATGTATCGGCTTATACCCGCGTTATTGACGAGATAAAAGCGTAAAGTTAAGGTATAGGCCTGTATAAGTGTGTGTATGTTTGTGAATGTATGCGTGTGTGTGTGTGTGTGTGTGTGTGTGTGTGTGAATGGTTCGGGATGGGCGGTGGTAATTCTCTGCATGCGTCAATCTCTGTTTTTTTTGTGAATGGAGGCGTACGGGTTGTTGAAGCTGTGGCAGCATCAAAGCAGCATATTATGTCTGTTTTAAAATCTCCCATAGCCGTGCAAAGAGATTAATAATAGTCAGAAATATTAGATTTTGTTGTTTGATATGTTAGTGACTTTATTTTAAGGGTGTAGTGGAGGGAAAACTGGACTAAACTCATGAATTCATAGCAGCTTGTGTCAAACTGGTGTAAGTTATATGATGATTGGGTGTTTTGAAGGGGGTTAAAAGCGTAAATTGATGCTTTTTTTTTGGTAATATAATAGATTTTTGTTCATATTGGTGATTTGATGATGAGCGACTGGAGGTCACAGTTCACCCTGCTTGTTATTTTTCCCACTCCTTCACTGGTTCCAACCCCTTTTTTTTTGTTCCAGCTCTTTATTATTTTTACTTCGGAGCTTCAGGGCTTCAGAGTCGTCTCCCCAGATCTGTCACCCTGCATCAAGCCAGCGCTTTTTAGGGACAATGGCCTGGGACACGCACACACACACATCACACACGCACGCGCACACACACACGGACAGATGAGATGCCCTGAGAGAATGGTGTTGCATGGATCCCCCCTGGAGTGTAAGCTACTCCCCGTGACACACACGCCCCCCCCCCCCCCCCCCCCTTTTCCCATCACAAAGCACAAGTGAGTGTGTGTGCAGTGACCGACTTTTGGCAATTTGTCCCGCGGGCTGCACTGTCTGGCCCTCTGTCTTGAGACCCACACCCCTCCTCCTCCCCTCAACCCCAACCCACACCCATCCTGCCTCTGCGGACCTCTGAGACCCCCGCCAACACACACACACACACACACACCCACGCTACCCCCACCCCACCTTGCCCTCGGGCAGTTTTTACCCCTTCCATTCGTAGCGGTGCAGTCTACTTGCTGGTTTTTCGGGCTCGAGCCGTGATTGCATCTGACACTCCTGCTCCAGGCCCCGATGAATTTAGGCTCCTCTCTCCGAAACAAAGAAAAGAACAATCATTTATTCTCCCCAAACAAAAGAAATGAACAATCATCATTCCCTAAAACAAAGGAAAGAACAGTCATCAAAAGGCTTCCTGCTCTGCTGATGAGACTTTTGGGATCTTGAATGGGACGATCCTTCAAAATCCCGACTAGGCTCAAACCCCCAAATAGACCGTTTCACACAAATTTCACCCATCCTAGTGAAAATGATACATCATACTCTTTCCATGTTATGTTTTTTTTTCCAATTTTGGAGCGCCACAGACCCAAAAAGAACGATTTATTGCCCGATTGGTTTACAGCGTCTTGCGGTGTAAGCTTGAAGCCAAACCTCTCAGGTCGAATTGAACGAGACGGAGATGTTGGATCTGCATGTATACAATATTTCACCTCAAAGAACCTGGTGGGTGTTTCAAGAAGCGGGGTTTTATAGCCAGATAACTCTAAAAAACTACCAGGAAAAACTGGTTCAGAATGAGAAATCATCGGTTTCTGTAGCCGCAAGAGAACCGACATCCAAAATGTATTTAACTCATTACTGAAAACTTCACTTTTGACTGTTCTTTGTCACACTGTTACGGCTAACTTGGTGCTGCTGCTTCACGAAATACCCCTCCGGCACTGTGTAAGCTGTTTACTGTTATCAAAAGGCTTACAATTAGATGCCTATTAGCCTAAATGCAGAGGAAAATCGACAGTGTTAATTTAACTGAGGGTGTAAAAATCAACACCATGCCAGAGTTTCTCCAAGTCCGCACCCATCAGAGTTAAACTAACACTTTTAGATAGTTTTGAACAGCTTAAAATACTGTTATACCTCTTATTCTCTCTCTGATAGGTTGGTACCGGTGCTAGACAGCGAGGAGGCGTCCTGATTGGATTTACCCAAATCAAAGGCGCATGGGGATTGGCTGCTGGCGGACGTCCGGTTCCTGCTTCCAACCTTGAGGGATTCTTGCGGAGCGGACCGTCCTGAAACTGTGTGTCGGATCAGTCCTCTCACACACACACACACACACACAGAGAAGCGTAACAGTCGATTGAACGCTGCCCTGTAAATCACATAGGCACGTGCAGAAACAACACACACACATCTGTCCTGCAATACACACCAAGCCAGCTCGTCCACTCCCCACAGGACCGGCCTGTCAGCGATGACATCACACAGCCACCAAGGTAAGGGCTTTACTTCACTCTCTGTCATTAGCATTGTACCTCCTGTGTCCTTGTCTGCACCCTCAACATGAAGTCTGTTTCGCTTCAAGTCACACTCAAATGAAAAAATTACTTGTTCGCCTTTTTAGCTCATCCAATCATACCATACACGTATTTGACATATTATGCCAAAAAAATTTATTTTTATATAAAAATCTCATTAGTTGTACTTCCTGGAAAATGGAAAATCTTTAGCGGTGACATCATCGTGCACCAAGAGGCATACATAAGAACTCCCGCTCCTCCTCTCCTCCCAACAAATAAAACCTGCCTTTCTCCCCCTAACTGATCTCCCATTGGTTTAGACTTTTGAGTGATCCCACCTCCCGTTATGTCCCGCCTCCACATCCTGTTTCACCAGGAAATACATCACATTAAGGAAGGAAGATGCTCTCAAAATGCTGTTTCCTTGTGACTTTAAGCTGGAGACAAGCTAAATTTCACTCACATTTCTTGATCTAATTAAGCACTAAGTTGCCGTGCAAGCTAAAGTTACAATATCATGTTTTACTGGGGTAATTGGGTCAAATCTTGACTTGACCATAGATAGTGGGGTTAGACTGATTATATTATGGCTCATATTGGCCTTTTAGTGAATATCAGATATCAACAGTCATGTGGTTCACTGCTTTGATGCAGATTCCACCCTGACCACGGCTACATATAAACATTCTTTAAAACCTGCAATGAAATGTTCTATTCTTTGGACATTTTATGTATTCATCTAATTGTTTCCCCAGTTTTTAGTGTCCCATGATGGTCTGAATGCTGTTTCAGAGGCTTTTCCAACGTAATAAGAATAAAATTCTGAGGGAAACACTGAATATTTGCAATTTTTTACATGAAAATAAAATTTAGAGATATTGAATATCGGCACAAAATGGCCATCGGTGACTTTAGTCCAAAAGTATCAGTATTGTTGTAGTTGTGACAAATGACAGCAACTCTGATGTTTAATTTAGAAAAGAAAGACAGGTGATGAAATCCTGTAGTGTGTTTCCCCCCTCATCTTCATTATCAACCAGGCCTCGACACTGACAATGTCCTCAGAAAGAAACACTGATTTGTCGCTGCTGGTGAAACGTATTGGGAAGCATCGGCAAGTCTGTAACATGTCATGTGTGGAGTAATGAGAGTCAAGCTCATCAATAGCCGCGTTAAGAGAAATGTATCTGCCGCTACATCTCCCGTATTGATAGATGTGAGCGTTTTGATTATGAACATAGACGGATCGCGGCTCGCTGAAAACACAGTAAAGAATTTTCATCACGTCTTACGGATGTTAATTGGATAATGCTAGTGAGAAAATAGCCTTGATTCAATATGAATGGGCTCTGGAGAGCGAGGGAAAAGTCCATAACACAACCTGATTAACTCTACTACTTCCCCATCTGCTTTGACACCTAATCAACTGCAGTGTAGAAGCTCTACTCTTAAAAAAATTTGGCTCTGGTTTTAGCGAACTGATAAATTATTAAACAAGCGGCCGGTGGATGAAAAGGTTAGTTCCCTGGCCTGGTGTGTGTGTGTGGTGCATGACAGTGTCCACCGTGTTTACTTTGTACACCTGGGAGTGTGTGCACTATAAATACCACTGCTGAGGTAACCGCCGGGCCCCGAGGGACGCCGTCACCAAACACACACACACGCACACACAGAGGGTGACAGGGGTGTTTGGGGAGGTGTGTGTGTGTGTGTCTGTGGTGTTTTAATTCCCTTTCCAGGGCCTCCTTATAGGAAGATATTAACACTTTGTCCACAGAAGGCCGGTCGCTCCTCTCCGCCGAGGCTGGAGGCCGAGCGCATTAGGTTGTTAGATCAAGCCGGGATTAAGGCGGCTCAACAGTTATCATCAGACAGTCGGCTCTAATGCCCGGCCGCGCTCGCTCCTCTGCCCCGCAGCTGGACAAAATTAATACCGCGCTAATCCTGAGAAATTATTTAGTTAACGGTGTCTGCTATATGCAAAATCGCATGTTAAATGATCAGCTTGGTGCTCCTCGCGTTGAAATGTAATGTAAGTAATATTCCCTAATTTGTTTCAGATCATTTTGTGACAGATTTTTATTTGCCCTTCATCGTGAATGTAGACAACAGAATTGTGTATCACGATAACTTTCATTACAATATGTTTCTTTTGAAAGACGTTAAACGATAATATAGAATTATTGCCCTGCTCTGCTGCATGGTAATATAAAGTATGATGATGTCATTTTCAAATAGTGTTCCCTAATTTGTGCCAGATCTCATTTTGTGGGAGATTTTAAGTTGCATTTGCCTTTAATCATTAATGTAGACAACAGAATTCACAATCACAATAACTCAATATCAACATTTCATTCGATACGATCCGACCGAAAGACGATGAATGATAATATTGAATTATTGTCCAACAACCAAGGTGAGAAACTTAACTTTATATTGCCCACAGGCCGCAGTGGCAGGTAAAACCCCCAAATTCACCAGCTACTTTTACTATTTTAGCAGCCAGTTGGACTTTCAGACCATAATAGGACCTCTAAACGATTGTTGTCGTCTGCCAAAGTGGCTGGTAGAGCAGATAAACTTACCAACTGCAGTCGAAATATAATAGGATTTGGCTGTTTTTAATTTCCCACCCTGCCCTCCGCTGCCTCTCCTCTCCACAGTGGAACCTCAGCAGTCTGCTTCCCACTAGAGGGCCAAACCCAAAACGACATAATATGTGATTTTCGTCGATTTTGGGCTTTTCGTTTTCCTTTTTGAACGGCAGCTTAGGTCCGCACTTGAGTGTTATTGGTGACCGGTGCATAAGAAAATGGAAACCAGGCAACGTAAAAGCATTTAAAGACACAAAATGAGGAGAAATGACCCTTCTTCAGGCATGTCGCAAAGGTCACTGTGTGTTTTTTGTCGTTAAAACGTTCAAACCGCAAGGAAGCGGCAGTGGGCGGGACTTCTGACTGACAGGAATAAGGTGTGCATCCTGTTTTGGAGACGCGTCAGGACTCAGATTTCTGTGTTATGATGGTGCTGTGGAGAAATGATCCAGTGGCTTCATGTTGCATCGAGAGTTGAGCAACATTGGCTTTTTTCTCGAGGTAAACAATGTAAACAAGGTAAACAACGTGAGGTTCAGGTCCGCAGCTTTGTTGCACTCTCATATTTGCAGTGTGATCCAATGCTGCTGCACTTTTTTGAGCTTGCCTTTCATAGTTATTTCCAATCATCTACCAGCCTTCTAAATAAAGCCTTCAGTGTGTGTGTGTGTGTGTGTGTGTGTGAACCCGCATGTTTGCCCTCCTGATTGTGTGTGTGTGTGCGTGCCTGCCTGTGTGCTACTGTAATGTTATGAACCATTTTTATAATCTGTAATGAGCTTACTAGCACGCACGTTTTTGATCCAGGACTTACTCATTTTCTTTATTACAGCAGCAGTGGGATTTTTAGATTAAATATCATTTACCATAAATCTCTTCCTAGAAAAGTGAAATGTGAAACACTTTGTCGGGTTTATATTTCCCAGAGAAAAGGGGGTCAGGCTGATAAGGCCCTCACATCAGTCTTTATGGGCATATCTGCAAACAGGCTGGAGTGTTTGCAGAGAAGTGATTACTCTGTGTACTGAGGGCTTTAGCATATTAGCCGGCGACATTTGTTCTACACTTATGCTTAGCATTAAGCTAACGTGTCGGCTGTGTTGTGTTGAACGGGGCGGTTTTCTTAAATGTCACGTTCAGGATGAATGAATCAGTCGAGATCAGTTAGGCTTAAAGTGTATTCACAAAATCTGAAGTAGTCTGCGCTACCTGCACAGCTAGTCTGTCACACACACACACACACACACACACACACACACACACAGATTCACACCACAGTCTGACCTGTTATTACATGGCTTTGTTGAATACTCAGTTCTGATTGGCCAGTGAATGCATTCTGAGGTCTGTTATTTCCTGTTTCACATCTAATCATATCACTCCGCAGTCAAGAAGTTGGGTCGATTTTGTTGATTTCTAATCAAATTAAGTGGCGCCACCTTAAAAAAAGACGTTACTGCAGACAAACTAACGGCTAACCGAGGTGAGAAACATGGAGGATTTTACTTGTACTATATGTTATATGCTATATGTCACTTTTAATTTATTAATCAGAGCGCGGAATATTTTTGATTGCTTGTTATAGAGAGTGAATGGCAATCTTACTGGATTTGTTTACGTTGCCATGGTTACAGTTCAGCAATAATGTATCATGGATGCTAGCTACAGACATTCCTATGGTTTTATAGTCCTGCTGAACGATTTCGTGGCGGAAACGTTATTGTTATTTTAGCTTGTAATAAAATGAATTGAAATGAATGTTTTGTGTCAAATGATTAATGTCTTTGGTAATTAGCCGTGTAATAAGCGGCAGCTGGACATTATTGCAATTGATTCAACCTGTCAGGGCTTATTTTGCTGTGCATTATCCCTTACCTAGCAACTTCTGACCTCATGTCAGTGTTAGCTTCTTTCCCATGATTCTCGGGGGCCCCTCTGTGGTTGTGGTCACTTGCCAAGCGTCCTTATCAGGTCATATGGTGACAATCTGGGCTGCCCCTATCCAGATAAAGAGGGGACTACACCAAACCACAAGTGTGTGGTTTGGTGTAGTCCCCTCTTTGTGTTTGGTGTACCATACTCTCCCATTAGAAACAAATGGATGACGCCTGTAAAAAAGTCAAGATAACAAACTTTATTGTCCCTGCAGGGAAGTTTGTCTTAGACATTGAAGCCGCTGCACAACGGACATAAATACAAACAGTCTATGAAAACAAAAGACAGCAGAATAGGACAGAAGCATCTATATATACAGTATATATCATTTAATAAATATAAAAACACATATATAGATGTGAAATGTTGATTTTGTGTTATGATCTCCCTGTTGACTTGGAAGGACTGAGCTATATTCATTATCCATGTCAGTATCTTCTGACTGCTTTGGTTCCAAATGCTAAAGTCTAACATTGATGCTGTAAATTAAAATGAAGCCATTGTTCCAAAAAAATAAAAAATAAAAAAGCAGAAAGCCTTCTCTGGTGTTACCTTATTAAAGAGGGAAGGTGATGCCACTACCAGGCAACGCTTTGTTTTTGTCTTAGTCAGAAGCACCAGGGCTTTCCAGGAAAGTCTACAGTGTTTACCACTGGAGCAAGAACTGGGTCTGCAGATGAGTCATCAACACACACGCACACACACGCACACACACACACACGCACACAGTGAGGCTATAGGTAAGCGATTATTTGTCAATGGGGAGTTTGAACTTCACGTTGTCGTACGAGAATGTAAATTAGCAAAATTCGAAGAGCACCATCCATTCAGACAAAGATAAAAGCTTTGCTACAACATGAAGCAAACTGTGTTCAGATTAGATTTTTTACTGCTTTATTTTGCTGGGTCTGTGTGTGGGCGTGAGCGCCTTTTATGGCTCTGAACCGGTGAACTTGACACACTGCTCCTTTCCTCGAAGGCTCAGCGGTATCTAGGTTACAAGTGGAAGATTTTCTAACATTTTGCAGCCTTGTAACATAACAATATTGCGAGGAAAATACAAAAAAAACCACTCCAATTATTAGGGTCAGAAGATCGCACTCACTTGGGCTGGGTCCCAAGATTAGATAAGTCTCTGTGCGAGCCTTAGGCACTTCTTGCTATACTGCTGAGCATATACAGAGTAGTAATTTATGCTTTTCACAAGCTAGTCAAGAATCTGGACTCAGGATCGGCTCTCACAGGGTCTGCTTGCCTCTTTAGATTGATTCGCACTCTTTAGATGACTTTATGGAGACTGGGTTAAAGGAGAATACCGGTGCCATTTAGCATTATGACCCATTTACTTCTGCATATGTCTAGTTGACATTTCCTCCAGTCGTTTTGCAATGCATGGCGTATGTAATTCGATTTCTTTTAACATTTACTCATTTTTTGGCGTTTTCGAAATACAAACTTTACATTGTGTACGTATGAAAACACTGAACTCGGGCACAATGATTTAAGGATAAAACAGAAACTTGGACCGAACCAAATGAAGCCTTCGTGTGTACTGTGATGGATTCTCTCGCTCTGTGGAAGTTGTTCTTCATACTGTATAAGAATGAATGGCAGCAAATGGCTCTTTCCGAAAGGAGGAAAACGAGCGCTGATATCTCCGACTACGCTGACTGTGTGCAGACAAACCAGGAAGAATGGAAAGGAGAGGGACAACCTAGACAACTGGCACAAATTTATTAAAAAAAAACACCGGTGTTATCCTTTAAGCTTTTGCCTTAACTAGCTATTGATTTTGTGGAAGATCTGCCTCACAATTCCCATGTTGTTTTTCTGACTTCCAATTTGAAAACTGGAAGCGTAATCATGGCTTGTGTGGCTAGCAAAAACCACGCTATGTCCAACAGGTGAAGATCGAAATCAGGTTTTATATCAGAACATTGGATGAGGGCTGCAACTATTTCACTTCTTTTATATCAATCTTCTGTCAGTCATTGTACAGTAATTGTGTGTGCAAATTGTTTTGTTTTTTTACCTCGTCTGTAGGGAGTTTTGGCGGGGATGGTGAGGGACAGCTGCTGACGTAAACAGAGCAGCAGACAGGATCGAGAAGTCTATACACACACAAACACACACACACAGAGAGAGAGACCCTGGTGTACAGGTTGCACTTGCTGATGTGAGCAAAGAGACACACGGGACATGAAACTGTGTCACATATACACAAACATGTGCATACACACAAATGCACACACACATGTATAGAGAAACATGTCTAATTTTTTACCTATAGAAAACAGGACCTATGGGTGTCATGGGGGTTTAGCCTGCTAATACTCAGACCCCGATACTCGTGACCGCTTGGATTTAAGTCCCAGCTCACGCTATGCTGCCAAATCTCTCTCACCGCATTTCCCTGTCCGTCTTCACAGTCCCATTTCAAGTGTTGATAAAAAATACTGGCGGTGGGTGATTGCCTGCTCTGCCTGGGACCCATATTTTCAAAGTAATTGTTCTCAAAAACTAATCTTGCAGGTTATTAAGCAGGCTACTCTAATAAAATCCATCCTGCTCTTGCACTATCAGCCTACTACAGTCTTGTGTTTGGCCTTATCTTAAATGGCAGGGATTCAAAAAGATTTTGCTCAGGGATATGATTTTTTTTTTTTTTTCGTAGGATTTCAGGATTTTGAGATATTAAATTACCGTTCATTTCTACATAGAAATTCCTGTTCACCCACGTTCCTCCTGCTTTTTTCCCTCACTGTTTTGGATTGTCATCTTTGATAGCTTTGGATGCTAATTTCTTCAGTATAATTAGATGACCCACTTTTTGCCTCCCCCAAACCAACTTTGGGTCTCACCCTTGTCTTTGATAAACACTGCAGCACAGTGTACACACACTTCTAGGGGTGTAACGCTTTAGGCCTAGGTAGAGCGAAGTCTATCTTGCCGATCCGCCTTTTATTAGACCTGCCGCTGTTAATGTGGCGGCGGTAGCCTAGAGATTTAAGATGTGGACTTGTGACCGGAAGCTCACCGGATCAAATCCCTGCACCGGCTGGTAGGTGGGGAAAGTGACTGAGAAACACTCTTCCTTCCCTCAACAACCACCAGTGGCGAGACACTTAACCCGCAACTGTTCCGGTGGTGCAGCTCAGTGATAAAACAACAAGACTGCAGTTGTACTGGGCAGCTCTCAGGTGGGAATGTGTGTAACTCTGAGTGTGTAGCGGCGCTGTTGCTGGAAACAAGCCTGCCTTCTCAACTGTCATGGGATAAGTAAAGGTTTAAAAAGAAATGAGAAAGTGTTTGGTTTCTACTTTGACCTTACGTTTCTCTCATCCCACCTTCCATTATAGAAATCAATGACCCCCTTTTCATCGTCCTCCTCCAAACGCACGCAATCACACATCGCTGCTTAAATCCAGAGGTGAAGGGGTTAAAAGCTCTCTCGCTGCAATAAAGAGGGCCCGGCTTATCCCTGAGTCTATTTATAGACACACACACACACAAGATATGCGCACGTGCGTGCATGGCGAACAAACAATCATTATTTTTGGTCTCCCGTGTTGACTTCTCCTCTTCACGATTGAGCGGTTGTTGCCGTGTGTCATGCGGCTAAAAATGGAGCCCGGGACAAGTGCATGCATGACAAAAAAACGGCGCCTCTTTTGTGCGGCGGTCATTGTGATACGAGCGCGGGCCTTTGCCGACAAACCGTATTGTCGCATTTGTCCGCCGTCCAGCTGAGCTGACATGCCGTTTCTATCCTACAAATTTATATTACGAAATTGTGGCCACTTGCAAAATCCGCCTCGGCGGGATGTTCCCACGATGTCGCACCCTCTCTGAATCTGGTGAACAGAGATGCGGTTCATGCCAGCCAGACAGTTCGTCAGTTCTGTCCTCCCATGTGCCACCAACTTGGCTGAACATGAGTAACAGTCCATCCCAGAACAAACCCAGGGGGGTCTCTTGTGCAACAACCCCCGCCGCCACCCACCCTCCTCCCCGCTTTGTCCTTGTGTAAACGGAGCGCAGCACCCACCCACCCCACCCCGCCGTACCCATCCCCCTCCAAAAACAAACACCTCAACATGGCCTTTATACAGGGTGGTTGTCCCGGTACATTAGAAAAGCTCTGTTTTTAATTGGTAGTAGGACAGGGACAGCAGTGAGGGAACATGAGCTAATGAAAGGAACGGGACGCATCTTTTGTCCCTGTGTCTTTTGTCCCGTCCCAGCCGAGAAACGGGATACACTGTGTTCTGCCAACGAGCTGTCAGCGGCAATTACGGTTTACACCGCCGCCTCCGAGCCCTATCCTTGTGCCTTTTGACACAGCGCCGTGGTTGTTTGCTCTAGAGTGCTGGACACGCAACATGGATGTCTGGGCCGGCCCAAGTATTGCTTTCATCGTATCGGCGCAGGTTTGGGATGGTTGGAAAAGTATCAATCTAAGTATGCTTAGAAACATGGGCAATATGCATAAAAACGTCTGGAAAACTATAAACAACTATTTTTGTTCAGTCTTCATTACTCCTATTACTCCATTTCTATGCAGTAGTTGTTGACCAACTGTCATCTCACAGTGTGGTATTTGGTGTTGTGAAGAATTATCCCCAGCTATAGAGGCTTTGCAGTTGGCGTCAGAAATCTCCTAGCAACACGTTTCGCACCATCATGGAGGTTCACTGGAAAATTGGCTGTACGCAAATAATGACTAAATATATAACTATATAACTAGAAGCTAGAAAAAAAGAGATATACCTGGAGAAAAGACTGTTGTGGTGTTGGTGTAGGTCTGCACAGTAGGTAGGTACAGCTGTAGGTAGAAGTGAATAGTCTGATGAAATACTTTTGTCTTCAAATTTAGGTTCCTGTGACATAGGAAACTTTCTTTAGCCCTAGCTCTTTTGGTTCTATCTCCACTCCACATAATGTTAGCTAGCTAACTAGCTAGTAGTTTAATTTAACAAAGCAACTGTTAATGTTAACATGCGACTACTAGCACTAATGCTAGCTTCTACCATCTATGTTAGCTAGTGCACAAATCAGATATGTTAACAACAAGAGTGATGGTTAGCTGACCAGGGTACAGTTGCATAAAGCTAGTTTAAGACTAGTCTAAGCCTTAGACTGGTCTTAGATTCTCAGGTTGGACTAGGCTAATTAAGACTGCCTGTTACTTAAATATTACGACTGACTTATTTTGAGGTAGGAAAGTTAGCCACCTTCCCCCTGGCTCATCTTGAGTTAAGAACTTTGTTGTTATGGCAACGAGTCGGCCTAACTGTCAGAGTGGGAAGTTTAAATACTAAAGCTGTTTCATAAAAGATGGAAAATCTCTGGTTTTTGGAAAGACCTGAAGAAGAGAGCGAGTCTTTAGAGACAGAAACAACACATTAGAGATCTACAACAATCAAGTAGTAGTAGGAACAGGTAAATATAAGTGTCTATAGCAAGTTTGACTTAAAGTCACATTTAAGTCTAAGACTAGGTCTATCTTTATGCAACAACTATGGTTAGCTAGCTAACAAGCTGGCTAAACACAAAATCAGATTTATCAGTGATTAAATAATCAGTTCCCAGTCAAAAACAGCACAGAAATTAACCATTCAATTCTGCAAAGAAACAATGCAAGTCTCAGCCATTGTTGCCCAAGAGCTGAGGACATCCAATATGGCTGCCAGAGGGTAAGGACATCTGAAAGCCCACACAGTGTTGTGGCCAGCCACTACCAACACACATAATATTGAACACCAAAATCTTGAAATCCAGTCAAAAATGAATGTAGAAAACGTCTGGGATTTTGAAATAAAAAATATGTAGCAACCATCTTATAAGCCGTCTGATCGTTGCAGATCGTCCAAGTTGTATTTCAGATTGGCAGTTTGGTTTTATATAAATAAACTACTGTTGGTTAAAAAACAGCATCAGGATTTGGTGAGGGTCACTGATTCAGAGGCTGTCTCATTTTCAAGGTCCGATCAGACATACTGAATGGATTTGAAAATGTCCAGCCAAAAAATAATTTGGCTGCAATGTGTACCATTCATTGAGTTCACTGATTTTTCTCTGCTGAGTATCACACAATCTTGTTAGGCTTCTGGGCAAGTTTTGTCCACCTCCAGTTTGTTTTGACCACTCGCTCTTGATCTAGCATTGCACTGTGTATCTCATACTCATATTGCTTTTTTAAAATAGTAGTAGCTCTAAGCTTTCAGGCTAATAAAGCAGATACAAACCCCTATCCAACAGTCACAAAGTCATATTAAATTCGTAAATCTGATCTGCAATTTTAACATGGGCATTGCCATAATGCTGATGCTGAAAAACAGTTAATTTTTAAATTATAAGCCATAAATTGAGTCTGAGGCCTACACCCATTCATGGACAAGTGTATATTATCTGGTTTTGTGAATTTATAAATCTGGCAATCCCATCTGTAGCCAAAATTCAGAAAACATCTCTGAAGTTTTAGTTAGTTACCTAATTGTTGGTCTCTTCGTTAATAACTAACTCATTTTGGATGTGTAGCAGACGCCCACGGTCTAATAACCAGTTCTCTCATTTGTGATTTTATATCAAATGACAGCATTCACTCAGAAGTACAAAGACGCACTTTCACGCCAAACCAAATTGCATTACGGCTTTGTTTTTCTGACTCTGCCAGCGTGAAATGAGGGTCAGATGGTTGTTTCCGACGGTTCGCGGGACACAAACCGGCGGCGGCTCACAGGGGTCACCCATTCTCTTTTATCAGTCGCCGTGACGTCAGCCGGCGCCCTCGGGAAGCAAATTTGTGACCCAGAGGAAGTGGCTCTTCAAGGAGAGGCGTGTTTGATTAATCGTATTGTTCCTGTCCCGTTCACCTTGTTCGCTGGAGTCACCCTGGACGAAGCGCCCAGAACGGAAGTGAACTGAATGTAATGAGACTGGAGCATCCTTCCTCTCTCTCTCTCCCTCTCTCCCTCCCTCTCTCCTTCTCATTGTAAACGCCACAGACAGACAACATCTAATTTCTCCTAGATAACAAAGGCCTCTGTCAACGTATGCTGTCCACGCCAACATTGTTTCAAGCCCGCCCGATCTGCAGCAGCAAACGCAGCAGACAAAGCTCTCTCTCCACCATTTGGTTTGCTTGTTACTCCCGTATCCTTGCCCTCCATTTACAGCGCCGATCATAACATGCGTGTTTTTGCGACGAGCGCTAGCTGCATTAGCTCGAGTTGACTGACTCTCCGCCCGAGGCTAGCCGAGGCTATTTATAGCTCCCCGTCTCCCGATGCTTGCCCAGTGGGACCAAGAAGAGAGGAGGATGGAGAGAGAGAGAGAGAGGGAAAGAGAGGGAGGGAGGGAGGAGGGGGCTGGTGGGTAACTAGGCTACATTCAAGATTGATGGACCCTGTTGCCAAGGTGTAGGGCACTTCTCCTCTGCAAGTGTGCGGTGGTTGTGTATGTGGTTTGTTGCTTAATTACGCTCCCCTTTGCGTTGATCTCCCTCGTTTTCCCTCCTGGTCTCTCTCGCTCCCTGACTCTTACGAACGTGAACACACACACACACACACACACACACGCACGCACACCTGTGCTCCCTCCATGTGTGTCTCAGGTATCAGCCGGTGCGGTTTGGAGTGAAAGCCTATATGCTTTGTTTGACTAACCACAGACAAAGACGGCCGTCCCCCTAATAACCCACACTTAAGTCGGAGATGTAAAGCTCTGCTATCAATTTGTGCAAAACCGGCGTAGAATTACTCCAAGCCGCAGGTGTCATCATTACATGCACGTACACACACATTACACACCCACATGGACGCACCTCATTTCCATTGCAAAACCCAGCAGCATGTGCTTGTTGGGTCATTTGAATAGGCTAGTCGAGAGATATCAACTATCATTGGCGTGAATGTGTTTGTTTTGGAGAAGCAGGGGTGTGTGGGGATGTGTGTGAGTGACTACCTGTCTGCCCCTGCATATTTCCTCACCTTTTACATACTGCCTGTCACTGTGTATGTGTATGGGATTGCGGATGGAGACCTGCGCCACCAATCGTTGAATAGATTCCACCCTGGGAACAGAATTACGCCTTAGAAAAGTATTTGAATGGCACCTGTTTTGAGTGGGGTTTTTTTTGCTTATTATTATATAGCAGGCAGCAGTATCTGGCAACCGTTGCTGAGAGGCTGTAGGTAAATGAACTCAGTATGTTGAGATATGTTTGAGCAGGACCAAACGTGATGTTCCTGTCCACACCCAAGTCCTCACAGGGATTGGTGCATCAGAGGTGCAGCCATTCATGCAAAGGTGGTGTGAGACGAATACACACACACACACACATACAGGATAATCAGTGCACAATGCATCCTCAAGCTTCACGGCTAATTAAGTGTGTGTGTGTGTGTCTGTGTGTATGTGCCAGTCTGGTCCGGAGAGAATTCCAGAAATAGATCGTGCACAGTGAGACGCTAGCCTGTTTTCCTCTGCTTTATTCCTCCAAAGGGATTTTACATGGGTTTTCATCTCCCATCCAAAGGAATAACCGCATGTTTGTGTGCCTCAGATGCCTTTAAGCCATGTGTACAATATCCTGTATGTATAGATGAGGTGCTTATGATACACTTCTATGTACGTGTGTGTGTGTGTGTGTGTGTCAGTAGCTTTTGTGTGCACTCGTAATGCATGTCAATTCCATCCTCGTTCCCCCCCCCTTATCCTTTCCTCTCTCCTCCCTTTGCGCTGTTTTTCGTTCATTTCCCTCCATCTTTCCATCGCCTCCTTCTCCTGCTTTCCCTCCTTACCTCTGTCTTCCCTTTCTCCCCCGATGCCCCCTCCCTCTCCTCCTCCTCCTCCTCCTCCTCCTCCTCCTCCTTCTCTTCCTCCTCCTCCTCCTCCACCACCCCTCTCTGTCGCTCTGCTTTTTATAGCCATGTCTTCCCAGGGCTCGGCAGCTACAAAAGCCTTTTCATGTTGCCACTATAATTACAGCCTACACACTTGCATACACACCCACAGAAACGCACACACACACACACTCACACACAGGAGAGAAGCACAGCAACAGCACTGTGTCTTTGTGTCTGTATGTGTGTGTATGTGTGCGTGCTCCGTATGTGCCGTTATACACAAAAGGGTGAGCTATTTTTACCTCTCTCCCCCCTCTCTTCCTCTCCATCCCCCCCTTATCCCTCTCTACCGCTGCTGCCAGCCACATTTGCTATGCTGAGCACAGGCAGTATCAGTCGAGCCCCAACATCCCTCCTCTCGCACACTGAACTCGCACAAGCACACACAAGCACACGCCGCCGATGAAGGCTGCTCCCTTGTCATTCTGCCGTCAGATATCTCGCCCGTTTTAGCGCACCTCTGCCCGCCGCGCAGCCGAGGATCTCTCTCTCTCTCTCTCTCTCTCTCTCTCTCTCTCTGCGATTTCACAATTCAGCCTCGCTCTTTTCAGTGGCCATGAATCGACCGGTCGCTCAGGTGGCGGTAACGGCGCCGCGGTGCGTGCTCGCGGCCGTGCGGATGACCTGAAGCCCGCTGTGGACTGTACTCTTGACTGGCTGGTTAGCAGGTTGGTTGCTGGAAGGTTGTCTCAATGTTGCGGACCATATTTGAAGCGGAGTGCTCTCTCTCTCCCACAGAGGGGATCCTGGGCAAGGATCAGCCGCTGGAGGTTCTCAAGACATCGGCGCTCAACCACATCCCAACAGGTAGGACAGGGAGCTGTGTGTGTGTGTGTGTGTATGTGTGTGTGTGTGTGTGTGTGTGTGCATGCCCATGCTTCTCTGTAAACCATTGCCTGTGTCTGTGCACCTACGTGATTTCACTGTTAACCACATCCTGTGCGACTTTGCATGCATAGGTGTTCTTCCTAGGATGTGTCCGCTTGTCATGAGTGTTTCATTCCAATTATAATTCCAGCTGTAAAAGCTCAGTGCATTGACTGCAACACATTTTGGCAAGTTTCCTCACTTCAGAAACAGTGAAATGTTATCGTTACAGTATTGTGACCATTGCAACTCCCAAATATAGTTCATCTAGTTGGAATAGTTAAAAGGCTTTTGTTCAGACGGGTTTGGAAAGGGATCCATGCTTACTCGTCCCTCAAGTCTTGTGCAATGGGTTTATGCAGTTAAATATAGCAATCCAGTTTTGCTGAATGGAGAGTGAGTGGCCCAAATGTAGGCACACTGTTGTTTATGTGAAACTGTTTGGATTTCTCAAGAGGAATGCCCTCCAAAAATATAGAGCAATACAAGCAATCGTGCATCTGGGTGATGCATTTTCCATGCAAGTCCCTGAGACGGTTTGGTAGTCCCAAAACAAATAAGTTTTGTTGAGCTACCTCTTATCTACTGGTGGGACCAAAAATATTGAAAAAAATGGGTTTCGGGCTCTGAAGCCCCCTCGACTGCAAGTATTCCAGCTCCTTTGCTGTGACACAATCAAGGTATCGCCAAGTGTTACCTTGACATAGCTTTCTGAACCTCCAATGAAAATGGAGATGTTAATAATAGAAGTGAGGAAGAATGCAGAGGAGGGAGCAGAGAGAGAGAAAAGGGAGAGAGGCAATAGAGGGGGAGCAGAGAATAAAGGAATGAAAGGGGGACAGATGGAGATGAGGTAATCTGAAGGAGAAGCCAGTCTGAAGTAATGTATGCATAATGCATAACCTAATTCCATAATGAGCCAGCCTAAACTGTCCTGTGCATTTCATTTTTCACCACAGAATACAATTTGGATTCTACCCTTTAAAAAAGAATGAAAATGGTAAAAGTGCAATTCCTAATGCACCCCCCCCCCCCCCCCCCCCTTTCTAGCTTTTTGTTTCTATCATCCTTCTTGTGGCCCAAAGAAGCAGCAGTGAGCAGGAAGGTGCTGCTTAACACTAGAGCAATTTACCAAGCTCAGCCAGCCTGTTGCTGAGGAAGAGCGAAAAAAAACAACTCGCTCGCTTCTTTACTTTGACCCAAAGCGTCCTCCTCCTGCCCCGAACCTTTTTAGCCTGCACACGTCCTCTCATGTTGTTGTTGTTGGGGTTATTTTCTACATGCCTCGGGCTACTTGGTAAAATATTGAAATTCACTGGAGTGCCTTCATAAGATATTCTTGAAATCTGTTGTCTTGGATACAGAGTTGGGGCCTCCAGTCAGATAGTGTCTGCGACCCAGACCGTTTGGACGTGCTCCTCCCAAAGTGAAGAGAGTCCCCCTGACTAACAGCATATGCAGTGCGCTTTGTAAAAAAAAACGTATTATGTTAGTCAAAGTTCCTAATGCTTCGTCACCTGTCCTTAATGTAATTAGACGCCAGTGGGAGCGTTTAAGCACACAACACACAGTCCTTTCTTTTGGGATGCAAACCCGTGGTCGCCGCACCTGCAGGGCCGCAGTCATGACCCCTCGGGAAAGTAAACACCTGACTTTGGTTTCACACAAAGCACTCCGTCATTGAAGTTTGACCAAAAACAACTGCTGGCTGTTTTGAACGACTCTCCTTTCTTGACCCATTGACCTTTTGCTACGATTGGTTTTGGCCATATTGCGACCTAATGACAAGGGTGGGGATGCTTAAATAGGTTTTCTAAAAGGCTTGGTTTGGAGCGTACCGGCCATTAGGATTGGCCATGGTAATCCTGCCTCTTTGATGTCAATTCTTGATGTGGAAAATGGTGCTACGAGTGCCAGGGCCAGGGGTTCACCTGACCCTGCTTAAAATGTATGCACGCATGGTACTGTAAGCTGCTTTGGATAAAAGTGTTCACCAAATGGTGTATGTTATGTTTTGCTTTCCATCCTTTATTCCTCTGTTCTTCAACCCAGGCATTGCGATGCCATGCTACACCTTAGGTAAGTCCCGGGCCAAAGGCAGAGGTGGACTTCTGCACGTATGGCAGCTCAGCCTTCACACGTCTCTGCCCTCTCCGTCTCACGTCTCAAGTCTTCGTCTCGCACTCACCCGTCTCCTTCCTCTTGAGCTGCGGCGCTGCAGACCGGTGTATGACGTCACCGGCACCGGGACAAGCCGGAGCATGTTTTGGAAGAACAAGGCTTGCTGCACCTAGACACGTCCCTCCGTCACGCCCTCCCTCCCTCCCTCTCTCCTTGTCTCTGCTTCTGTGTCTGGCCTCCTGTCTCGTTTTCAAGAGGTTGCGGTGTCATTCCGAATCTGGGCTACTATCTGTCTTCGCTGTAAGCTAATAACAAGGAAAGGCATAAGTCCCCATCGTGTCCAAGACGTTTTCTTGCGCGGAGGCAAAACTCCTGTTCTAATTCATAACAGCTACTGTGAGAGTGAGCGGGTGACAGTAACGTAGGCCGATGTGAACCCAACCCACCCTCGGAGACCACTCAGCAACCCGACCTCAGCTATTTTCCATCATCAACAGATGCGCTACTTGTTGCCTCTCATCTCACTCTCCTGCTAAATTCACTGTGAAACCCTGTGCAGAACATCTTGTCTCCCTTGCCATCGCTTAGCATGGTTAAAACAAAAAAGATCTCAGCCTCATTTTACCAAGAACGCCCAGAACCGCTCTGCTCGGCTCAGTATGACATCTATTAAGCCTAACGAGTGTAGAGCCCAGGCAATCAGACCATGGGATATCCACTCGGCGAAACGACTCTCAAATCAGAGACGCCAGTCCTCTGCATTGTCTGGTATAAATAGATCTGCAATTGGAGCCAGAAGAGTTGTGGAGTGCGCCCGAGGGGTTGTAAACAGATTGTGATTTGTTGCGGGGAGATGGAGGGAAGAAAGGTGGGAGGGAGCTACCGAGTGGGGAAGGAGGCAGAGCGGGGCCGGAGGACAGGGCAGGGAGTGGAAGGGAAGGAGGCGGCGTAGGGCGTAAGGATAGAGCGAGAACTCCAAAGGAAAGGAGGAGGGCAAGGGGTCGTGAGGAGAGAAGCGCACGCCGAAAGGGAAAGGTGGTGAAGGGGGATGAGTGTGAAAGTTCGTAGATGGAGCAGAAGGGGAGGTTGAAAACCAGGCGGGATAGAAGAGGTAGTGTGTGACCCTGATGAACGCACCTGAGAAACGACGCTGCCGGAGAATGGAATAACCTGTTGGAGTGGCATAAGAGCGTGGCGGATTGGAGAGACTGTTGTGCAAATCAATCGTGAATTATGTCATTGTCATGTGGAGATTTCCTTCTCACGCTTGAAATGCTCCTTATCAAGCTTAAGGAGGCTCTTTCAGATGCTAAAAGGGAAAGAAGAGAATAGGAACAGGGATGTCAGGTCTCTACTCTATTTCCCTTCCCCTCTTTTCTTTGAAGTTAGTGTGCAGACACTACTTTGCTGGGTTGAGCAAGGTCTCAGATCCTATTCTGTAGGGAAAAAAAAAAACTTTATTCAGAGAAAATGCCTTCAATCTGACAAACTGGAGTGGAATCCAAGTGTCGAAAAAAAACTCCTTGCTCTCTTCAAACCTGTGTTGATATAGGTAGGCTTGCCAGTTGTGTAAGAGCTACTTCCAGTCTTCACTCTGGTCTGCCCCGAGACGGCACGTTTGTCTTTGTTTTGGTTTACTGCAAGTGCGCCCATATTGTCTTCTATCTGGCGCACATCAGTAAACCGAGGTACGTGTTTGACGTCACTGCTTGTATACAAAGATGTGCTGATATCAGAGTTTATCTTTGCCAAGTGGCTGCTCCGATAGGCCGCTCATTGGCCATAAATGTCTTTTTTACAGGCCCAGCCGTAAAATGCCCATGCATGTTTCTGGTTGGTACAGGTCATGTTGGGCACCTAACAGGGCTTTAATTTGCAGGCTTGGTGTGTTTTGTTCTGTTTATGTGTGTATGTGTGTGTGTGTGTGTGTACTGAGAAGAACAGTGAAATCAGGACATTCTGTTGGCTCTCACTATTTTAAGGTTAGAGATCGGGGCTTGGGTGAGGGAGATTTGAGAGAGCTGGTTTCTCGATAGTCAATCATGCATAATATTGATTTGAAATTAACTGTAACTGTAATGCATTTGATTGAGCTTACTATGATCTTAATCATATATAAAATGCACACATACATGCACAAAAAAGATGAATTTCTCACAATCCGTTTTGATGCGAACATGTTGCTGCTGAAATCTGTGTTGAAATCTTCGCTGCGAAAGATTTGTGATTCTGATGCAGCATTTGCATAGAGGATTTCCAATAAGAAAACGCCTTGATTGAGCAACAAGCCTACCGGCCTCAACACATGCACTCACACATGCACATGCACGGATACCAATGCACCAAATTCTTGTGAAATACAAGCAACCGTAATGTCAAACTGAGAGAAATGCGCAATATTGGCACAAAAAAGAACATCAGGCAAAATCTGTGATGACATTGAACCAATACATAATTTAATTAAAAACAACAATAGTAATAATAAACAATTATCATACTAATCCTTAATTTTTTCATCTTTCCCTATTCAAATGTCTTGGGAGCCTCCCTGTGGGGAAAGTCCTACCTCAGCTTCACCTTAAACCATTTTGTGGTTTTATTTGTTTGGGAAATGTAGGCAAATTCCAGGCCAGGAATTTGAGCGCACAGTAGTAAACCGCAGAAGAGAGAGAGAGATGGTTAGAGACGGAGAGGGGAAAGGCAATGGAGACAGTCAAAGAGGGAGAGTGAGTGGGAAATGAGAGAGAGAGAGACAGAGAGAGATATTTGATGCACTACAACCGGTGTGGAGGGTTTTCCTTGGCCTTAGAGAGAGAGAGAGAGAGTGAGAGAGAGGAGAGGGCAAGGAGTGAGAGAGAGAAAGGGAGAGAGAGAGAGTGTGTGTTCTGTGTGTGTGACGTTGGTTCCTGGAAAAGCAGAGGGCTGCAGAATAAACAGGCTGCATGCCTGAGACTGCCCTGTGATGTCACCACTGGGCAAACGAGGGATGAGGGGAGGAGAGAGAGAGAGAGAGAGAGAGAGAGAGGGAGGGAGGGAGGGGTGGGACGCCCATCAGGTTTAAACAGGGAAGCCAAGGGAGAGGAGGGGATGAACACAGAGCAAAAAAGTGTTGGAAACGGAGGTTGGAGAGGGAGAGGAGAAGTCGGGACGGTCAGGGAAAGGGAGCGCAGTGTCGTCCCCGGTAACGGACTGATAGACTGAAGGAAGGAGGAGAGGAGAGGAGAGGAGGAAAAGGTGCAGCAGTAAGGTTGGAGTGGAGGACAGGAGAACGGAGGAGAGGAGAGGAGAGAAGGCTGCTGAAAGGAGGAGGAGGAGGAAGAGAGCACTGATGGGTAGGTACAACGATAGGACCACTTCCCCTCTCTCTCTCTCTCTCTCTCTCTCTCGCGCTCTCTCTCTCTCTCTCTCCCTCTCTCGCATTGCGCGGTGAGCAATTAGCACTGATGGCGGCAGGGATGCCATATGAAGTGTGTGTGCGTCATCATCAATCCGCGTGCGTGCGTGTTTGTGTTGTGTCAGGGACTCGATATTAGCAAAAGAACATTTTGTCCAGGAGTGCGTCTCTTTGTGCGCGGCATGTATGAGTTATGGATTTGCATTAGCTAAGATTGGTGCTGCATTGCTTTGACAAGTGCAGTTTTCAGTCACCATCATTCATATCTCTCCTGTCTTATCACCCTGCCCTGTCCTAATACCTCTTACGCAGATTAAGTGTTATGCTCCCCTGCTTGCTAAAACCCACATTAGATAAGAACCAGCAGCCAAACCAGTTCTAGTAATTTGTTGTTCCGGTAACCAAAAAATTGAGGCCTTTTTCCTCAAGTATCCGGCTTGCTGCCAATCCAGACCTCACCTGTCACACTGAGTTTAAATTTGCATGTATACCTCTTATGTCAGCACACAATTGAGCCTTAAGGCTTAATATGGTGTCCCCTTCCCCTTCAGTCCTCAGCCTCGACTTCTTAATAGTCAGGGAGACATCAGCTGAGGATCTCAGACTGCACTGTGACTCATACAGACTAACCAGTTCAGAGATAGAGCAAGAAGCCAGGCATAACCTTGCCTTAGCTGCAAGCTGCAGACACTTTTTTTGAGGCTCAAATTTGGCCATGCAATAGTGAAAAACAGAATTTTAAAAACCATGATGTCATTGTGAATACTTGATTTTATGTAATTGTCATTATTTTCAAATATGCATACCGTTGCTCCCTTCAGCATATCAAAACTCCCTTTCATATTTTGATGTAAATGTGTACTTTCTGTCCCTGCTCTAGTCTTTACTAACAAGCCCCCCGTTACTGCCTTCCCTTCCCTTCCCTTCCTTTCCTTTCCCTTCCCTTTCCACCAACTGCCAAACTGTACTATTGCCGCTTTTAAAATGGGAAAGGGCCAGAGAACAGCCAAAACTGGGGGCCGTTAGAAGTAACCTGTAATGAAATATTTGGGGTACCTTGTTAGTCCGATTCACAAACGGCAAAACTTGCGATTTCCTTTTCTCGAAAACGAAATTAATTGCAGAAGAACGAGAAAGGAGACCGAGGTAAAAAAAAAAAAGGGACTGAGAAGAGGAGAAGAGAGACGAGGGAACCAGAGACTTTATGAGGAAGAAAAAAAGAAAAAAAGCAAACAATCATATGACTGGGAAATGTCAAACCTCATGCGCTGTGGGTTGAATTGATGTGAACAAATAGAGTAATTTGTAGTTGCGGAGGGATGTAGGCACAGTGCGGATGATGTGACTGTACTGACTGTTTGACTACTGACTCATGTGTTGTTGTCGTCCCCCACATGACGGCGGTCCTCAAGGACCCGTTGCATGTTGTTGCTCTGCTCTCCTATGTGCGGGGACGGCAGAAGCCCCCCTGGGGGGTGCGTTCACCTGCTGCACGAAAACACAAAGGAGGAAGTGGCATTTTAAAGGCGCCAAATGGCTCTAATGGCAAGGGAAGACATTTAGAATGAAAAGAGACGTTCATGTCGTACCGCATGTGATTGCTGTGTCGAGAAAAAAAAAAAAGCTCTTTCCCAGGTTCAGCCTGGTTGTGAAAAGTCTGCAACCCATTTAAGGGATTTTCTGTGAATGCTTTATAGTTTTATTTTCTCAAACGTGGCGTGTTCTCGGGGAACGCGATGTGTCGTAGATCAAATCTAAATCGTGTGTGCGTCTGTGTTGGGGCATGACAGATGCAGGAGTTTTGGTCCGGTGTCAAGAATTGGAGAGGGAATGTAACAGTATCAGAAATCTCCTGATAAAGATGCTGGTAGCAGGAAAGATGAATGAATGAAGCGTCCCTCAAATCTGACTTAATTTGTCACAGTGGCAAAGTGACAAGTCAAATTTGTGTAATATAGATTGTTATAGTCTTCTTAAAGGGGATTTTCATACTTAGAATTTGTGGGTTTTTGTCAAAGTTCAAGTAGAAAATCTCATTTTTTCATAATACTTAATGATACTTGATACTTTCATGCTGCCAGTGCCAGTTCATCTGTGATCGACCGATATCAGCTGATAATATCGATATGTCTTGGGTGCCGGTTTATCCTCTGGGCCACAATGCATGCTTCAAAGTGCCTCATGTTTTGGGGCAAACCGGTGCAGCCCAGGTGTAAATGTGACTGTGGATAATGCGCGCGGTGTGTTTCCTCATGTAAGTGCTTGTATAAGTGTATCTGTGCGTGTGTGGGTCCGCGCCGACGATGGCGTGTTTGCCTCTTTATTAACACAAAGTTCCAAGCAAGTATCTCTGGCTCGCGCCGCGCTCTCGGTAAACATGTAGGTAAATAATCAGCCAATCGACTCCTATTTATTCAGATTTAATGGGGAGGAAGCCGCGTGATTGGAAGGCTTCCTGTGCAGTGATTTGTGGGTGGCTGGCCCGGCTCGAGGTCTGCACCGCCGCGGGTCAATGCGAGCTTTGTCAAGATGTCGCCAGGGCTCCCAGGTTTAAATTGCAGCATCAGAGTCGGGCCTGCCAGTACAGTGAGGAGGGAGCTGTGTGCTGATAAGAAGTTCATACAGACTCTTGTGTGTGTTTTTTTGTGGGATAGATGGGAGAGACGGGAAAAAGATAAGGATTTCACTGCTGATTCTACGGTACAGATTTCTAATAATAATGTAATGTGAAGCTTTATTGATCCCCATAGGGAAATTCTGTTATCGTCTGCCATCCTCCGCAAAGAGGTCAGAGGTCAGGGTCGGCTATAGAACAGCATCCTAAACAGCTGGTAGGGATTCAGTGTCTTGCTCAATGTCTGCTAAACTTTAAGTATCAGGCGATACTGGGTACCGATCCATTACTCTTACTAGACACTATAGATTTAGCCCATTTGTTTGGGATCACTGGTCAAATAAAAATCAATATTTCTCAATTAAAGACATATATCATGTTGCGCGTGTCTCTTAAGGTTTTTTAGTATTGCAGAAATTCTCTGCTATGCTGATTTAAGCTGGTATCTGCCTGATATATCGAGTGCTGATGGATTTCGGGCGGGGTACTGTTGACAAAGACAAAGTTTTGATAGCTAATACTTTAAATTCAATGTTGTTTCAGTACCTTTCTGTGTTGACTGAAAGAATATTTTATGAAGTAAGCCTTTTCTGTCAACTGTAGATGTTCGGTGTATTTTCTTGATTAAAAATGTGGGAAAGTAACAGAATTGATACTCATACCAAACATCAGTACGGTGTGTCTTTTTTGCCAACGCTCAACTCTATATCCCAGAGCAGCGAGAAGCATTACATTATATTTCTAAGAGCTTTGATTTAATCCCGTTCAGCTGCACACCGTCTCCCCTTGCAGGTGTACTGGCAAACAGGAACATGTGACAGAGTTTTGTGTGGGCCCTGCTGTCCTCTTTTTGCTTCCTATCCTGTAAAAACTTAGCAAACCAGAGGGTGTAATGTGCAGCGAGGGTTGGAAACTGAAATGACCGAACACGCATGACAACATACCACTGAGAACGCCACTGAGGAGGCTTTTTTTTCACGCTCAAATGCAAAGCTCAGCAGAGTGTTCCTAGGAATGAAAGAGCAAGAGCTCGAAGGCGCAAGGAGCGTCATTCTCGTTGCTATGCAACACAAAGTTTGACAACAACTTTACACCTTTTGCGTCAGTAATTCTTTGTCATTGAAAAAATAATGTCAGCTACAGCTATGTTAGGTAGAGCTCGGTGCTTGATCTCACTCTCACTGATATAACGTTAGCTACAGTTAGCTAAGTATGCTAGCAGCTAAAAACAAGGCACTAGCTAAAGTTAACGTTTCTAATCAGGAAACTAAGGCTGCTAACTGAGGACTGCTGATGTTTTTCTCTGTCATGGTAGTTTTTATTTGTTTGCTTGTACAAACAAGGGAGTTCTGAGTGCTCCATTTTGACTTCTGTTGTTTAGGGCTTAGTCCCTTCAGGCAGTTTGATTTGTCAGTCAACCAGAGAGTGACATTGATGTAATGTGCAGAGCGGCTAAAGTTGAGACATGTTCAGCTTTGTGCCCAGGGCAGCGCCCCAAAACGCACCGCGTCCAAACATGAGGCACATAGCTTGGGGGAGATGGGCACCTGCTGCGACCAAACCATTGAAAATAACAGAAACAAGGGACAGGCACATTCAACTTCTCTCTCTCTCTCTCTCTCTCTCTCTCGGTCTCTCTCTCTCCATCCCTGCAGTGGACATCAACTCGGCGCTGCCCCTGCGTCTCCCCCCGGCTGCCATCCCCATGGACCTGCGCGTGGACCATCACCACCAGCAGCAGCAGCAGCAGCTGTCCTCGCTGTCCCCGCCCGGTCAGCAGACGTCCGGCTCGGGACAGGGCGGCGGGGCGGCGGGTCCGGCCTCGGCCCGCGAGCAGCAGCTGCAGCAGGAGCTGTTGGCCCTGAAGCAGAAGCAACAGATCCAGCGGCAGATCCTCATTGCCGAGTTCCAGCGCCAGCATGAGCAGCTGTCTCGCCAGCATGAGGCCCAGCTCCAGGAGCACATTAAGGTATTTTTCAATTTTTTCAAATCTATTTATTTTAATTTAGCCTTTATTTTCAAGGGAGACTTAGCCAAAAGAGCGGCATCACACAGAAAAGCTGCAGATAAACAGCGTACAAGTGCAAAAGCAAATACGTTCAAAGTCACACAGAAGGAGAAAAGTTAAATTTTTTATTCAAGCGCTCCATTAGGAAGTAGTCCCATATCAAACCAGCCGGCTCACGGGCCAAATCCATCTAAAACTTGACTAAACAAAGCAAAGACAGCTCTTTATTGCGTCTGCCACAAGATCCTTCATTAACAGTCTAGACTCACCAGGAGAGACGAGCTCTTTCAGCTTTAAATCATTTTTGCAGCGAGTTCCATAAAGAAGGAGCAGAGTAGACGGAGGCACTTTTTGCCAAATTCACTTCTGTCTTCAGGGACAGATAACAGCAATTTAAGGTGGTAAGTGGATGTGTTTGGATTCTGAAATCCACATGCCATATGTGCGGGTCCTGCAGCTCAGTGGGTGGAGCGTGGCACTAACGCTGCCAGGGTTTGGGGTTTGAATCCCGCTGGGGCCAGACGTGCTAAACATCATGCTGCTGTTAGGCATTTTGAATAAAGGCATGTAACAAATTGGGTATGTTCAGAGAAAACAAAAAATAGATGCATGTAGGGCTGCAACTAACCATTGTTTTCATTATCGATTAATCTTAATTACTTTTTTTTCAATTAATCGATAAAATGACAAATGCTCATTACAAGTTCCCAGAGCCCAAAGTGATTCTTAAAATTGCTTACTTAATCAGACCATCAGCTGAAAAAATCCAAAGTATTTATTTTATAATGATATGAAACAGAGAAAAGCAGCAAATCTTAGCATTTGTGAAGCTGTAACCAGCAAATGTTTTGTATTTTACTTGATAAGTGACTAAAACGATTAATCGATTATCAAAAATGATAATCGATTAATTTTCTGTCGATGGACTAATCGGTTCAGCACTGGATGCGTGTTTTATAGAGCTAATTTTTGA
The DNA here is from genome assembly GCF_048128805.1 of Centroberyx gerrardi. Taxonomy (NCBI): domain Eukaryota; kingdom Metazoa; phylum Chordata; class Actinopteri; order Beryciformes; family Berycidae; genus Centroberyx; species Centroberyx gerrardi. The sequence continues at coordinate 7,690,310 of NC_136017.1, forward strand.
CTGATTTACAAAGGACCAAGGACCACTGGCTCATAAAAGAGAAGTGAGATTTTTTGGGGGCTTTTAGAGTGCAGGCAAATGGCATTTAGAGTTGCCATCGCTTACTCACACTTAGACTTTATGAGTATAGACCCATACAGTACATGTCAAATACCAGATCGGAGCCGGGAACGCTGGCCTTGGATCTCTAATGAAGTCCATATGACTGTTTCATTCATAGTGACCTGGAAAGACAGAGAGTGAATGCAGAGCGACACGCCCACACTGAGGCTTTAACACATAAAGGCCTTGGAGAGCTGGAGCTGTCCTGCAGGGCCGTATCGTGTCAAAACATATTCTTGCATCATTCTTTGTAGAATATTACTATTGCAATATGAATTGCAATACATGTAAATACAGTTGAACTACTTAATTTTTTTTTTCAGCGCTTTAAAAAATGTCCAAAAAGGATTTGGGGGGGGGGGGGGGGGGGCAGGAGATTAGATGCTAATGCTGAGGATTTACTTGGGTGGAATATAACAAAATCTTTTCTCCAGTGTGCAACTTGATTTATAGGCCTTTCTTTCTTTCTTTCTTTCTTTCTTTCTTTCTTTCTTTCTTTCTTTCTTTCCTTCTTGCTTTCTTTCTTTCTTTCTTTCCTTCTTGCTTTCTTTCTTTCTTTCTTTCTTGCTTTCTTGCTTTCTTTCTTTCTTTTGTTCTTTCTCTCGTTCTTTCTTTCTTTGCTTTCTTTGTGTTTTCTCTCTTTCTCTTTCTCTCATTCTTTCTTTCTTTCTTTCTTTCTTTCATTCTATATCTAATTCTTTCTTTCTTTGTCTGTCTCTCTTTGTCTTCCTCTCTGTCTTTGTCTTTCTCTCTCTTTTGTTCATTTCTTTTTCTTTTTTTTGATCATTTTACGCAAAGCTACTGTACACGTTTGTGTGATGAGTAGCTCCTGAAGGATATTAAGAAAGAATCCTTTTACGTTTGACACAAGTTTGTGCGGCACTTCTGCACTTCAGAGCATCTGTTACAAAATATAAAAGAAAAAATAGACTCTTTCCTAATATTCAGCGGTATGCAGATTCTTCAAGACTTAGTCATTTCACGTTGTATTTAGAATCAACGCACCTGCAGCTCATTCATATTTCTGGTCTAATTCTTAAGCGCGACAGCCTTTCCCCTGTTCCTGCTGTCCCACACTGCTCCGTCCCGTCCGCTGGGTCGTTACTGTGATGTTGAGGGATGAGCGATGCTGTGGAAAGGCCTGTGGTGGGGCTGCAGGACCACTCAGGTGGAAGCCAGTGACGCACAGCCTGGCCAGGGAGGCCCGGCCTCAATCAGCCCCATTCACAGCCAGTGTGTACACACACACACACACACACACACACATTCACACACACAGCGCGCAGGCACTAAAACACACACGCGCACTCTCAAATGTCAGCAAACACACACAGTCACACGCATGCACACTTTGCCTCCACATTAAGGATGGCAAACGCTCATACACTTGAACACACACAGACACACACACACACGTATGCACACACTTGCCCTTATGCATGCATACACACACACGCACACACCCGTACTCAAATGTCTGCAAACACACACACACACACACCTTCCTCGCACATTGACGACAGGGAACATTCATACACTTGAGCAACGGGTAGAGAGAAATATACGGAGGCACTTAGAGTATTAACGAGAAAGGGAAGAAGGGAAGGTCTGTTTGTACGACTCGGGGTCTATTGAACCACGAGGGGGGGGTGGTGTTTGGGGGGGGGGGGGCTTTGAGCCTTCCCACCCACTCTCTCCCCTTCCTCCCACTCGCTCTCACCTTGATTGAAAGGCAAAAGAAACAAGGCTCCAGCCTGGAAGCGGGCCAGAAAGCCGACATGCTCATCGGGCGGGCCTTGTGTTTTTTTTGTTTTTTTTCTTCTTCTTCTTCTTCTTCTTCTTCTTCTTCTTCTTCTCACGAACCCTCTCACCTTCCACTCACCTTCAGCTCCACTAATGTATTCACCGGCTTGTTTGAAACGTTTGATTCCCCCGTCACGGTACACGCAAAAGCGCACATCCCGGCTTACTGAGCGGCTATTTGAGGTGCGTGAAAAAAAAAAAGAAGCCATCAAAAGTCGATTGTGAACACAGAGGCGAAATTACGTCCAGTTAAACTGATCAAATATTGCCACTGGGTGTTCGGTGATAACGTGCTGGAGAGAAGCGGGGCAGGCTGTCGATCTCTTGGCACGGCGGAGAGAGGTGTCATTATGTAGCTGGCTGATTGCATACACAGAGTATCTTATTAGAGCTCGCCTATTTATTATATATTAGTGGACATTATGGAGCAATTGAGACTCTTGATTTAATTCCTGAGGCAATCAAAATGTATTAAGCCTCTAAAGAAGGTGAAACCAGGTAATGTCCAACATGCATTGTTCACTTTTAGCATTTAACCAGAGGTGGGGACTGGAGTCACATGACTTAGACTCGGGTCAGACTCAAGCCATGATTTTAATTGCTTGAGACTTGACTTGACTTGGGTTCTGGTGACTTGGGACTTGACTTTGACTTGTACTTTGATGACTTGAAAAGGTTTCTAAAGTCTTGATTTGAGATCTTGTGTTTGTGTAAATGACTTAGATTGAAAATGATGAGATTTGTTCCACCAGACGACTGAATTTAAATTCTGTTTTCTGAATTTGTATGGAACGATTGAATTTATTGAAGTTGAAACTGATTATAGAAATCAAACTCATGATGCTCTTTTTAGTTTTTATCCTATTAAAACCATATTGCATTGAAAAGTCCTAGATATTTAGTTTTCTTTAAGATATTAAATTGATACTGGACTCTTGAGTTGTTCTTACTTGACTTGGTGTTCTACATTTAGACTTGAGACTTGACTTGAGACTTGCCCCTCAAGACTTGAGACTGACTCGAGCAATGCAGGGTGGGTTTGAACTTTGACCTTTTGGTTACAGGACAGACCACTAGCCTGTCCCGACACACCATATGGTTTTTTCCCTTTGTATAATGGAAAGGAGAACAGGTTTTACACTAACATTTAAAGCATTACACTCTTATCTCTCTCTCTCCAAGAAGTGAGCAGGTGGGATGATGCGTCTTGCGGAAGCCTCATCCCCAGTTAAATTGTTTATATTTATTTAAAAGCTTAAGCTCGTGGCCTGAGGTTTTATAGTCTTAAAAAGGTTTTATTGTGTTGCTTCAAACAGCTGTCAGACTTAATTAATCCAGATGGCGACTTCAAGAGACCTGGACTGGAATGTAAATAAATGTTGAAAGGCGAGAAGGTAATGAATTGATGAAGTGTAGGACGGACAATAAAAAGTGGTTGTCATGAAGTAATGGTAAATCAATGTGCTTGTGTCACTGTGTGTTTCCCCTCTGTCCAAGCAGCAGTAGGATTTCTTTAGTGTCAAAGCATCAGGAAGTCCTTGTGTCCACTGGGAACCTTTTTACGCTTTAGCTCAGTGGTTCTCAACTTTTTTTTGGCTTGTGACCCCTTAAACCAAACCAATGCCTACTGGTGACAACGACATTTCAGGCCGTTTCATTTGATCATCAGAGGAAGCGGCTGAAAACTATTCAATATTTCACAAGAAAAAAGCAAAAATTGGAGAAAAATCCGAAAAATTAACAAATGATAATACATTTGTATAGTAATATCTTTTTTTCCTATCCCATAAATCATCTCGTGACCTCCCCCAATATTATCTTGCAACCCCCTGGGGGGTCCCGACCCCTAGTTTGAAAACCACTCTGCTTTAGCTAATAGCATTTAAGCGATGCACGTGGGAAACGCTGATCGTGTCTCCTGGTGTGGGGATTTTAGCAACTTTTTGCTAAAAGTTGAAAGATTGTTTTTTACCCCTAATGCTTTGCGTGCTAAAGAAATTTGCTGTCTGCTCTGTTAAGAACGTGCAACAGCGAGCGAGGATGAAACCTGTGGCCTTCCGGTCTCGCAATCTCTCTAAACAAACACGAGGCCATCCTGTCACCCAGAAACAATCCTGGGCGTTGACCGCTCTTGACCTTCTGCGGAGGTGTGCAAGCTGAAAAGTGAAACTGTCCTCCCAGAGTGAAATGTCACTGCGTTAGATCAGGGGTGTTGCTAAAGTGATGTTTGTGTTTCCTCCTGCAGCAGCAACAGGAGCTGCTGGCGTTGAAGCACCAGCAGGAGCTGCTGGAGCACCAGAGGAAGATGGAGAACCACCGTCTGGAGCAGGAGCTGGAGAAACAGCAGAGGGAGCAGAAGCTGCAGCTGCTGAAGAACAAGGAGAGGGGACAAGAGAGTAAGTTGCACACAGGGTGAACACAGGGAAAATAACGCCAAACTCTGGTAAATCTCGGCTGTGGCTGGTAAGTTTGTCTAGACTACCGGACTCCTATCATCTGGAGGCCCGTTTCTACTCTTTAAATCTAGCTGGCTGCTACCATGAGCTATGTTGAGACAGGCAGCTCAAATATGATTTTTTTGAATATTTTTCGCATAAAGTCAGCAAAAAAACGCACGCAATCCGATCTTTTCCAATCCAATTTAAACCACATTCCTAGGTTGTTTGAAATGCAATTCAAATCACATCTCCGAAAATGCAACTCGGTCTGACCGCTCAGATCAGATTTCAAGTTTGTTTGTTTTGGTTTTTTCCTGTCACTCCCCACAAGACACGTATTTGGTGTCACACGTTGCAACAAGATGAGCAGAGAACAACAAACATGGAGGAGAGCCAGCGAGAGAATATCGATGCCAGGGCAAAGGAAGAGGTTTCATGCTTCCTCTCACGAAAGAGGGAAATGGCATCATAGGAACAGTCAGAATTAGGGCGAAACCTCCATATTGTTGGACAGAAATACACCCATAGCGTAAGCACACCTGTGCCGTTACTATGACAACCAATGTCGTAATGACGGCAAGTGATAACACTGTCTAAATCTGGTCATTTGTAAATCACAATGTGGACCATCGGCCTTAAAGTGATGTTGAACTTTGGTAGTACTTTAGGTTGTGTAGCTTCCCGGCCATGATAAAACCCCAAAAATCAGCGATTCTCTGTTATCTGTTGCTGAAGTAGAGGTGACTGGAGAATTACGTTTTTTTCTCTCTCCATTCACTGCCATCGTATGGTGAAACAGATCTGAAAATGACACTTTTAACACATAAACGAAGGCGAACAAAGCAGATTCTGACACTATATAAAAAAATAGTCCTGTGGCTGAATTGTCTTTTAGTGAATCGCTTTTGAAATTCTTCCGTCTGGATTTCAGTGTTACACTTGTTCAAACTGAAAGGTTTAAAGGATAACGCTGGTGTTTTTTAATGCATTTCTTACCGTCAACAAATCCTATGAAAATAACAAAATCAGCAATGATTTTGTTTTGCCAACAAGTCTCGTCCATGTAGCCGGTGCCCAATGAAGCCATGTCCCAGCAGCCATAGAACTCCACTGTATAAAAAAAACTATTAAAAACACGTCAAAGAGCCATGCTGTTGGGCAACTCTGGGCAGCATATTTCATCATTACGATGCACCGGGCCGGCCGACTTTTTCCTCAAACAACTTAATAAGCCGACCGTAAACACGTTTGCGATCTCAGGAAAGTAGTTCCGTAGCACCGAAAATAGTCCCCGGCATAATGAAGAATTTGTTCCCATTTGAATTTGATTTGGTAATAACTACAACAGCCTGACTTTTCGTGGTAACAGTTAGCGTCTTTGTGAGCTGTATTTAAAGGTTTTTAGCTTACAATTGGAGCCAATGACTTCCGGGTTGAAGGCTAAAAACGGTACGTGGGAAGTCAGAAAGTAGTGGGAGTAGAGCAAACGCATTGTTGATTTTGTTATTTTCATAGAATTTTTTGACTATAAGATATGCATTAAAAAACACCAGCGTTATCCTTTAATGAACATAAAGAAAAAGATCAGATTTGAAAAACAGATCGGATTCGCCTGCTGTCTGAATATAGCTCCAGTGAAAGTGAGTTCACACTGTTTGGCAGCATCTGAACGGGTTAGCAGGGAATATTCATTCAAAATACCAGTTGAAGGTTGAATGGACCGTTGAGATCAGGATTCATAGTCTGTGTGCGTGTGTGTGTGTGTGTGTGTGTGTTTGCATGTGTGTGTGTGTTTCCATTTTACTTGGAGAACCTGTGTGTTTACTATGGTAAACAAGAGCTGTATTAGCCGGTGGCCTTGGCGGGGGCTGAGCCGAGGTATTGCTGCTCGCCTGCTGGATGTCTCTCAACAGTTCATTGAGAGCGAGTGGACAGGAGTCCTTGAGAGCAGTTTACACACATTGCATGGAAAGTGGCTACAGATCGAGGCTGCATCTGTGTGTGTGTGTGTGTGTCTGCTCTCACGTCTGTCTGTGTGCATGCGTGCGTGTGTCCGTACACGTGAGATCACACGGCGTGTCTGCGTCCCGTGTGTGGAGTAAACAGCCTCAGCGCCATAAATTCTCTCATCGTTTTTTATTTCCCCCGTTTTTTTTTTTTATGTTGTTTTTTTCCCCCATGCTTGCTTCAAAATCCCACTCCTCCAGTTGTGATGATAGGGTTCCCTGGGCTGTATTTGGAAAGTTCATTTTTAGTACGCTATAAATCCATTTTGGGAAGGGGGAAATCGTTACCTGACATCATTCAATATTTCTAAAATATAGGGAATGCCGTCTGAAAGTGTTGCCATTTTGTCGAAGGAGGATTCAAGTTGCCTGCTATTGTTTTTGTAGCATTTTTTTTTGTCAAGCGGCGGATGTCTCACTGTGGAATGAAAAAATTCTTCGTATATAAATTTGTCCCCCTCGTCCCGTCAGGTGCCGTGGCCAGTACGGAGGTGAAGATGCGTCTGCAGGAGTTCGTCCTGAACAAGAAGAAGGCCCTGGCCCAGCGGAGCCTGAACCAGGGAGGCCTCCCCAACGACGCCCCCTACTGGTACCGGTGAGAAACAGTCGCTGCAGTCAATGAATCAATGAGTGAATGAATGAATGAAGACAGAACGAGAGAAAGAAAGCAAGAAAGGACGGGCGAGGTGCATAGAAGCATGCGGAGCCATTTTGGGGCTTGCAAGATGCAGCTAACTCAGCTAGCAGTTAACAATACAAAGTTATTGGTTTTTACAGTGTGTTGACAGCGGGGACTAGGGCTGCAAACTAACGATTACGATTTTCAGTGTTGATTAATGTCTTTTTTTGATTAATCGATTAATCATTTAGTCTATCAAATATAAAAAATAATGACAAATGTTCTTCACAAGTTCACAAGAGCCCAAAGTGATTCTTAAAATTGCTTACTTTGTCTGACCAGCAGCCAAAAAAGTACCCAAAATATTAATTTTATAGTGATATGAAACAGAGAAAAGCAAGAAAATCTTAGCATTTGTGAGGCTGTAACCAGCAAATGTTTGATATTTTCACTTGATAAATGACAAACGATGAATCAGTTGACAAATGGTTCCAGCGCTAGCGGAGACCTCATGTCATAGTTTGACGGCGTCACCTGTCTCACATGGATGAATCAATATCAGTCTTCACAGTCTGGAAACACAGTGAGCACAGGGGAAAGGAGTGGGAGGCTGACGGCTGCCATCTTTACATTCCTGATCCTTTGTAATGAGTGAATGAGCGTAACGAGTAAGCAGCAGAATAGATGCGAGACGCAGATCGTTATAACTTTGAATGGTAATTCTTTCACGCTCAGCCTGCAGGCAGATGAATAATGTAATGGATTGTGTCTTAATCTGTCAGTTTGCTTCCCCTCTTCTTCACCTGCTGCCGCATTGTATGAGCAAGACTGAGAGATGGATCGAGAGAGTAGGGTTTGAGAGCAAAGATGAGAATGCACACACACACACACTTACACACATGCACACACGCACACATACATACGTACGTGTGAGGACAGGATATTGGAACCTGATGACAGGACTCTTATGCATCAGCACTGAGTGTTTATTAGCGTTGTTGGGGATCTGTGCAGGTGTGTATGTTTGCCATTTAAATCTTCCGGGAAAGGTGGTGACGCAAACCTGGCCCGCAATGGGACAAAAAAGGTTTAAAAATAATAATATTATGCAAACAAGAGCAGGAACCAATCACATTTGGGCAAAAATCTGGCTCTCAAATTCTCCCAGTCAGTAGAGTTTTGTTCTTAGTTCCACAGTTTTTGATCTCTGTCAGTTTAAAGATCTTAACAAGCTAAATAATCTATGGAGAAAGGCAACAAAGGTTGTTGGTTTTCCTGGTGTGTAACATTAACTGAAGTAGCCTCAAATATTTTAGCTGCTAACTTTAGCTCTGGTCGGCTAAACAATGTTAGCTTGCTAGCTTACCTATCCAAATAGCTGTAGCCACTTAGCTAGCTAGCTCACTAGAGTGAAGCATAATTTCAAGACGACACTTTCCAGACATATGACTATAGGTTTTATTTGGGCATTATAACATGAATAAAATCTTAAAATGCAAAATAAGCCTGCTTAAACAAATAATGTTAAACAAACCCGATGCTTTCCCCAGAACACACCCAGTGAAACGCCCACGAGCGACAGCGAAGCGTCGCAAAGCAAAGTGGTCACGTTTGGTCTGCATGTACTTTTTCTCTCTTTCTCTCTCTCTCTCTTTCTGTCTCTCTATCTCCTTCCCTTCCTCCCTAAATGTAAATTCTCTGCTCGTTGGCGTAAGCACCCCCCCCAGCCTCAGAAGAGATGCGTGTGTACATCCTCCTGACCTGAACATGCGGCGGGACGGGAGCCAGCCCGGCTTAGCTTTGCCTATGAACACAGCCGTAACTCTGTAGGCAATGCACAGATGGCCGCACATGTCTACAACCTCGCCAAGGGATTTGCATGATGCTTTAATCATACAAATCTATGACGGCCATAAAGTTAGTCACTTTGTTGACTTATTTCAGGAGGGATTACTCATTTCGTCACATGAACACAGAGAATTATAGGCGTTGGGCTTTGCGGCACATGGTTCTGTGATCTTGGTGCCACCTTTAACGGTGTGTGTGTGTGTGTGTGTGTGTGTGTGTGTGTGTGTCCTATAGGAAAACCCAGCACAGCTCCCTGGACCAGAGCTCCCCTCCACAGACCGGCATTTCCACCTACAATCACCCTGTGCTGGGCATGTACAACCCTCGGGACGACTTCCCACTCCGAAAGACTGGTACGATACACACACACACACACACACACACACACACTCTTTGGCAGTGCCACAGAGCTATCTATTCGCTCCTATGCAGACTCACGTTTAGAGAGGATTACATACACAGAGACGCACACACACACACACACACACAAACTCACGCACACACAGTTTGCCACTGTGCCGTCCAGTAGCTCCTATGCAGGCTCACGTCTAGCGTAATTTAGATGGCATCAGAGCTCTGCGCCATTAATCACATCCAAATTAGGCTGTCAGGGTCTCCCAGCATCCCCCACATGAGAGTGTTGGAGAGAGCGTAAGCGTAGGTGGTTCAAGAGTTCAATAGAGTGCACTCCAACCCCGTAACACTGCTTAAATCAAATCTATCTGCTGCGAGTAGTAACTATACTACTAGAAACAGTAGATCCTGGAGTTTTCCAAAGTCGGTGCACAGTTTTTTAGATGGGGGATAATCTTGAAAAAAGTAATTAGAGCTGCTAAAATGCTAAAAGTGCCACTGGAACTCTTGATATATAGCAAAAATCATTCATTTAGCCTGAAGTCTAACGTCTTCAAACTGAGCGCTCAGAGCACAGAAGCCGTTACAGTGTAAAAAACAGCTGTTTGCAGTGTGTTTTCCCCAGGTAGACAGTGTGTGTGTGTATGTGTGTATGTGTGTAAGTGTGAGTGGTGTGTGCGGTGGTGTAGCCGTGAAGCAGCGGTCGTCTTACAGTGCAATTATTCACTTAGCGGGGCGGCAGGCGGCTACAGCCAGCGCTCCAGCCCTGTTGACTCTGAGCCTTCAGGCTGCTGGCTGCAGCAGCAGATAGACCACAGTTGACACTGGCCCACACAGCCACATTCCACCCCGGGAGGAGAAGAAGAAGAAGAAGAAGGGAGGAAAAGAGAGAGAGCAGAAGAAGAAGTGGAGATGAGAGAGAAAGGGGGGGGAGGGAAGGCGAGATAGTGAGAGGTGAGAAGGAAGGAGAGAAACGAAAAGCAGGGAGGGAGAAAGATGAGAGGGGAGAAGAAGCCTCCGGTGGCTTCGCTGACCGACCCCAAAACACACCTCTTCTTTTTTTCTTGACTAGAAAAACATTTGAGGCGATGGAGTGAGTGTTTGGTTTCTTTAAGAGAGAGAGAGAGCAATAGAGGAGACCAAAGTTGGGAGCGCAGAACATGAGCCGGCAAGTGGCACCGCGATGCCTCACTCCCAAAAAAAAAACTTCACGAGAGAAAGGAAAAGATGGCGGGGAGTGAAAAGATTGTCCCCGGAGTGTCCGTCTCCCCTTGATTTCTATGCTAAGGAGTGTGCTCAACTGCCGAGGGGAGAGAACCTGTGCCACCCTGATATTTGCCCACAGCGATGACGTGCTTTGCGGGGTTTACTTATGGTAATGCCAGCTTGGGAGAGGTTAGAGGCTCTTTTATTTCACCGCCTGGCCGTAAAGTAGAGGACTGGCACCCGAGGCTCCCAGCAACGGTCAAAGGAAGCAACAGCGCTCTTTTGTGCATCTCCCTTCTCCCTCTTTACATTTACATTTTAGGCGTTTTAGCTGACGCTCTTATCCAGAGCAAATTACAATGAGTGCAACAGCAGAACAGGCTAAAATCCTAGACGACCAGAATTACTAGAATCAATAATAAGGAATGCAAAGGTGAGAGCCTTACCCTGCATTCAAGTGATGTCGGATTTACGGTCTGAGCGAGTTTCCGACCAGGAGGTGCCACATGAACACCTTATTAAGTCGGAGAAATCGGGATTGTAGCTGCAGCACGAATTGGCCGAGTTGTGACGTAATCGCTCTTTCCAACATGGCTGAACAGAGCACAGGGGCGTATGTGAACGTAATAAATTTCATAGAATAAAGCCGAAAATTAACCGCAAGTACAAATTCAAAAGACATGGATATTCCTTGATAACTATAGCATTCAACAGCATTCACTTTCTGTAGTATTTACATTAATAATCCCCTGAAATAGCCAAATTTTGCTTGCTAGCTAGGCTATCGCTAGCTCGATTGCTAACGTTAGCCTAGAAGGCTGGCGATGTGTGTAAACAGTTGAGGTAAAAATGCTCTCCAGATAGTAGCCTACCACATGCATAGTTGGGTACATACAGTATACCGACACTTACTGTCACGCACACATGAAGGCAACAGAAACATCGTGTTTCCCACGGGACGGGAAAGTTTGGGACCGTGTAACCTTCTGCTCCACTGTGCCCTTTCTGATGGAAGCAAAGCAAGGCATACTGTTCCTGACCAGCTTTGAATTCCTTCACTGAATGTCTGTGGTCAGTAATGAGCAAACGTGTTTTTGTAGCTTAATTGGGGCGTCCCATCCTTCACATGGATACAATAGTTCATGGGCAGACGTGTTCTGTACATGACGCGGCAGGTTCAGTCACCAGACTGCACAGCTAGTCCATGAATGCGGTAACATACAGCTATCTGAATACAAGGGTACAGGACATGACCCAGTGAATACCGCGGCCCTTTTACCGCAGTTGTGAGGCCCATTTTAATAAAGTCAACAATGGCATCATTTGTGCATCAGTATCCTGTGTGATTGCGTGTGCTCTTGCCCTCCTGCTGCCTACACCAAAGCCTTAATTTCTCACAAGGTAGTTCATCATAAAGTGCCAGTTATCAGGAGCCAGGCTGTCATTAATGAGTCACTCGTCTGGGCTATGTAGCGTGAAGTATAGGTGCCTATTATCAACTGCAAAACAAGTCATTTAGTCTAGTATTGAGTCTTAAAATCGTGCTTTCCTTCAAACAAGTGAAAAGATCTACTGACGGGGTGGAAATCACTTCAGTTGTTTCCAATGCAGTTTCACCAGTTTGGAGAACTTTCTTGAAATGGATCACGCCACAAATTTCAGGATAATGCCACTTGATTCACCAGTGTATTTGCACTGGAGATGTAAAATTAAATGTCATTCTGATTATTATTCATTTACAACAGGCGTTCTTCATATTCCTGTAGCTTCCACTTCGCACCGTTCCTCTGTTCTTCGGACTGAAGGCCCTGACAACACCCCATGCGTTTTGATGGATTGTCATCGCAACCCAGTCCACTTAAAAAAGTTGAAACTAGTTGAGCTTTTGACAGAGCAAAGGTGAATGCAGCCTTTTAATGCATGCTTGTCCGTGTATTTGACGGATGACAAATGTCCCATGTGAACGTCTAATAGTTATTACCTGTGGCTTTTCTATAAGCATCTGTCACATCCATTCATCTATTTCCCTCTGAGATCCGCAGCCTCCTCAGTCCGTTCTAACAGGGTAGAAAATTTCTTTCACAGGTATTGACAATTTCTCCATCGATCCCACTTGGCTTTGACTCCACCGTTGCTTGTGATTATTGAGTTGTCGTCATATCGGATCATTCACCTTTCAAAACCTGTGCTCGTTCTGCCGCAGAAGGAACCAAAAAGGGCTAATTAGTCTCCTTCTTTCAGGTCCAATCTCATTTCATATGGTTCCTCATTAACAGACACTTTCCTTGGATCAAATCCTGAGACTATTACTTCTGTCGTTTGTTTTGGAAGCTCTAAATGAAATGATGATGATTGCTGATGGCTTTTATGTCTTAAAGATAATTTAAAGCAAATCAATTCGTAAGAACAAGGGCTCTGATCTTTCAACATTCGATCTCGATCAGCAATACAGTTAAGCCTCCTCCTTAACTTTTTTCTCCTCCTCTGGCAGGGGAATGACTTGTGAAATCTCATCTTTTTCTTTCTAAAAATTGAGATAAACCAAATAGACTTGCAGCTCATCTACTCAGACGTAGCTGCAGCTTTTTGGCTCGATTCAGAGTGGGAAGACAGCGGATTAAAGATGGCTTCGATGCCGACTTCTATAACTAAAACTTCTCAAAACTTCTGCCTTTTAATTTTTTATATTAGAGTTTTCCCCCAGCGTACCAGGCCACGATTTAACTCTCGCTTAAAACGGCCCTTTCGATTTTCTTTTGGAGAAGATTTCCAGCTCGATTATTTCTAAAAATCAAACCTGGTTCATTCAGGGAAACGGGGGAGACATGAGAATCCTTTATTGAATTTGTAGCGGATACCGATAGGATAGCTTCCGAATACTTCATATAAATATGCTAGCAGCCCCGTCTGCATCAACTGATTACATCTGACTCAACTCCATCTGGGCTGGACTCTCCTCCTGCTACCGACTTCACACTTCACACTTCCTAATTCACACTTCACTCTTTTCCACACATTTATTTTTACCTGGCACTGTAAGTCAAGCTCATGTTGATGAATGCTTTTTTTTGTTTTGTTGTTAGTTTATGGAGGAGCTCCAGGGAAGCTAGCTGGTATTTCAGTATTTGCACTTCAGGAGGATGCTGTCATGCAAAATTAATATAGAAAATGCTGTTTAATGGCTGAATCAATGCTTTAACTGAAGAATTGGAATATATAGTATCAGGTTAACTGTAGCTATAAGAAGGATCTGATTGGGTTATAATCAGGGTTAGTGGTTTGCTAAATTTATGTTTTGTCCTCCCTTAATGATTATGCTGATTCTGATATTTGAAATTGGATATTGGATAGTGAAATTATGACAATTTGAAGCTTTTCGATAACCTCTGATGCTTTCTGTAACCTTTTTAAAGTTGACATTGACAACAAAATGCAGTACACTACTGCTAGATATCACTTTTCGATACCCAGCCATAATTATGCAACTCTGGAGGGGGGAACAAAAGATATTATTAAAAGAGCGGAGTGAGAGTGAGAAAGAAAGCAGAGGAGAGAGAGAGAGGACTCTTGTTCTTTCATTCCGCCTTTTGTTTTCCCCTGAAAGGCTGAAACGGCGCTTCAAGATGATTAGTGACAACGAACACACGAGAGCCGCTAATTGGTTAACGTGGGCCCCACTGAGGCCCCTGATTGGCAGGGCAAAGTAAACAGAGCATTAGCCTCCATGGCAGGAGCCAACGTGACATGCCGTTCCCTTCACCCCGTCTCCATTCACAACTCTGTGACCGCATACAAACAAAAGACCTTTAGGGAATCAGATATGGCTCTGAAATTGGAGCTAATTTTTTTTTTTTGCCTCACTGAAATACGGATTAGAAACCAAAATAGGAGGGATGGATTGGGGATTAAATAAATAGTAGCATACAGTAGTAGCCCGAAGCTGCACAGCGGCCAGATATCTGTGTAACCTCAAGGAGGCTCGACAGGGGTGTTGGTGTCTGAGCTGGAATCAGCTAGAACAAAAAAAAAACACCCCAGTTTCTGAGATGCTGGAAATAGATGGGGATGTTAGACCTGTCACCTGAGTGTGGTAGATTTTCACACAAAACTTGTTAAAGTGTAGAAAAACACTGCTGTTCCCACCCCAAAAATAATGTTGTCAGGTGCCTCGTTGAAGCACTAAAATCACATGGGTTTGGTGTTGGTGACAGTTTTTTTTTTTCTTCTTTTCCAAATGTTATCAGCAAATCCCGTGAAAATACATCATGTCACAAAGTAAGTGGTTCAAATGGGTGTCATGAATCTTCAAAACAACATGAGCTGCTGCTTTGAGCACCTCGTTCATCTGCCATTTTGTGGACACTTGTATCCAAAGCGCGAGTGTAGGCCATACATTTTTAGCATGGGACGGCCCCAGTGGGAAGTGGAGCCGATCACCCTGGCCGTGTTTGTGCCATTTTCTATCCATCCAGCCTCAGGACCCTCGCAGCTGAAGCTTCTGTAGTTCAACCACCACTAGAAATGGACTCACTAGAAACGACCCTTAACAAACCCAAGTCCTCAGTTCTTGGGCAACAGCTATGAACAGCTAACCGTTAGCTGTTCATTGGCTGTTGTACGTTGTTGTTAGCTGTTGTACGTTACCATCTCAACAGAATTCAATAGATATCATTTCCCTGCTGTTTTTGACTGTGAATTGATCATTTCATCACTGATGCATCGGTCGACTGTGTGTTTAGATTATCTTAGCTTGTTAGTTCGCTAACTAGTATCTGGTCAGCTAACTGTCACTTAACTGTTGTAAACACATCTGATCTGTGCACTAGCTATATAGTAGAGGCTTGTGTTAGTAGTGGCTGGAAGTGACATGTTAACACTTACATCAGTTTTTGCTTTGCTAAATTAGCCTGCTGGCTAGTTAGCTAGCTAAAAAAGCCAAAAACCAACTGTTTGTTAGGTGAACAGCTATCTCAAGCTACATGGGACTAGGACAAGACAGTTCCTGTGTCACAGTAACCTACATTTGGAAACAAATGCACCGTATTATTCACTTTTATTTATAAAATGACGGAATTGACCTACACCCAAACCACAACCGTCTTTTTTCCAATGGTGACGCAACCACAAAGCTTCGATTTTGTCGTCTTTGCATTGTGTTATCTGTCACATGCCACACCTTTCTGCTGACTGCCCTTAATGTTTATCAGCTAATCAATCAATAAGTGGATCAATCAGTCAGAGTGTTTTGTTCATCTCTCTCTGTCCTTCAGCCTCGGAGCCCAACCTGAAGCTGCGTTCCAGGCTGAAGCAGAAAGTGAGCGAGAGGAGGAGCAGTCCGCTGCTGCGTCGTCGAGACAGCCCCATCGCCACGGCCAAGAAACGCTCGCTCGACATGGCAGGTAAGGGACTCACACACACACACACACACACACACACTCACAGCCTACCCAAAGTTCATCTAAAAAAACTTACAGGAAAAACACTGAATCAACATTCCACATATATGCCAATTGATGGTGCTTTGCTTTCTTGTCTGTGCGTTTGTCTTTTGGGGTGTATTCGTGTGTGTGTGTGTGTGTTTCAGACTCTGCGTGTAGCAGCGCCCCCGGCTCAGGCCCAAGCTCCCCCAACAACAGCTCCAACAACATCCCCAATGAAAACGGCATCACTGTGGCAGTCTCCAACAGCTCTGAGGTAACACACACACACACACACACACACACATAGAGCGAGTGTATCAGTGATACATAGCCACTTATATGCACACAGGGTTAGACTGGTATATTAATTTGCCAATATATTGGGCCGATATCAGCATTTTATGAATATCGTCCAGTCTGATATGACTTCCTCCCTGATATGACTTCCTCTATAAAACCTGCAGTTCTATCTATTTTTTGTAAATTAACTCTTCATTTAAAGGCAGTAATGTATCCACTACCAGTGAATAGGTGCAGTGGGTCATCCTGCCTTAAGGAGCTGCTAACCAACCTAAAACAATTTCATTTGTCTGGGTTTCAATGGACAGTTTAAGTGTCAGATGGTTTAATTTCCAGCATGTCAACAATAAAATTCAATGGGAAGCACTGAATATTTGTCATTTTTTGGCATAAAAAATGTCAAATTTAAAGGTATTGAATCTTGGTATGAAATATCAGCAGCTTCAGTTACAAAGTCTGTGTCAGCCAAACCCTAATGCACACAAAATCATAATTAAACAGATATAAATTGCCACACCTGCTCGTAAACCACACACAGACTCACCAACAAATCACAGCAGCATTTGCTGTTAGAGTAAGATAGCTAGTGGTGAGGGGTCTTCAGATGACGGGTCTGCAGAGGAGGAAGAGAGCCGAGGAACTGGCAAGATGCTATTTGTGGCAGCTATTAGGACACTCAGGCGGTGTGGAGGAGGCTTGAGGCCGCGGCGACGACTTCACATCGCCAGTGGAGCGCAAACGTAGCGGGTTCGCCTTGTGCGGACATCTGCGTCTGCAGCGTTTGCCCCTGTGCTGGGGTGTTTCGTACTGCGGACACAGAATAAATCATTCAAATGTGCTTCCCAGGCGTCTCTGGCCCACAGGCTGTGCAGCGGTGCTGAGCGGGGCTCCGTTAGCCAGCTGTCCCTCTACACCTCGCCCTCCTTACCCAACATCACCCTGGGGCTGCCCGCCACTGCCACGGCCACCGCTGCTTCCAATGTAAGGAGGACCTGCTGCCTCGCTGGCTGAATCATTTGTCTTTTTGATTGATTCATTTCAGTATTGATTGATTTCATTCATTTAGCCTTTTACAGGAATTTGCCTTGCATGTAAGAGCATTGAGTCAGAGTTTTAAAGACATTTAACAAAGATAACATGTAAGACATCAAAGAACAGACTGTTAAATGTTAAATGATTATTTAACTGGGTTTATCTGTAGGTGTGTCTCCCCATAGTCTGTCAACCCCTTTTCTCCTTATTAGTTTTGTCTAGATTTCTGTCTCTCAAACATCAACAGTTCGAAACGCACTGCTCTTCAGCTAAATATTATCATTTGCTATCATGAGGGAACCTGGACTTGGATTTTAACTTCATCTTAATGCAGCATCGGAGTCTAACTTCACCCTCGCCCTCCCTGCTCTCTCCTCTCCCCAGGTGACCTCGGCCCAGCAGGAGGGCGGCCTGCAGCCGGCCCTCTCCCTCAGCCCGCCCTTCCTCTCCGGCGGCCACCTGACCCCCTACCTGGCCGAGGCGGGAGCGGGCTCGGGCGGACACGGCGGCCACAGTCCGCTGCTGCAGCACATGGTGCTGATGGAGCAGAGTCCAGCACAGAGCCCCCTGGTGACAGGTAGGAGGAGGAGTGGTGCTAGTAGTGATCATAGCAGCAATAGTAGTCGTGATAGTAGTGGTAATAATAGTAGTAATGACAGTGATAGTGATAGTTGTAGTAGTAGTGACAATAATAGTAGTAATAGTGACAATAATGCACCATTTATTGAAGAAAAAAAACATTTTTTGGTGCTGGATTGTGCGAAATCCGAGAGAAAGAGAGGGAGGGAAGGAAGGAAGGGAATAGGCGGTTTGATGAAATGCCTTATCAGTCAGACAGTATTGGAAATGAATGAATGATCAAATGATCTGATTGATGGATGGATAGATGGGTGGTTGGTTGGATAGGTGCGTTACTGGATGAGTGTATTAAAATGCCTGATTGTGTATTATTATTACTTCTGTTGCTTTAGAATATATCACCATTCTGTCTAATATTACTTATTTTTCCCCCCTGACACACACTGAAAAAAACAATACCACACTCAGAGAGATGTGTGTTCATGCTTCACTGTGCGCTCCCTCCCATCGACAGACATACAGTACATTCATTAGCTCAAACTAATGAGCTCCTTTCATATGTCAGTGTACGCTAAAAGAGGACATGAGAGTGTGTGAGATGGTCGCATTGTGTGCCATTTCCCATCGGCTCGTCCATTGACAGCCATGTCACCGCTATTTTCAGCCGGGCATGAACAGTGAATGGGCAATGACGCACATACAGACGTATACGTGTGTGTGTATGTGTGTGTGTGTGTGTGTGTGTGTGTGTGTGTGTGCACGCATGAAATACACAGGAAAACTCCCACACATATAGACCGTGCACTGTGACTGAACTTTCACTACTAACATGCTGAATTCAATAATGATACATTTTAATGATAAATATCACTCTTCAGTACAGACAAAGTGATTTGCAGATAATAAATCGATAAAAATAGGAGAATGTCAAAATTTGGTGCATTTTGGTCTGGTCAGTAGCTACTATGTAACAACGCTACATGCAATGTAATTCATAATACTACTCTTATGCAGAGTATGACAATGTTAGCACATTAAATTCAGTCCATATTGACACCCAAATGCTGAGAAATGTGTAGTATTTTCATAATATTCCATAATAATATTTTCTCAATCTCTACTCTAACTAAAAAGCTTACTGATTGCCAGATACTAAGTCAGACAGAGATTTTGGCTTTGGATTTAATATGCAGGCCTGTTTCATTTCGGGTAAGCAGGTCAATCTTTTTAGGGACAGCGGCCTTGTCCTTCCTCAAAGTCTTCTCTCTCCTTCTCCTGCCTCTGTCCTAATACTCCACTGTGCCATGTATCACCTACTGATCACCAGGCCTTGTCAGAAACTGAATTTGAAAATAGTTTGGTAGGCAATTTTTCTCTAATAATATGTATACTTCAAAATCCAGCTTCTTAGATCATTTTCCAGCTTGGTTTAGACCGTTTTATTACTTTTGTCCCACATAATGCATTGTAAGTGGACTAAGATGTTCACAGCCATTTTGAGGTTCAGACCCGGGACCCTCTGGTTCCAGGATGGTCTCCCTGCAGTCACTATAGGAGTCTTTCTCAATATGTGTCATCGTGTTCTCCGTGACACATTTGACATAATATCTAGCAGCCGAAGTACAATTCCAAAACAAAAGAACGGTGAGGGCGGAGAAAGATCCTGGAGGTTCACATGGCAACCGAGGAAGCATAGGATGGGGGCTTGACTGATGAATGGGAAGCCCCAAGATCCACTGTGAGAATGACACATCACGTCTAAACAGTGCTGTAGTCCAGTGGTTCTCAGTACTGTGAAGGTGAATGCAGTTAACTAGAAAACCAGCAGTACTCTTGACCCTGAGGACCAGGACTGAGAACCACTGCTATAATTTATAAACCGCTGGGAAAATGAAAACTTTTATGTCTTAATTGCTAATGCAACCTCAAGCACACAGCCCATCTCAAACTGTAACGATGCATTCTCTGTTCTCGCGTCTTTGAGAAGCTCGTTCTCTCCAAGACGACTTGGGAAGAACGTTTGCCACGAGGACACGAACATCGACTCTGCGTTCTCACCTTCGCCCTCCTCTAACCTCTAATCGTCTCCCTCCCCCTGCGTCTCCCAGGCGTCAGCGGCCTGTCCATGCCGTCGGCGGCGTCCATGGCCAAGCTGCAGCGGCAGCACCGGCCCCTGGGGCGGACCCAGTCGGCGCCGCTGCCCCAGGGGAGCGCCGCCCAGGCCCACGCCCAGGCCCTGGCCCTGCAGCAGCTGGTGGTCCAGCAGCAGCACCAGCAGTTCCTGGAGAAGCACAAGCAGCAGTTCCAGCAGCAGCAGCTCCACCTCAACAAGGTTGGTAAGGGCTGGGGTGGCTACAGTCTTTCATTTCATTCTCCTTTCAATTTCTGTGCATTCATCTCTTTCTCTTCCCTGCCCTCTTTCTGTGGATGTGTATTGGTGTGCAGTTTTTGTTGTACCGCAGCGCTGTTGTTGCCTCAGTGTTGAGGTCTTCAAGAGCCAAAGTCAGGCCAGTCAGAAAGAGTGAGACAAAAGAAAAAAATTGCTCTGTACAAATCAAGTCTGTTCTTTCTTGGCAATATTAATTAAGGGCAGTAAAAGCTGTATTATTCTTAATATTAAACTTGGAAATCTTCACATCTTACCTGCGATTTTTTTCACTTAACTCCCCTGATCCCCCTTTTTATGCAAATGAGTTTCATTAATTTCACATGACAGGAGAACTTAACTTCAGGGTTGTTCTGGCCTTCTATTAGCTTGTATGGACCACTGCCATACAATGATGTATGGTGAATATATATCGTTAAGTCTTTTTATGATCATGAGACAACACATACTTTGGATGTAATATGCTATAAGCTTTGTTTGCTAATATTACTGAATTCTCCATAGAAGAAATGAAGGCAGCTTGTCAAATAGGGAGCCACAACTGATATTTATTCAGGTCTATATGTCATCACCAAAAATGCATTGTGGGAATGTACAGTTGTTTGTTAGGTGTGTGTGCGTGTGTGTGTGTGTGTGTGTGTGTAGTCCTTGATTTGGTCATTTTCTCTCTCTCTTTAATATTTTTGTTTTTGAGTAGGCAGGTATGGGTTAACACAACTGTACAACTTGTGAGAAATAAGTGTGTGTGTGCGTGTGTGTTTGCGTCCGTGTCTCTGTGACTGAGACCGAGACAGTTGCCACGGGCTGCAAGGTAACTCTGCGCTGCCATGGCAACAGGGCGGAAGCCGCTGCCTTATATGGTGGCGGCGGAAGCGAGCAGCTGCCGCTCTGTATGGCTATTCCTATTCTAGCGGTGCGTTCGCTGGAGGAGAGGTGGGTGGATGAAACAAGGGATTTCCTCTCCTCCTCCTCCGCCGCCTCCTCTGCTCTCCTCTCACTCCCTCCATATGTTCTCCAGCTCTCAAGTGGCGTCTTTTCACACAAACATCTCCATAACAGCGGCCCGCGCTCCAAGGACGAACTCTATAGGATTTTTTGACTGGGCGATGGCTGCACAACACAACACCAGTGCATGTCTTTCAGTTTAAATGCAAATCTCTAGTTAAAACATTGTTCTATTCTGTAAAGTTATTCAGAAAAACAATAATGTGAAGAGCTTTTTTGTTCATTTTCTCGTAAAAAGTCTTCTATTATGCGGTCATTTTAAAGAACGTGATACAAAAACAGATGATATAGGATTTCTACCTTGGATATCTGATAATGTGAATACCCAAAAATGCACATTTGCACACTCTGCATATATGCACTCGTACTGGACTTTAAGCTTATAAATCTGTTCACTGCAAACATCTGTAAATCCTTAAATTTGTCAACCTAGCAAGAAGTTTTTCTAGCCAATAGGAACTCACAGGAACACAATGAAAGACAACGTTTATTTTTAGTATTCTTTATTTACTGTATTTTTGTCTAGATCTTATTCTTTGTTGCTGGAATGACTTAACTTCTCCTTGGGGGGGATCAATGAAATCATCTAAATCTTAATTTTAGTCATGATTTGAAGTTTGTTTTCGGTTTATCACAGAAATCCAATGCATTCACGACTGAAAATGAAAAATACACATATGTAGATAGATATACAGATATACATGCGTGGTTTCTGGGAAAGTAGAGCAGGAGAAGAGCGGCTGGTTTTGAGTTGTGGAGGAGGGAGGAGGTGAAAAATGGGGGAAAAGAGCAGTTTGTTTGGAGGGAAAGACAAGAACAGTAGGGGGGGGGGGTGAAAGAGAGAGCTGGTGAATGCTCTGACGTCAATGCTGTCCCTTGGCACGGCGCCAGGAGACCCAGAGGCTGACAGCTCTGGGAAACACACACACACACACACACACACACCTGTAGCCCACTCCTGAGACTTCTGGCAAACACCTCTCTTTCTCACTCTCCGTTGTTCCCTCTGTCTTTCTCTCTCCGTCAGTAATGTACATGTGCACCACACACACACACACACACACACACACACACACTATGGAGGCGAGTACTCCGCAGCCTTGAATGGGACTTTCAATGGTCCATGTCAGGGAAAGTGAATGAATAGACAACTGAGTCACTACTCGGCAGCAGCAGGCCCCAGAATAAGTCGATGAAAAGCGGCACAACAGGGAGTGTGGAATGTCTCTGTTCGACGAGACTAATTTTGCCCCGGAGTACACTCGGCAGAACGGCCGCTCACATTCAATTAGAACGGATAGCTTTGAAATGAGCAAGACACCAATCTGACTGAGTAATCCAAATTAAGCTTGTTAAAAGAAGAATGCGCCAGAGAAAGGAACGATTTGCCAGGAATTTGATTCAGAGCAGTGTGTGTGTGTGTCTCTGTTTCCATACGCAGGCTCACACGTCGGTTTGAGTGGGATTTGTCATATCCTGTGATTCGATTGCGAAATAAATCGTTGCACTGTAAAAATCACAGCTTCCCCTCCTCCACCCCTCCTCCCCTCCCCGCACCCTCAACTGTCGCCGCAGATGATGGCCAAGCCCAGCGAGCCGTCTGTGGGCCGCCAGCACCAGAGCCACCCCGAGGAGACGGAGGAGGAGCTGCGGGAGCACCAGGACGGGGCCGCGCTGCCGCCGGGCGTCACCATCAAGCAGGAGCCCCCCGACCCGCAGGAGCTCCAGGAGGAGGCGCTGCAGCACAGGGAGCGGGAGAGGCAGGCGGAGCAGGAGCTGCTCTTCAGACAGGTAGGGGAGGATGAGGAGCAGAAAAAGGAACGAAAAGGCAAGGGAGGAGAGGAAAATTTGTGTCTGCGTCTCGTCCTTTTCGATTTAAGTGCTGTAATACATCACAGGAATATTGCAAGTGACAAGGCCCCGGTTATAAGCTGCCATTGTCTGCTTTGTGGCCGCTATCACTCGCTGTGAAGTGATCGCCGTGGTGACACCTACATCAGCGAAGTTGTTGGGGGGAAAAAAAGTGAAAAATGAGATATCTGCCTTATTTTACAGCTGTAAAATAAAAAGAATCGATATTAAGGTTTGGAGAATTGATGCTGACTTTACCCGGCCTTAATATATTGTAGGTGCTCCGCGGGGAAGTCCCGGAGAGGTGAAAACTCAAACAACCAGACACATAAATGTAATTTGGGCTGTGAAAATGTTGCTTTCTGTCCCATGGCATACTCTTGATTAAATGCTGAGGGGAAAATCGAAGCCGCACCATTTGTTTTGGCTGCCATCTTTTGGCCGTAAGTTGTACTTGCAATATAAAACAGTTCCCTCCCCCCCCCCAAGTCCCTCAATAAATTAACATCTTAGGCATTTGATTGATTCTGCTATACAGAGGAACTTGAGTGCAACAGTAGAATAATGTTAAATTCCTAGTTCATCAAAATAAAGGAGTGCAAGACTGTCTTCCTCCTGTTCCGTGTCTCTCCTGCTCTTCTTCATTATTTCTCTCTACACTTTCTTTGATTCTGTGTGTGTGTGTGTGTGTGTGTGTGTGTGCATGTATAAGCAGCAGGCCCTGTTGTTGGAGCAGCAGCGGATCCACCAGCTGAGGAACTACCAGGCGTCCATGGAGGCTGCCGGCCTGCCGATCTCCTTCCCGGGACACCGCCCCCTCTCCAGGGCCCAGTCGTCTCCGGCCTCGGCCCCCTCCTTCCCCATCAGCGTCCCGCCGCCCGATCCGCCCGTCAAGCCTCGCTTCACGACGGGTCAGCGCCACTCTTTCATTTGCATTTTTCCTCTTCTGTTCTAGTCTGCTTAACTGTAGCTTTTATTGCAGATGTTTTTGTTTTCAAGTTCATGTTGGGTCGTTCAAATATTGCACAATTTAGGAATTTCTGACTTTATTTTGCTGCAAATTTTTGAATTCTTTTCTGATGGACTGGTTAGTGAAATTTCCATCAAAAAAAAGCAGAATGGGAGAGTATTGTCATCTTGAAAGCAGGTGACTTGCCCATGAATGATGTAATGATTTAGACCTCCAACTATGGAAATACCCATACGCCAGATGGATGAGGATTAAATTCCACCAGAACTTTTTCTCCTGTGTCTCTGCTCTTTCTCCCTCAAAGAAACAAAGAAAAAAAATACTGAAAGGAGTGGACTGCCCATCCTCTTGAGAAAAAATAAAAATCAAAGTTCCCAGCAGCATTAGAATTTAAGGCTGATGGTTGTTATCACATTTTGACTGTGTTTGTGGAGGCGAGTGTTTTAATCTGTGTGTGTGTGTGTGTGTGTGTGTGTGTGTGTGTTCCCCTCAGGTCTGGTGTACGACTCTCTGATGCAGAAGCACCAGTGTATGTGCGGAAACACCAACAGCCACCCGGAGCACGCGGGCCGCATTCAGAGCATTTGGTCCCGGCTGCAGGAGACGGGACTGAGGGCGCAGTGTGAGGTACGACACTGTCTCTGCACCGTGTATCGCCAAACTGGTGAACTGTGTATGAAAGTCCTCACCGTCCTGTTGTGTGTGTGTGTGTGTGTGTGTGTGTGTGTGTGTGTAGTGTATCCGTGGGAGGAAGGCCACTCTGGAAGAGCTGCAGACGGTCCACTCCGAAGCCCACGTCCTGCTGTATGGAACCAACCCTCTCCGACAGAAACTTGACTGTAAGAACACACACACACACACACACACACACACACACACACACACACAGAGAGCACACCAGGATCTACTTAGTCAGCCTTGTCTTTCAGAAACCTGCCTATATAAACACAGTCACACAAAACTAGACTAACTAGTATAAAATGACATGCGATCTTGTTTTATTCTATTTTTCTTCTCATCTCCTTTCACTGATACTAATAATAAATAATAGTAGCAGTAATGGTTTAATGTAATTTACAAACATGTAGAGGTCCGCTCACATTGTACACATAGTAGCAGAAAGCTGAGTACAATAAATACAATAACCTACTAATTTACTTTAGATGAAATAAAGCAAAATCAAGAATCAAGGTTAGCAAGCATGAGCATAAGCAGTGTTCAGCCAATAATTTCATTTTTTTCCCCCTTCACCAGGTTCAATCACTCCCATGTTCGTAAGGCTACCGTGTGGAGGGGTGGGGGTAAGTAGCACTCATGGTTTTATTTGCGTTTCAGTCATAGAGGGAATTAACACACCTTTTTACAGTGGAATATAAAACTCCTATACGTAAAAAATGTGTTTAGATGTATCCTTAAAAGGATACATCTAAACATATTTTTAAAAAGTAGAAAACATGCAGAAGTTATTGTTAGACAGGGACAGTAGGGCAACTGAACCAGTCAGTTGGTGGAAATGTATGAGGAGAGTGGGAGAGTGTGTGTGTTGATAGATTTTGGTAAAGAAATGGGAGAGTTTTTATAGCTGGGATAACTCTACATCTTTCTCAGTGTGTTTAAATGTGCTGATAAACCAACTGTCACTTGACAAATCTGTTTAGTCTCCTTTTATGTGGATTCAGCTCAGATATGAAAACTGTGTGTGTGTGTGTGTGTGTGTGTGTGTGTGTGTGTGTGTGTGTGTGTGTGTGTCCCAGGTGGACAGTGACACCATTTGGAACGAGGTCCACTCCTCCAGCGCGGCTCGTCTAGCCGTCGGCTCTGTAGTGGAGCTGGTCTTCAAAGTGGCTACTGGAGAGCTGAAGGTAACGATGATCACACTCGCCTGGTTTCTTTCTCTCTATTTCTATCGCTTTCTTTCTCTTTTACTCTCTTTTTTTTGCATAATGAGTTTTTGAAGATGAATGGATGGCCTTGAAAGTTTCTGAATTCACATCTATGATGGAGATTCGCTTTGATATAACAGCAGTTTTAAAATGATGAGGATTTCACCAGGATTTCTTAACCTGACAATAAAAAATCAGCTTTGTATGATGCCTAATTTTGACTAAAACATGCACAACTTATATATATGTCTTACCCTCAAATCATGACAAATTTTAGTCCTTGAATTTCACCAAAAAATACCTTGAAATTCATTAAAAAGTCCTTGAATTTGACGTCCAAGACAGTGTGGGAACCTTGATCTTAAAACTGTTGTTAACAGTTAGTATTCATCAGTGTTTCCCTGTGATTTAATGCAGCAGGAGGTAGTTTTACATTTACATCTTTGGTACTGGTTCTGCTCCAAAAGTGCTTCACTTGGGATTGTTTCTCATTTAAAAGCAGCATTTCTAAACATCAGAACCACCCTTCTTTGTGTTTTAAGGCCATGTTTGGGTAAATTACAGTGTTTTTTTGTGGTGGTACGCCACTGCTGAGTAAATACAGAGGAAAACACTGAATGGTGATGAATCGTTTCTGTCTGTTTCTCCAGAATGGTTTTGCTGTGGTCCGCCCCCCTGGACACCATGCAGAGGAAAGCACTCCCATGTAAGGCCACAGTCTGTCACCGCACTCGGTTGGACACTTTGAATCCATGCATATACAAATACCAGTGTTGGAACGGGCTTGTCTGGAATAGAAATGACATAAGCCATCGAGTTTGTTTTGCACATAAAGTCGTGAGTGTCTTTATTCTGCCAGCTATGTTAAGGTGTAATTTATTCTTCTCATATCCTTCTCATAATGAGTTTAAACTGCGCTATAAAAATATTAAAATGTGGCAGTACATTGCCTCGGCACAGCGAAATGTCATTACACAACACATAACCAAGGGTGGAACTAATTACATTTACTAATTATTTTTGTGTAATTGTACTTTTTTGAGTTAGTAATTTTACTGTTACTTAAGTTAATTTTTTTACTTAAATATTGTACTCGAGTAAAAACATTTTACATCACATCCATGCGTGGCTCTCCATAAGCATTTGCAGTGAACAGTCAGTCAGCACAGAAGAGAAGAGTAATCTGGCTTTACTTTGTGCGCTTTATTTTGTAATTTCCACATTTTAAAATTGAATTATCGAGGTTGAACTCTGTCCTCTGTTCCCTTTTAGAATTACATAGGAAAGATCACATCTAACAGCGATCTCTTTTCTAAAAACTAACTCTTTTAAATTAGCTACTTTTTCTTTTAGTTCAGTAGATTTTTACACCAGTACTTTTACTTCTACTTGAGTAAAATATCAGCAAAGTAACAGTACTTCTGCTTGAGTGGGACATTCTACTCTTTCCACCACCTCACATAGCAAGCAAGACGGTTCAGCCAGGGTTTTAATTCATCCCTCTCTGTGTTTGTTGCTGTTTCAGGGGCTTCTGCTATTTCAACTCGGTCGCCATCGCAGCCAAACTGCTCCAGCAGAGACTCAACGTCAACAAGATCCTCATCGTGGACTGGGTGAGTCTCCTGAGAAACCAGGCGTCTGTCACATGACGCGTGATGAAAGGGAGAGAGGGCGAAATTAATTTCCACGGCACATGCCCTTTGTGTGTATGGGCGCCTTATCTCGCTGGGATTTAGCCCTCTCAAAGTCCGCTCCACATTTCAGATTACTGTAACTCCTGTTTCACTGTTGCAACGTAGTGTTTGTTTTGGAAGGACAACCCAAGGGTGACAAGGCTTGTGATGATGTAATGATTGATTCTGGGTCGTGTGTGCTCACCCTCAGGACGTTCACCATGGCAACGGAACCCAGCAAGCCTTCTACGATGACCCCAATGTCCTTTACCTGTCTATCCATCGCTATGACGACGGCAACTTCTTCCCTGGCAGTGGAGCACCTGATGAGGTATGTGTGTGTGTGTGTGTGTGTGTGTGTGTGTGACCCTAACCCTATTAACTGTTATTAATTCTAAACAAAGAGTTCCCGGTGTATTGTGGGAAAAGTTCTGCACAGCATTCAGTTTTAATAGGTTGTTTAATTTGGATCTCTTAAGCAAATTAAGCCATTTGGAGAAGAATAACAATCAAACTGTTAATTGTGTGCCATTTGTTTCACTGTTCTCTGGAGTGCTGAAGCTAAATGTTAATTCGAGTTCATCGAGATGTGCTTGTTTGTTTCAAATCCTGCTGTTCATTGGATACCAAGCTAAATTAAAGCAGACACAAAGTAAACCATACCGTCCCACGCCTAGCTCCAGGCAAACTGGAGTTAATGGAGACGAGGCATCTGTGTTTTCTTATGTGTGTGTATGTGTGTGTATATGGCTCACTGTAAATGTGACTGGGAAAGCTATACTTTTTACTTATGGTGTCAGTAATGGTTTTGGTGTAGATACGTCTGTGTTTTCCCTTAACTCACACACACATGTGCCTCCCTGTCCAGGTGGGCAGCGGGCCTGGAGTGGGGTTCAACGTCAATGTAGCCTTCACCGGTGGTCTGGACCCACCCATGGGAGATGCAGAGTACCTGGCGGCCTTCAGGTAGCACAAACACACACATATACAGAATACAGTATATACTGTATATATACAGACACACAAACAGACCAGTTTTACCAGTGGGTGCAGATGACAAAGTGCAGCCTGAGAGAAAAAGCCAACTTTCCACTGTTTTGGTCACCGGTCCAACACCAGGCTTCTCATGCAGGTCTGGAAAGTCTAGAAAAATATGGAAAATGAATTTGATCATTTCCAGGTCTTGACAGGTTTGGGACTTGGACAAAAAGCCAAAAAAACAATGGAAGAGTTTAGCTGCAATACATGTAACAACACATTTAATGTCGTTGTAGACCCAGTTAATACCCCGCCAAGGAGCTTCTGTTTTCGCCTCTGTTAGTTTGTCTGTCTGTCTGTCAGCAGTATATCTCAAAAAATTATGAACGGATTTTCATGAAAGTTGGTGGACAGGCAGTCCTTGGGCCAAGGAACAATTGAGTAGATTTTGGTGATTACTGCATTTTTTAGCCATAACTATGAAACCAACAGAGATAGAGACTTGAATCCTAATCCTTACAGTATGTTTTCAGGGTCACGAAATCAATTAACCTTAAAATTGAAGTGATAGGAATGATGTCTTTGGGTGTAACAGGAGGTTAGAGAATTGTTCAGCACTGGTGGAGGTTTGCGCTCTCTCGCCTTCTAGTTTCAGATATTTTTGAGATATTGGCTGCCATGATGGATAATCTTTAGCTGGATAGTGAAATGGCCTAGTAGTTCATAGTCGTATCACCCAGCCACTATCAGTAAACATCATATGAAACACCAACCAAAGCATCAAATCCAGTCAAGAAATGAAGGTCTGGAAGTGGAAAATATGTAGGAACCCTGCAAACTCACATTAACCCTTTACCACTACCAACATCCGTTTTTTCAACATCTCACCTCCTTCCCTCGCTCTGCGTTCCTCTCTCAGGTCGGTGGTGATGCCCATAGCCAATGAGTTTGCCCCGGACATCGTGCTCGTCTCTTCAGGCTTTGACGCTGTGGAAGGGCACCCTCCCCCGCTGGGCGGCTACACTCTGACATCCAAATGTACGTATAAGACAGAGCTCCGTTACCTGAAATTTGTCTCTCACCTCGTGCTCCAGCAATCATCCACACAAGATCGTTGGGTGGGCATGATTGTGGACAACAATGCTTAAAAATGTAAATTATATTCAAGTGATTATAGGCTTATTTGCATGCATTCACCTCCTCCATAACCCCCTTCCTCTCTCTCTCTCTCTCTCTCCCCCTCCCTCTCTGCTTCCCCCGTCCAGGTTTCGGCTACCTGACCCGGCAGTTGATGACCGTGGCTGGGGGCAGGGTGGTGCTGGCTCTGGAGGGGGGTCACGACCTCACCGCCATCTGTGACGCCTCCGAGGCCTGCGTGGCCGCGCTGCTGGGCCAGGAGGTAAGAACAGAGGAAAGGGGGGCATGGAAGGGGACATTAGGAGGCATTTTAGGGCGTTAGGGCATTTTAGTAATACACAGGATCTGACGCAACTGTCCCTTGTACTATTTTAGGCGAATGTTAGAAGAAGGTGGGCGGGTTAAAAGATATGTTCGCCGATTTTGGACTTACAGGGTTTGTCACAATATCTCCAAAAAAGCCATTTGTAGGCTCCACAGGGGAGTTGAGAATAAACGGAAAAATTGCAAAGTACATAAATTTAAATTAGGTCCAAAATCACCGAACTTATCCTTTGAAGCGGGCATGCTTGTTGGGTTATCAGTCAGCCAACTCCCATCTCAATTGTTTTATTGAATCAGGCCCACAAACCTCCATAAGACTCAGCAGTCAGTTCTGGTTTCCCAGCCCCAGCCTCCTCCACATCCGCTCTACTGTTCGCTATTTTACTCCTTTTATGAGTAATATTACCTGGGGATTTGAAGTTGATTTGTAAGTGTGGAGTGATTTGTATAATTGCAGAGATTGTCAGTGATTTTAATCCGATGTGAATCTCCCATGTCACAAATTCTAGCGCAAATGAGTTCCTGTATTTTGGTGAAGACTGAGCTCCCCTTCATAATACTCATCTCTTGCGAATCAAACTTTTCGTAATTTCAGCCGTAATTTGTTTTTAGCACATGATTTGTTTTTCTCTTCTTCTTCCACACTTCCACACACTCTTCTTCTTCTTCCATCTTCCTCCTTTCATGAATAAAACGGAGGCAGTAGTGGAATATATAGAGGAAGGTTTTGAAAGCATTTTCGGCACAAACGTTCTGCTTTTTATGAAATCAGCACATGACAAATTGTAAAATGTTACACAACTGTATCCGGGGCTACGATCATTTCAGATCATTATTCTTTGTGAATGTGTTTCATGAAATGCAGAGGCTGGTGGGTAATTCATTAATTACACACACGAATAGGGCTTTAGGCGTGCACTTAGGCTACAATATCTCACCTCATCTGGGGGCCAGGAAGGGACGAATAGGAAGATGGATTAGGAGAAGACGAGTTTGGAGAGTTTGGACAGAGTGGAACGGGTTGATGTGAGAAAACACTGAGCCAACTGTAAACGGAACGATTGGCCGTTATCTGGTGCATTACTTAAGGTGTTGGAAATGCAGCCTGTTACATTGTCAAGGTTACTTGTGTTTACATTGTGTGTGTGTGTGTGTGTGTGTGTGTTCATCACAGCTGGATCCGCTGCCAAAGGCCGTCCTGGAGCAGAGGCCCAACCCCAACGCTGTTCGCTCCCTGGAGAAAGTACTAGAGACTCACAGTGAGTTCAACCTCAAAAACACAAACTGATACCACCGACACACACAAAGGGCATTCAGAAATAGAATATTAATTTTCCATTGCATTGACATTTTAGGCATTTAGCTGACGATCCTCTCCCAAGTGACTTGCAATGAACAGTAGAAGAATTTTAAATTCCTAGATCACTAATATTTCAAGTATCTGATAACAAGGAGGTCAAAATCAAAAAAGTCACAACGTCCTGAAAACAGATGCAACAAATCTTCCTGTGACCCGACATTGTTTGTGCATGTCTCTGTAGGGAAATTGAGTAATGGTTAAGCCCAAGTATAAAACTTCAATAACAACCTCTGAGTCGTCATTACACATTCACGCTTTGATACATCAAGTCATTTATTTTCTCTGGCTCAAAAAAAAACTTGCACACTGTTAAAAAAAGGAAGAGATCCAAAAGAGGCAAACTCATGCAAACAAAGGACTGACATTTATTTATATAAGGTGGAAAAGTGACAAAAAAGCACAAAAATGAAAAGACTGAAACTTTTTTTTTTGTCACTTTTGCACCTTATGTCAAAAAATGGTGGTCCTTTTTTGCATCAGTTGGCCTCTTTGGGATTTCCTCCTTTTTTATCAGTGTGGGAGTTCTTGCTGGATTCTATTTGTGTTTGATTTTTGAACCCACACACTTGAGACAAACCTCCTTTACCACAGGACTTTTCCTTTAGAGCGCAGACATCCCTCCACATTTACTCCGCTCTTCTTTTCTCTGCTTCACCCATCGTCTTTCTTTTCTGTCATTTCTGCTCTGTCCTTCCTCACCTTCTGCCCCTTTTTTAACTCGCTCTCCCTCTCCTCCTGTCAGGTAAGTACTGGCGCTCGGTGCATCGCTCCTCCCCCCGCCTCGGCCTTTCCCTGCTGGAGGCCAAGAGGGGAGACTCCGAGGAGGCTGAGGCCGTCAGCGCCATGGCCTCTCTCTCCGTGGCCAACACCAACGCCATGGATCACAGGTACGGACGCAAACCGGACCGATAGGCGGGAGGATTCTTCCCAAATTTTGGATGAAACCTGTGACAAAATACAGCTGTTTAATCTTGAGTACAGTAGATTTAATAGCCATACATTTACTTTTACCCAGCAATTTACCAAACCCTGTCCCTTTCTGTATAGGTATAATTGAAGTCGATACTATCATGGTATTCATTCTTTAGTGGTATATAAAGGAAGATAGAGGATTGAATAGCCAGCCTGCACCACATAATGCAACTTACAGTCAGTCAAAAATGTATCTAACCCCAATTTATCAGATTTGTTGGCTAGAAAAGTGAAAGCAAATATCATTTTGAGAGTAAAATGTTGTTCAAAACCTTTAACTACAACAAGTTTTATCAAAATTTAAGAATTAATGAGCAAATTTTGGCCAGTGAGTTTAGTCCAAACAAAATAAGGGGGTGAATTTTGCATAGATGTGCTGAAAAATCCCCCCAAAATCCCAAATTTCCCAAAACCCAAAATGTGCAAAATGTCAAAAAGAGATGAATCTTTTTGAGTGCCTGTACTTGCACTACAAACAGTGGCTGGATGGGCTGAGTCCCAAGTCCATACGAGTCAGAAGGTTATCTGCGTGTAAAGCTGAGCTGGATGTCGGTTTACAGTTGGTTTGGAGTAAATATAGGATGATAGGGAGCCTAAGGTTTTAGACTCACCTTGTTTATATCTGTTGGTTTGTCTTATTTGCCCGGCAGGCCGGAGGAGGAACCCATGGAAGAGGAGGAACCACTGTAACGGAGGGAACCATCAGGGTGTCGCGCTGTCGCCATTGACCTCTCCGGAGAACGCCTCTTTGTGCTGCGAAGAGTCTCGACCGATCCCTTCATTTAGTCCCCCTAACCCCACTCACCACGTCAGTCACCTTGATTGGCGGGTCCCTCGGCCAACGAGGGAGAGGGGGTGGGCTCAGCCTCAGAGTAGGGAGCCAATCAGGAGACAGAGGACTGAATTTGGGGGAAAAAAAATACTACTAAAAGCTCAGCGTTGCTTCGCGGCACTCGCTCAGAGACACACATTTTCTGCCAGTCTTCGCACCCCCGCGTTAGCCCACGGCGGCTAGCAAAGCGACCACGTCTGAAGGCAGTAGGCGAGTGTATTTGGAGCAGGGGCGAGAACGGGCCTCGTCGCAGGAAGGTGTGATACGCTCCTGCGCAGAAAAACACGGTGCTTTACATAGCTGCCCTCTGACCAAATACGGACACCAGGGACAGTGGACGCTCCCAGCTGTCGACGCGCAGCTCGGGGTTTTCTTTTCTCTTTTCTCAACTATTTTTCCCTACAAAACAAAGGGCATCACGGCAACGGAGATAACCGTTCCATTTTAGAAGATACGTTCACTGTGGACTTTGGTCGGCCGAAGCTTAAGTAGGCCTTTACAAAGATTTGATGATCTGGTGGTGAGACTGTCGCCTCTTTGGACCAGCCTGTAGTTGCAGAGCGGAGGGTTGATGAATGAGAGGAGTGCCTTGGTGAGGGTCCGCTGGATTTCAGGATTGTTCAGGAAAAGAAGATTGCCTTAAGTTAAAATGATTTTTCTCGCCGCGGAAATCGAGCGAGAGAGGGAGACGGACAGTTTCCAGTCCTTGAGGACAAAGAATGACAAAATAAAGCAAACAATCTTTCAGCATGTTTACTTGGAACGTGACGCAGACAACATTTATGTCTCTCACAGCCTCTCTTGAAGAGTTACTTTACTTTTGGATGGATCTATTTTTCTGTAAAAAACAAAAAAACAAAATGCTTTGTAAAGGTAGTTGCCAGCTTCAGTAGAAAAGGTGCAAACATGGAGACGTTCAACGAGGGATTGGATTGAACACTGTCAAAAAGGTTTAGCCTTTTATGTAGCTTCCCTTTAACTGAAGTCATTGCTTTGTAAACCACATAAGGCATGCATTTGAGCAGAGAGACCAGAAATTTTTTGCAAGATTTGAATGTTATCCAAAAAGAGAAAGCCAAGCAAGAAAAGCCAAAGCATGAGTTTGCATTATAGTCCTTTCACACCACTAGCTGGCAAGTCGACAAGCATTTCTAGTATTGGCCCTTTCGGATAAGGTTCTCAATACCAAGTTCACTGTTTACTGATTTAATTCTTCACAGATCAAGTGAGCATTTCTTTATGTATGCTGATTGACCTCCCATGCTTTGCCAGTTGGCAACTACCTTGGTTACTAGTGTGAGCTAAACATTAGTCATGTATATTGAATTGAATATATTTTGAAAGGCAATAATCGAGTATTGCCTGTTTGTAACTACATGTATGATTTCCACATCAAGTTGTCAATTTACAATATCAAATGTGTTTGGTAAGCGTGTCCACTTTTTATTTTTAATGTATAAGATTATTTTTCTAACCTTTTCATCCATAGTCTTTTGTTCCGTGTCTGTTTTTATCCGTTTTCTGGATAGTTATTGGGCCGCCATTCACATACTCAGTACTATTGTTACTTGTTCAAGACTTTCTTTCTTTCTTTCTTTCTTTCTTTCTTTCTTTCTTGTATTTATCAAAAATAAGGAGCAACACTTTCTTTCTACGGCTCTAGGCCTTTCCGCAATTTCATCAATTGTGTATTTATAACATGTACTGTTTATAGGAGATTTGTATATGGAAAATTTATAAATGTACTCTAAGTAATGACAGCTATGATATTGTGAACGAAAACAGTATGGCGTACGATATTACTCCATGAACTTAAAAAAGCAGCGTATTTAACTAGTCATTGACTGCACTGTTTGAAGTTGCCCTAGATGAAATGTGGTCACTCAGCATTACATGGCACTGCAATTGAGCTTCTTGACACCCGCCAACACATCGGATCACTTTGTTGCCTAATCGATGCATTTAGCTGTAGTGCACGGGTGATGTGCACATGCCTTTCAACTGTGACGACATCACCGCACACTTCCAAAAAAAAAAAGAAAACAGCTCGGAGGCCATTTGATGTAGCTGGCTGAGTTTTCCTCAGTGTGGAGACGAAGAGGAGGGGACGCTGATGTCATGATGATCAGATTTTGGGGTACGGTGACTGTGAAGTGGCTTTTTTTTTACCCCGCCTCGGACGGGAAACGTCGATCAGATTGGTAAAAATTCTCTCTGAGCAGGCGGTGCGCCATCGCGTCTGATTTCCCATGACATCATCGTCCCCTCCTTCCCTTTTCCTCCTAGAATTCAGCTTGGTTACTGAAGTGGATCTGATACTAAACTAGCATTATTTAGTAGCCATGGATCCAAATTTCACCCAAATTATCCCCCCATCTGTCAACTGCTTTGTTAAAACACTCGATTAACGACGACCATCACGTTTATTTTCAGTTGATATACTTTTGTAGACTTGTAAAATTTGGGATTGAGTTGATATTTTTTCATGTCTAACAAAACATTCCACTTGTTTATAATTTTAATTTGGCTTAACATTCTTTTTTTTTTTTTTTTTAATCTGAATTTGAGGTTTAGCATTTTTGTAGAAACTTTAATACTATTCAGATGTTTCTTTTGCTGTCTGCTCGCGCCAACTTTAACTCTTTGCATGGTTTGTGAGTCAGCATGCCTGCTTGTCTATGTAACAAAATGTATTTGCACAATAGAAGAAGAACACTGGAGGACTAAAGACCTCCCATGGCAACTCAGAATACCAGGCGGGACCGACTCTCCCTCTCTGGTGTGCAAACAATTCAAAAGACTTTGTCCAAATGACTCCACTGAGAAATATTTGATATTGTTCTTATTAAATATCGTTTCCAATAAGTGATTTTAACATGATTCAGCACTTACAAGATGTATGGACGTGAGACTGTATTTAAGAGAAACATGCTCTGCCAAACCTCTGGTATATTCACACCTTAAAAGACTCAACTCTCCCAAAGAATGTTCTTCTTTCAAAGAATTTTAAATGGGCACTGTAACGGTAGAGAATTGATGGATATTGATTGAAAACCGGTTTGGAAAAGGGCATCTTCGTTTGATTGTCATACCCACCTCGGCCAGTTCTATATATAACCACTGTGGCTCAAGAGCAATTCTTGGTTTACATGTAAATGGAAAAAAAAGTTATTTTTTGTTTGTTGTTTGTCTCTCTATTGATGAAAAATGTTATCTTTCTTTGGGACCTACGCTTTGGACATTTCATCTCTGACATCATCTATAAAATATATTTCAGAAAAATACAAGTGTCTTTGGTTGCATCATTTGCATTGTTTGTTGTTGTGATGAATACTATTATACTTAAAAACTGTACAGTGGATAAACAAGTTTGGGACTCGGGAACTTTTGGAGCTGCTTCAGGAATTTTCCACATCTATAACTAGTGGTGGAAAGAGTACTAAAATATCCTACTCAAGTAGAAGTATTGTTACTTTGCTGATATTTTATTTAAGTAAAAGTACAGGTGTAAAAATCTACTTAAGTAAAAGTAAAAAGTATCTCATTTAAAATGTATTTAGAGTAAAAGTTACTGAGTTACTTTTTAGAAAAGAACATTGTTAGCTGTGATCTTTTCCATGCCACTCTAAAAGGACGAGAGGTCAAGAGTTCAAACTAGATTCTTTTAATTGGGAAATTTGGAAATTACAAAATTAAGTGCACAAACAAAGTGAAGCCAAGATTCCTCTTCTCACTGTGAACGGCTCCACAATTTGTCAATTTAGGAAAGTCCAGTTTCTGATGTTTATGGAGAGACACAAACTCTGTCCTGTGTAATAAATGTGATTTAATATGTAGCAAAGTATAATACTTCAGTAAAAAAGTAAAATTAAGTATACAAAAAAGCCACTCAATTACAGTAATATGAGTAAATGTAATTAGTAACTTCTACCCTTGTCTGTAACCAGGATGGGGGGTTGAAGATCCGTCTGCAGCCTGCATGGGAAATTCAATTCACCAGATCTCAACCAACAGAAATGCTCTTATCACCTGCAGAGCTTGTAAAGTGCCGTATCTGCTCTTCATTCCTGACTCGACGACTAACTGTGTGACCTGCGATGATCTGACTGATGGAAAACCCAGGGAAATCTTTCCTCTAGCTCCACTTTTTTTTTTACACAAAACCAGTGTGACCTGAATGACGTGCAGCCCATATACTGTAGGTAAGAACTGGTGGAACTTAATCATTTCAGCTCAATGATTATTCAAAGTCCATGTTAGCTCAAGCCAGGCATCATAATAATAATCAATACTACTGGTTGTATTGGAATTCCTGAAATTTGTTAAGCAGGACAGGACAGCTGTTTTTTTAGTTCAGTTTTAACAGCATTTCAATCATTTTTTAGTATTTACTAAGGGGACATTTTATTTATATTTACTTATTTATATTTATTTCAGCTTGCCCCTTCCTTATTACTGTGGTAATAACTTTTATGGTACACTCCAAACATGTGATACAATTTTCTTTTATTTCTTCCAGTTTATATCCTAATATCCCTAATTTTCACAGCTCAGTGTTGGCAGATGTGCGGCCTTTTCTCTCCCCACCTTTCAAACCTAATAATAAACGTTTTGAAGGAAAACATAGCAGAGAGCACTGCTGGTTTCCCTTTTCTTTTTGGTAAATCAAATTCACTTTTTTTTTTGTTTTACTCTGTTTCAGACATTCCTTTTGAAGAGTAAACTCACACTTCTGGCCGGTGCTGGATCTGAAGAAGAACAGAGAAGAAGAGCAGATGAATTCATTTCAAATAGATTAACTGCCCGGCACATGACAGCAGCGATGTCAGACAGTATATCACCAGAGTTAAGAGAGGTCTTGGGGTTTGAGGGACATGAGAGAGGCATGAAGTCTCAGCTGACTGAAATTGAATTAGCAGACCCAAGAGTCCAAGCAGATATCTGGCAGCCGAGCAGAGGAACGAGCTGAGAAATGATCCGTTTGATTGCAAAAGTGTGGTGAAGATTATTATTCTTGCATCTGTGTTGAAGACACACAATAATGAGTTGAATCACTTGGTTGGGGGCTCAGGAACGGTTAACTTTACCATTATACAATTACAATATATAGATATAGAATTAGAGAGAAATATGGAAAATTGACCACTTGTGACCACTTCTTGCTGACAATATTCAATTTTCTTGTTACAATGGACCATATAACAATAATAAGAAGAAGAAGAAGAACCATTTTTACCACAGTAATAAGGAAGGGACAAGCTGAAATAAATATAAATAAGAAAATATATAAATCAAATAAAAAAATGAAATAAATAAACAAAAATATTTCAGTTTCTCTCAGTGAATAATTCGGATTCCTAATTAAATTAGATTCAAACTTACATGCCTCTTATTGTTGACCATTTGGAACAATTTTTATATATTTTTTACATTGTGTCAGAAAAACAAGCTTTGGCAATTTCTCTTAAAAAAAACAAAACTTGTGTGTGTGTAAAACAATTTAGCATGAAGCCTAGTAAAATGAAGAAGATGAAGAAAAAGAAGATAGTAAAATGAACGTGTCGATGGACTGCCGCACTGTCCAATGAGGTGACGGCACTTCCGCTTTTACCATGCAAACATATACCTTATTTCCTTTCTGTCGTCGGTCTCCTCCGGTGCACAACTGCAATGCAAAGGCTGCAGCATTAGCACGCTAACTTTTCCCACTTTAATAACCCTTAACTGGGGACATTTACCATCTTTTTGCCTCTTCTTTTTCCACATCTTAAAATATTTTGCACCATTTTTCGGACATGCCTAACATCGTGCTTTTCAGCGGGAGCTCTCACCACGACCTGTCCCAAAAAGTGGCAGATCGACTCGGACTAGAACTGGGGAAAGTGATTACGAAAAAATTCAGCAATCAAGAGACATGGTGAGTACGTTTGAAAATTATGTATAGCGATTATTTTGCTTGTGCGTTAGGATTTCGACGTAGTTTAAGCAGGAGAAGCATGTTTATTTTTTGCTTTTAGCTGTCCGTGTTGCTTCAGTGTATCACATGTGCGTAAGTTAGCTCCAAGCTAACAATAGTTTACTCTTCAGCGGGCAGCGCCGTGATCTCTACACGTGACTAGCTAGCCACATGTAAACACACCAGGCTAACGAGCTAACAGGAAGCTAACGTCAGGGCGTCTATTATCGGACGCAGTTTTGCTAGCTCAGTCTTTGCGTCGACTTTCCAGTAGGCAAGCCTATTTAGTTGGCGTAACCGCAAACGAAAATGATCGACCGTGTCAAAGTAGTTGTGAAATAGTGTATTTATCGTTCGTTTGGATAAACTACGTCTATCTTTCGCGCGACGATGGAAACCGAATCGGACCGAGGTCTATTATCGGACAAGCAGACAAGCCTGGCCGCAAAGCTTTAACTGTTATTGTTTTGGCCTTTTCCTAGTATCACCTCCCCTTTATTGCACAGCCATCTGTTGGCAAAATCGGGAGGTGGGCTAACCTCGCTAACCCTAACAGCTTTGCCCACTGACACAAGGCTTAAGAGCAAGAAACAAGTAATGTTAACCACAGCCGCAAATTGCTCGTCCAGGCGGATATTTCTCTCAAATGTGTCTATCCCTACAAAAAAGTTGGCGTATTTATTGGTAACCCTGTTTAAAAACTCTGGAGTGACTGTCGTTGTTGCCCAAATTTTTGCGGGAAAGAGGAAAGAAGCACGGCAGGCGGGGACGTCCGATAATGGGTCTGTGGCAGCTAGCAGTCCGGTAACTGACGCATTTAGCTAGCTAGCTACGACGATACCGTATGGCTGGCAGCAGCGACTTGCATCGGGTTATGCAATGTTGGACGGCGAAAATGTCGCTACTGAACTACAGCAGTCACACAAACTGAGCTGTTAAACTTCAGACATGCACAAACATCGTCTTTAGAGCCGGGAGGATAACTTGCAGTAACGTGTTTTCAAAGCTCCTCAAGTTAAATAAGCAAACGTTGTGCAGCTTTCACTACTGCTTCTGTCTTGCAAGATAAGTTACAGTCACGTCTCCAGTGATTTAAATCACATGCGTTCAATTTGTGTTCATTTCTAGAGGAGGCAAGTTGATCATTAGTTGGATCAGTGGCTGCACGCTACCCGCTAGCTTAAAATTAGCAATGCAAAGGAGTCTTTTTCACTTTTACTGCCTCTGTTGCCTTGAGTAGGGTTGCCTAAGGTCACATATCTGTAGCCCTTGTACCTTTATACACACTGACCTAGGCCTGTGGCTGTGAGTGTGATGACCTGAATCCACCAAAACACTGCAGGGCATTGGATTCAGCAGGGGTTTGAATGGTAGAGTGGTTGGAGAGGTGAGGTTGAGGACAGTTTTCCCTGCTCATTTAACTTTTGACATCCCATCTATGTGCTTTTTTTATTTGTTGTTTTTCTGATTCTGGAAAGGAAAATGTGCAACATGTCAAAACATTTTGTGGTCAAAAATCCCCATATCATCACCATTTGTCTATCATACTCAAAGACAATAAACAAAAATATTGAATTATCACCCAACCCTAATTATTGTATTATTTTCGTGGAAGTGAATGCGTTCCAACACTGCAGTTTCCTTTTATTGGGAGAGTTGTGAATATGTTCTACTTGCTCCATATTTACTTGTAAAGGCTCCTTTGCTTTAGCACAAGTTTCTTCTCCTCTTGTCCCTGAGTAAGACCCTCTCCGCTGGCGTTGTTGCCACCCAAAACACTCTCTAAAGTCCAGGGAAAACTCTGATTAGCCATGCTGAGATCTCTCTGGGGAACGCAGCTGTTTGGGTGACACAGAGTACAAAGACACAAGATTATTTTCTTATCCTCGCAGACTGAAAGGGAGGCGAGCACAGTATGCTAATCACGACTCTTTTCTCACAACTCTGACACACAGATTTTTGCCCAGTTGACTTGCAGAGGTCAAGGACTAAGGAAGGGGAGTAGATTACTTGTTCCTGGGAATAAAACGGCGGGAAGAGCTTTGTTTGTTTGCACAGCAAGAAATGTCCACATACAGATTTTATATTGACACTGCCTTGTTTAGTGTTGCAACGTAATTGCTGTAGTGCAGGACAGTGTTTCCCAACCTGATGGTTTTGATCCCAAAATTGAATTACAGGATGTTGTGACAGGGCTGCGGGCAAAAAACAACTCAGATTTGTCTCATTTAATGGGTCACAGCTTCATGGATAAGGAAAACTTTCGGTCTCGATCCAAGAATCAGTGCTGTGGGATGCTGTATTGAAGACGAATTAAGCCTCAGTTTGAATATATAGAATTGAGAAGTATGATAAATGAAAGAAAATGCAGAGTGGCGATTATCAGTTTCCATTCAAACACTTCTATGAAACCTTGTAGACCTAAATTGGTGCAGTTATGTACCAGAGTTGAGTCTCATGTTGTGTTCTTCATATGTGGCAAAGAATGACTGTCTGTCCCAGAAAGTGTATCCTGTTTTTCCCCATGTTGTGCCTCATTTACTACTATTACATTTCAGTGTTTCCTGCAGGAAATATGTTCAAGTTGCTAGCGGCTGACCAACCTAAATATCAGAATAAATAACACACACCTAATGTTTTCTATATTGCTGTTTAGTATGCATGGGAGAATAAACTCAAATTAGTTTGTATTGCATTTGAAAAGGCAAATTCATTACCAGCTTACTTGTAGGTTAATGAGATATACTAGTAAATGCAGGGAGGAAAGTGCAAAGATATTTGTTTGCAATGGCATGAAGGAAATAATTTGAGGTTGCTAATGGACTTACTTAGTAACGAAGCTGAATACCAGCGTTTTAGACAGGGTACACAGATATTATGGCTTTAACATTCGGTATATTTGTAACAGTTAACTCTACTCGCATGATGTAAATAATGATGCAACTCAAATAAGTTGTGGCTGTTTTTTAAAAGTTTTTCAGTCAAGGTGGGGTGTTTGTTTGACTGTAAAGCGCTGCGAGAAACCCTGCATTTGTGACTGTTTGTAACTTTTAGCATCCGATAATGCCAGGACACACCAAGTGACACCTCTGGATACACAAAACATTGAATTTTGCTTGCATTGCTATCAGATCATCAAAACCAGATGGGGAAAGCGTCAGGCTTGCATTGTAATCAGAGCTTTATGTATATACGATCCAGCCACTATGTGCATGCAAGCAATATAAAACGATGAAGAGACAGAGTGAGGAAAAAGTAATGCAGACACAGATACAGTATATAAATACAGCCACTGGAGATTCATAACAGTTATTTTCAGGCAAAGTGTGTAGCCTTGCCATCTTTAAAAACAAAGCATTCATGTTCAGTTGACAAGTCTTGGCCTTTCTAAGAAACCTCACAGGCGTGTTGTGATGGTCGGTGCAGGCCGGACCCCAACTCATAACCACCCTGTGTGTCCGGTGATCACATGACCGAGGGACCGGGGTCGTGTTCGTCCGAGGAATGTTTCACACACGTGTTGCCTGCTGTGGCTTTCATGTCTGAGCCTTTAGAGGAGACGGACAGCCAGTGTGAGCCTGGCAATGCCGACTCTACCTCCTGCAAGCTTTTCCCACACACCTTCAAATGAGTGGAGGGACTTGGCCCAGACTTGTTTCTGAACATTCAAGGCAGTTGTGCCACATGTAGCTTTATCCAAATTTTGTCTGAGATGACGCCATATCCGACCTGAGTGGTTCAAGATTGCCTGGCCATTATTTCTGCTTGAATATATTGTGGGATCTTAGTAATATGTATGTTATTATGATCTGGAAAGGTTGTTTTAGCTTTAATGTTCATATTAATGGTAAATGCTGTTGTCTAGAGAGGGTCAAAGGTCAGGAGGAATTTCTAATGCAGTTGCTTGCATTCAAAAATAATTGCAACTTATCATAAATTGTTAGTCGCATTAGCAATTTAAGGTTTTAGTCAAGGTTGTTTTACCCCTCTGGGCTCAGTTTCATTTGGATGAGATTAGGGCTGCACGATATTGGAAAAAACTGACATTGCAATATTTTTTTTT
Organism: Centroberyx gerrardi; assembly: GCF_048128805.1. NCBI lineage: Eukaryota > Metazoa > Chordata > Actinopteri > Beryciformes > Berycidae > Centroberyx > Centroberyx gerrardi. Next base: position 7,733,407 of record NC_136017.1, read on the forward strand.
CTGCGATATATATTGCGATGTGAAAAAATACAAGAATTTTCACCAAATGACTTGAATAGCTCTATCAAGCCTTGCCCCTTTAAGAAGGTGGCCTTGTGGGTAACCTGCACGGGTGACGTAGTAGGAAGTGAGTGTGTTTTTAGCCGCAGCCAGAGCGAGTTGCAGGATGCTAAGTGTGTAAAGTTACCATAGTTAGCGGGAAAAGAGCTTAGAACGTCACCGAGAGGCCGTGCATTATGTTTGCTGCTGTACCGAAATAAAGTGCCAGTTCTCCACTGCAGAGTTGGTCCGGACTCTTAGTAAAAAGCTTGTTACCAGCTACGAGCCAGGCTAAGCTAAAATAGGCTAGCACAACACCAGAGGCTTCCCAACTGCGGGTCGGAGCCGCGAAAGCTGGAAAGGTAGCATACGCTACTCTTATAACAAACCCTTAAATCGGAGTAAATTATGTTATATCAGACAGACTTCTCTTGTAGACTAGTCATGGAAAATGAGAACCGTGCGAGTTTTCCTTTTGTATCAAGCAGCAAAAAAGTTGTAGTATGACGTGTTTGAGTTAATTTGCCTTACTTGACATCGCACGTCCTGCGATGTGACTATTGCGCATGCGCACATCGCGATGACAATGCTCAAACGATATATCGTGCAGCCCTAGATGAGATGTTCCAGTTTCAGGTCTGACTGAAAGTTTCACACTTGAGTTTGACATGTTATAGTAATTAAAATTTTTCCCTCATTGTTGTCGATCAGTGTGGAGATCGGGGAAAGCGTGCGTGGCGAGGACGTGTACATCGTGCAGAGCGGTTGTGGCGAAATTAACGACAACCTCATGGAGCTGCTAATCATGATCAACGCCTGCAAGATTGCCTCCTCCTCTCGCGTCACCGCTGTAATCCCCTGCTTCCCCTACGCCCGCCAGGACAAGAAGGATAAGGTAGAGACACACACACACACACAGCAACATCACTCCTAAACCCCATCCTGACATCCTTACAGTATATTGATTTCTTTCACATTCATCAGTGTATACCCATCTCTTCCATGTACTTTTACACAGTTGACTGCAACTTGTGCCTTCTGTTTTCATTGCCCATGTTTTATATCGTCCCAAGCACATCAAACAAGTTACTCTGATTTAAAGATAACCCTTGTGGTTTTGTCAGTAAATGTATTATTGTCAAATAGTAACAGAAATAACAGGCACTGTGAGCTGCAGCCTCTCTGATCTACTGTGTATTGAAATTCTTTTTGTTGGTTCGTCTTCTGGCTTCTTCTGATGTGCAACTTTCCAGCAACTCATAAATTAGACAAAACGTCTCACTGGGTGCTGCTGTTTGTAATGACTGACAGTTGTTTTCCCCCCTAGAATTACAGGTTGACATCTCAACTAATTTTGCAGTGATGTATTAATGAGAAAACATACTACTAGCTGTGGAACGACACACCAGGGTGAAAAAAAACTTGCCTTGCTGCTCTTGGAAAACCTGAAATTGACATCAGACTTTCCTACAGGCAGAGAAAATGGGTCCACACAGCCTGCTTATCTTGTAAATCATTATCTCCTGCTGCCTCAGTTGTTATTGTAATCACTACAGCATACCAAATCCACATGAAGCAAGAAGAAACCTGCGTTTCTAGACCAGTTAGCACATGGCAACATTGTTCTGCAATGATTTGCAGTCCTGTGCAGTTTTTTCCTTCACTCCAGCAGCCCACAGGCTGCAGCTGTTCAATAAGATGAGGTCCAAAGCAATACTGTCTCCTTTAACTCACATTGAGGTGCAACATGCTCGGGTCAAAAAGCTCTGCAGGCACTTTGGCACTTCAGGGTTACTGAGCAGTTTTGTGCAGAAAGATTTGACTCGGTAAAATGCGCTACTTGCAGGATCCCTGCAGGGGGATGTGTGCTCTTTGAATTTTGGTATTTCCAGTTTTGGAATCGGGCAAAAGGTCTGAAAATTTGTGGAAGAAAATATACTACACATTTTAGAGTCATGGATCTAACACCATTTCACATGTTGTTATTTGATGATGTGAAAAATAATCTTGAGCTATAGTCAAATGGCCTAGTTCACAATGGTGTCCAGCCACTATTAAACATAACAAAATGAACATTTTCTTCAAATTCAGTCAAGAAACCAAGGTCTGGAAACAAGTATGGAACTTTAAAAAATGAAAATGTGTAGGGACGCCGGACTTGAGTCTCAGTTTGAATTATACTTGAATACTATAATATACTTTGAATACTATAATCCTATTTAACTTGTACATCGCTTAGAAGTGCTTTTGTTTAGCCTACTTGTTTTAGTAAGCTGCACAGTGCACTGCATATGGATAAGTGTACTAATCCTAACACCTAATCTCTTATCAGTCTGACACTTCAGAATCAATACACAGCTGCTCAGTTTAACCTATATAAGTGTTGCAGCAAGCGTCCGGTCAGTGAGATTGTCGTTTCGTTGCCCCGCCTCCCTGTGCAGAAAACCAGCTCAGCAGTCGTCCGCAGGTAGCCCACTGTTTTGTCAACAAGTCCCGAAGCCTAGCGCTTGTCATGTGCGTCTACAAAGTCTTTTCTTTTTCTTTTCTGGAGTGAAGAAAACAACTCGCAGAACAAGCCTGGGGCGACAGGGTGGCCTAGTTTTTAGAGCGTCCATTAATGGAAAGGTCAGGTCCAGTTTGAACAACAGCAGTGTGTCCTGTTAAAATGTCCTTAAGCAAGACGCTGAACTTCTACCTACCTGAACTCTTACCTACCTGAACTCCTACCTAAGTTGCCCGGTATAAGGACATCAAATGTCTAAAATGCAAATATAAAGCCGTCAGTCCCTTCCTTGTTTCTCGACTTGTCCCTGAGAGCGACCCGTGTCCCTAAGAACAAAATGTTTGTCTGTAGGAATGACACTTAGTACTGCTTCCTCCTCCCCCTCCACGTGTTGGTATTGGTAGGGGTGTTTTTAGTCGGGCTGCTCTTGTTGCTTCAGATTCTTTCAGAAAAAAATAAATACATAATTCATCAAGAGACTTTCATCGGGGTATTGTCACTAAAAGGAGACTGCCTGAAAATCACTCAAGTGGCCAGGAACTGAAATGATTCCTGAGACTAAAATCAGTCTTGAAATGCGCTAAAATAATTACTGTGAAATGATTTTGATTCCCTGTGACAACAATGGATTTCCAGCATTAAGTGGTTCAAAGTTTGGATTGGAGGTCTGTTTCAACTCCTCCTCAAATCACTCTGTCTTGCTGTTTGTCCCAGAGCCGTGCTCCCATATCAGCCAAGCTGGTGGCAAACATGTTGTCTGTGGCGGGTGCCGACCACATTATCACCATGGACCTCCACGCCTCGCAGATCCAGGTTAGTACACAGGTCTTTAAAGCAAACGAGTCCTCTTACTGTCTTTTTGTAAGCATTGTTATAGGAATGATTGAGTAAACAGGCAAAGAAGAAGAAAAGTGGTAGTTTATTAAATGGTTCTTTCTTAGCTTCTAGGTTATGTAACAGACAACTACAAGTTTTGATTTCCTAATTGAAACTGATTGACTTGAGCCAATTTGTAGCTAAATAGTAGCTAAATCTACCCTGCAAACAATTGGCTTTGAATTGGGTATCCTGTATTCAGTTTTGAAATCTTTTCTTAAAACAATTGGAATAATCTGTCACTTTGGGGAGAGAGAATTTGCGTTAGAAGAATTATTTGGATTTGGACATTTTTTCACTTCGCTCAAATAAGATTTTACGACTGAATGTGAGTAGATTAAATGACATTTTTGCCACTTATGTTGCCAATATTGGACTCAAACTGGGATTTTGCCGAAGCCTAAAATTGGGCCCGTTCAGCTAAACGCTGTTGTTTTATTCCGTTTTCTTAAGGAACTTTGCTCTGTTGTGTCTTTTTGAAGGGCTTTTTCGACATCGCTGTAGACAACCTATACGCAGAACCTGCTGTTCTCCAGTGGATCCGAGAAAACATTCCCGAGTGGAAAAACTGCATCATCGTGTCCCCAGACGCAGGCGGAGCGAAACGGTAAATACAGTGAACTCACAGGGACTCAGAAGAAACTGGGGTGAATCACAGGCTCGCAGGTAGCAGAGAGGTCATGGATGGACGGGCGCTACAGTCATCGCAAGGTTTCACTGCATGTTGTATTTTGAAAAAGCTGCAGTTTATTTTTGGAGGTGCGGAAATGAAGATACTGTGAAGATAGTAACTTGCAGTGGAGTATACCAGTTTCCATAGGTGTCAACAGATCCCACAAGTTCGATAAAAGATGTCTGAGGTTTGTAATACTGTGACAAGGTGTTAGATGTTATGATTTCAAGTTTCTAGTCTTATTTAGAGCAGTTGATTCTCTTTCTAGACTGTCGATGTCTAGCAGGTCCTAATGGGGCAGTGATCATCTCTCATTCTCCGTTCTTCTCCTCTTCCTTTCCTCCGTCCAGCGTGACGTCCATCGCAGACCGTCTGAACGTGGAGTTTGCCCTCATCCACAAGGAGAGGAAGAAGGCCAACGAGGTGGACCGCATGGTGCTGGTGGGAGACGTCAAGGACCGCGTGGCGATCCTGGTGGACGACATGGCCGACACCTGCGGCACCATCTGCCACGCCGCCGACAAGTCAGTAACATTTTTGTTCTTTTTTGTGTGTTTGTCATTACGTTGGCCCGTGAAGAGGGATGGACAAATTGAAACTAGAGTGTAGAAACTAGGAGCAGGGCTAGTATCTTAACTTACATCTCATGCTGGGATCATACTTCATCTGTGAAGTGTTTATGTTGCACATGATGTGCAATTATGTGTGTGAGTTCAGTGCAAACATGGATCCAGCATGTTGAGGTGAAACTGGTAAGGCATCAATTTTAGAAGTACAACTTAAGTTTTTGATACAACTTTGATTCATTAATGTTCATAATGTTGATCATAAAAACTTCACATAAAGTTGGTAAAGAAAAAGGAGATCAAATATTTTTAGTTTTTGCATGCATTACCATTGCATAAATAGAATTAATCCAATGCATGCAATCATGCAGTGGTAACTGATTCCTACAGTTGAAATGAATGAACTTATTAAGCAATGCATTTAATTCATCAACTGTGATCTTGGGTCAAAGTAAAGGCTCTGATGGAGGATCCATGACAAAAGGGGTAGATTGTATTCTGTATTTGTAGTTCTCTTAAACTTTGAATACCACACTAAGGATTTTCATCTTCACCGTATCGTTTCAGCGATAAGCCACTTGAGGCCATGCTTTATGGTGATTTTTGAACCGCTAAGAGCCTCTATTTGCATTGTGCCTAAAATCTGTTCTAAAGTAACTGTAAAGAACAACTTTGAGTGGCTTATTGCTTTTATAAAATGGCAATTTGTAATGAAAACAAAGAAGCCCAATTTCTATAAATCTTTTACATGTTATTCTACCAAGAAATAGAGTTTTCCAACACTTGGTAAAAAAACATTGTTGTGAAAGTGACATAAGTAGCGGTATGAGTGGTGATTTTGATATTTGACATTTTGATATTTGAATAAACGGTTATGTGGTCACAGGTGTGCATTTATCAGTTATTTTACAACTTCAAACATGATTCAGCCAATCAGAACTGAGAATTAAAACCTCTTGGAGGAAGACTTGTCTGTTGCAGAAAGGTTTTGATGTTTCTGTTTAAGTTTCTTTCCTCACACAAATACACACAGTCTAGCATCTTACTCACCTGACCTTGTTTTCCTCCTCCAGGCTGATTGATGCTGGAGCAATAAAGGTCTATGCCATCCTCACACACGGCATCTTCTCTGGTCCGGCCATCTCTCGCATTAACAACGCCCCGTTCGAGGCTGTGGTGGTAACCAACACCATCCCACAGGAGGAGAAGATGAAGTCGTGCCCAAAAATACAGGTGCACATCACATGTCTTCTCATTTCCTGGTTGAATTTAGCCAGTGTGTTGGAGCATTGTCAAATGAGCATTAACTAAAATGAAACCGTGTCTAATATGCACTAGGACCTTTATGGAAATATTGGTACAGCCTGAAGAAGATCAGTATAGATTGGAAACACATCTTTTCTGCCCTCAGCTTCTGAGATCCTTTGAAAATGTGCCACACTTTGTAAATGTGTTGTTGTGTGCACCAACACTTAAGTATTTTGATTGATTTTTGGTTGTTTCATGGCCTTCTCAACTGCCTTTTACACCCACTTTTTCTCTCATGTAGAAACTACTGTCACTTCAAATATTTCAAATAAATCTAACTAATCTAACATGACCAAATGTCAACATATGTGGATTTGGTCTAGCACAATATCAGGTTATTTTGGAGTTTGTCTCCCATACCCACTACAACCAACATAAATCTATGTATGCAACTAACTAGGCTAGATATAACTAGTAGAGACAACAGTAGTGACATCAAGTGGTGTAAATGTTAATTTCAATATGGTAAAACCCATGCAGTTAGGCCTAATGCAATCCAACCTATCTCTAACAGGGTGGAAAAAAATATTTATTTTATTGTTAGCTAGCTAAAATGTTATACTTGGTCCTTCAGCAGTTCAGTGATCTAATTTCATGTTGCCGAAGTAAAACGCTGTATTTGTTTGTTGAGTCTTCCAGTAAGTTTCCCCATCTATTGAATTGATGCACCATGCCAGCAGCTTTTGTATGGTAAACTTTACAGTGAAGGGTAGGAGTAAGTTACTAATTTACTTTGGAACTATTTCAGTTGGTGCAACCATTAAAGTGTTAGTAATGAGTAAACTCGAACTTGGTGAGAATTTACATTGAAACTAGCCTACGTTTGAGCTGAAGTTTAACTGGAGCAACAGGCTGCAGTTCTTTTCTCACTATGGGAGAACTACAGGGTTTCGTTTCCTGACTGGGTTGGTCGTGCTCAGTTGACAGACGTTTTGTTTCCTGCAGGTCATCGACATATCCATGATCCTGGCGGAGGCGATCAGGAGAACCCACAACGGCGAGTCTGTGTCCTACCTCTTCAGCCACGTACCCTTGTAGAGAACAAGAGGAGAGGGGACGCCCCCCTCCCCTCTCCTGCCGGCCCACTCGGCTTGCACCTTTGGCCACATATCCTCCAGGAAGTCTTGAAAAGGCCTGACGGTTTTGGCCAATCCTGTGTGACATTTTAAAGGTCACGCCCACACATTCTCTTTTGACATTTCCACCCGGGACACAGAGCAAAACATCACTTTTTTTGAAGACCAACAAGTTTGTATTTATGAGTATCGCCCTTTGTCTATCTGTGTTTTCTTTCTTTCTTCTTTTGTTTCAGTTTCAGTTTTGCCAACCTTGAACCCCAAGGTCCTGGCCGTCACTTTAACCAAAGGGTCCGTTAAGTAACAATGTATTATTTGTACCTCATGTTGAATTCGCTATAAATGAAGCATTCCATGTTGTGATGTGATTATTAATGTTTTGGCCCATTCTGCTTCACAAAGGATGAAAATCGGTGTAAAATGTGCACCTTCCCCCCCCCCCCCCCAGAGTGTTCTCTTAATGGTTGCAAAAAGTATTAAAACTAATAGGTGTAATAACTGTTAACTAGCTGATGCTGTAATCAGTTGTAATAGTTTAGGCTCAGTGTTAAAATCGGGAAAGTAGGAACTCTAATGCCCCCGTTGTTAGTTTAACAGCCCTGTCTGTAGTTTTGTCCATTTGACCACAGACAGACAGACAGACAGACGGACACAGATCCAGGAGGCCGAGTGGGAACACAAGACTGAACACGCTGCCTCAGGGTGTTCAGGCTTTCACTTTTCAACAATTTCCCTCAATTTCAATGTTTTATATTCTCGAATATTCAAATTTTAAATTGCTGAGAATTGTAGTGAGCTTTTCTAAATGTGCTGATGCGTCTTACCTCTGCAGTTTTAACATCTGCAATGTCATTGAACAGCCACGGTCCCCCCCCCCCCCCCCCCTCCCTACACCGCTCCCAACACCCTGAATCAGCTGCTGTCACCCAGTGGCACCAGGTTTGTATTACAGTAACCTTTTCCTTTTAACACTCATAATTGTGCAAAAAATAATAGTTAGTCAGTTAGTTGCTACTAAAACTCAAGGACAACCTTCACATCTTGGTCAGGTCTTTTGTTGAAAAAAGAATCTAATAGGAGGTTTAATGGGTGAACAACCCATGTTCCAAAAGGTCATGAAAACTAATTGAGCCCAAAGGTCGGTTATGGTGTTATTGTTCAATTATGATTTGAGATAGTCATAAAAATGGTGTAATTCTCACACTTGTCATGGGTCACCTATATGGGGCTTTTGTTTGAATGAGGCAGGTTTCACTGTTAGCCTATAGGTGGGTGAAGTTGTGGAAAAATGTGATTTTTTTTTTTTCTTTTTTTTTTTTTTATAACACTTCCAGTTGTTTCTTTGACAATAAAGCTTTGACAATGGCTTACCGATACACTGTGCTGTCTCTCCTTGTTTAGTTTCTTCCTCATCAGTATAAGCAGAGTAATAGAATTAATCACATTTGAATGGCTATTTTGTTACTCATTTGTAGTTAATAAGGAAGTTATTAGTGAATCAACAAGATACTGATATGAACTATCGTTGGTGAACTGCTTGATAAATTGTGTCCATAGTTAATCAGCCCAATACTAATGTAATGTAGCTTTGTTTATCACTGTAGAGAAATTGTCTTCCTTTGGAGGTCAAAGGTCAGGTTCAGCTACAGAGCCATGACTTGGAGCTGGTAGGGATTCGTTGTTTTGCTCAGGGACACTTCAGCAGGGTGCATGCTTACCAACACAGACACTTCTGGTTGAACAATTAGTTGATTGACAGCAAATTAATTGATTACAATTTTGATAATCGTTTTAGTCATTTATAAAGTAAAAATACCAAACATTTGTTGGTTACAGCTTCACAAATGCTAAGGTTTGCTGCTTTTCTCTGTTTCATATCATCATAAAATGAATATTTTGGGGGTTTTGTTGGCTGCTAGTCAGACTAAGCAAGTTTAAGAATCACTTTGGGCTCTGGTAACTTGTGATGAGCATTTGTCATTATTTTTGACATTTTATACACTAAATGATTAATCGATTAATTGAAAAAAAAATCAATAGATTAATCGATAATTAAAATAATCATTAGTTGCAGCCCTACGTACTGTATGTTTAGAGAAATTCTGACAAAAGCATCACTTCTTAATCTGTTAATTAATGATATAGTAAAAACTTAATGGGCGTGCACCTACTGAGAGCTGAAATGCAGGAGTGTAAAATGGAGTGAAGCATAACAGCATGAGGATCTCACTGGGAGGGATGCTGAGTCTCCACCAGGTGGAGCCCAGTCTACACTGAAGCAACTACAGACGCATAAAAGTGATGAGGAGAAATTTTGTGCCATTGAAGTCACAAGTAACCCATTCTCACACCGAATGCAGTTATACTAATGCGATAAATGCAAGTAAAAAGAACTATAGTAATGGTATAATGACATTTAGGGACACTATACAGACATTACAGGAAAACTATAGGGAGGATAGGAATATTGCATTGATAACATAGGAGATACTACTAATACTATTACTTAATATAAACTCCATAGACACACAATAGGTCTCTATAGAAATATTAGAGTGATTTTTTCTATTATAAAGCACATATTTTGAGGGATTTCAGCCTTTGGTTTCAGCATGAGGATGAAGGGTTTGTGTCTTTCCAGCAGGGGGATACAGAGGATGGGAACTGGTGATGTCAGATGTCATTAGCATATTTCTGACTATATCTAATGCTTGCGCAAAGACGCGCCACTACTGCTGCACCGCATAGACCAGAGACCTACCACCCACCAGTCCAAACTTTGGTAAGCACTATTTAATAAATTATTTCAATTCTTTGTTCTTTACACCGCTTTAAGGGACTGAAACGGTGCGATTAATGTGAGAAACCTGATCAAGGCGCAAATATTTGGATGGGATCTCAGTCAAATAGATAACCAAGGACAAAAGATTAGATAATACGATTTTTCAGTGGATGCAGCTTGTGTTGGATTTTAATAGCTTAGGGTAAAATATGACATCTGCGTATATCTGGTATGCATGCGTCTTAAGCAGAGAGATTCATATCATATCAAGCCGTTTCCTTTGTTGCCTTTTGTGGCTGAGCTGCATGCGCCTTGTTCCGTTACAATGATGCCTAAACACATTTCCAGCTTGTTTTTATGTGGTTATTTGCACGCCCGGTGGGTATATTTGAACGGGTGATGAATTTAAGGAGTTGAACTTGGATTTAACAGCCGACGGATGAGCATAATGCCAATCTGGGCGGTGGTTCCTTCACATTGCGCCCCGTGCTCCCCAAGGGAGAATACGTGACAAGTGAATTTGCGGATGGTAGACAGCCTACACGTGGAAAGCCCCTGCCTGGACCCACAGAAATCAACATTTAACGTCTAGAATGCGATTTTTTATTATTTCTAGGCTATTTTAAAAGAATAGATGTATATAGGCAAGCAGAGTTTTCTGTTTTTTGTTTTTTTTTCGCCCCTTTCTCGGTTTTCCCAGCATGGGAACTCCTATTGTTATGTAAATGTGAGGGTTTGAAGCCTTGGATGATATTCATTGTTTGGTGCGGCTCGTCTGTGTGCAACATCCCGGCTCAGTGTTGGATAACGGGATGGATGGGAGTCAAATCACACTGGGCAGAGCCGCAGGGGAACAAAAGAATGCGGACGCAGGCTTGCACATTAGAGGGGAAATACTTTGCGGTTGCGCATGTAGTTAAATTAGGCACTAAGTGATTTTAGCTGCAGTGATTTTTTTTTTTTTTAGAGCAGCTCGGAGGGTTTCAGGCAACGCCTCTGCTATTATCTGCTGTAAAATCAATGTAAACCACGGCCTCGAGTAGTTTTTGGTTTTATAAAACGGCGGTTACACATATTACAATAAAAAAAGAACGCAAATGTACCATAAATATTTTATTTTTCAATTAGTATCATATTAATGATCATTCCTCCGCCAAGCAGTATAGTTCTTGAGCAGTACGTCGCTAGCTAAACATGGTGGTTGCTAGGTGACACATAAGCACCGGTAGTGATTTGCGCAATAATAACTGTTATGCGGCTGCAGGTGTGAGTTTATCAGGTATTGGGAACTATCTGCTCTAACTGGATGTTTTCCTCTCATCATACAGACTCTCTGCAACAATGGCTGACAAACCCAACTTGGAGGAGGTGACCAGCTTCGACAAGTCCAAGCTGAAGAAGACAGAGACGCAGGAGAAGAACCCCCTGCCCTCAAAAGAAAGTAAGGCTGACATTTAAATATTTCAGCAGCAAGGGAGTGGGATTACATGCGCACCTCACATTTTTTCACCATTTCTGTGCCATTAGTGGACATTCATTTTCATTATTTAGAAAATGGCGCATGGTTATTATCAGGTGGCGAGTTATTTAATATGAAACTGACAGCGTTCGGTTGTTTGGCAGGAATCTCATATCCCCTTTCTCTGTTCCCCTCCACAGCCATCGAACAGGAGAAGCAGGCGGCGTCGTGAAGCCCCTCCCTGCCGTCATGCACTGTACACCCCCCCACCCCCCCCTCCTGCATTGCCTTCTTTTCAGTCACTTCTTTTAGCTGTATAACTTTGTAACCGAAATTATGAAACGACAACAACAACAACAACAACCAAGCTGCACAGTCTGCGGACGGGCGTCGTCCACGTCCAGGGGCGCTTGGCCCTGTCCCCTCAACAACGACCACCGCCACCATTTTACCATCACCACCTTAAAGTGACGCTCCCGTCCTTCTGTTGTGGAGATGAGGAAGCTGCGTCTAAGGGAAACGTGCAGAAGACGGGGCATGAGGGTGCATGTTTCCCCCCATCCCCCCACCAACCCACCCACCATCGCCGACATGCAGCAGAGGGGCCTGAAGGGACGGGGCGTGGCCTGCGTCCCAGGAAGCTTCGTCATCGTCTCACCACCGCCCAACTTCCCGTGTGGCTGCTGTCGCGCCAAAGCCGAGGCGTTAAGCTTTTTTTTTTTTGTATTCTAAATTTCGGAAAAAATGCACAACTTATTTGTTTTTACGCTGGTCAAAACATAATACCCCAAAATTGATACCGTTGTCTGTCACAATATTTTTTTCTATGTACACGAGGATGTAAAAGAATAACGGAATCCACCTAGATCTGGGAGATGCTCAAATGGACTTTATTTACGTTGATATTTTTGTAATTGTATTGTACATCGACCCTTTTTATCAGTGTGATTCGGGATAGCTTTTGTGTTGCACCCTGTCTCTGAATTATGTATCAAATGAGGAAAAGAAAAATACTGGAAATTGATTCCATGTGTTTGCTTTCAACCGTAGATCAAAATTCTTTGGAGTTTTTGTAAAGTCCCAGCAGTCATGTTACTCTGCCACAAACCATTACCAGTAATGGAAAACCGTGAAATGTTGTAATAAAAAAGAATTTGTTACTAAGAAGTGTTCTGCGATGTGCTTCTCCTGGCATTGTAACACAAATCCTCAAACCTAATTTATAAATCACTCATTACAGCACATTTTACCACCGATCCTCACACTTTAGTTTTGATTGACGACCGTTTGACCAATACTGTCGCAGCTTCATTTTCCAGTTAATGATTGACTGCTCATCCGCCTCTAACCCACTTTTCACACTACTTTACACTCTACACATGCCAAACAGTACTTTAACATTACTTAAGGGATGAGGCTGTTGCACAATTAAAAGGCTTAAACGTCTTCCAGACTGGCCATGCAGGGATTTAGCACAGGAAATTAAATGTGTGTGTGTGTGTGTGTGTTGTTAGACCACCTGTCATGCTAGGTATTTTCTTGAATAAGTTGTGAATATCACTGTCAGCACAAAGCTCGCCTTAAAGCCAGTGATTATCTCAGACAGACTCAGGCCGTGGGAACAAAATGGGCAAAAGTAAGCTAGCAAAAGTAAGCTAGCAGCGAGGAACTTTGCTCACTTCAAGCATTATCAAGCTAGCTTGCGTAACAACGGCAGTAAGCAGTTAATTGATTGAATTTAAACATATTTATGAGCCCAGGTTAGTCTCTGAGGGCAAATTTCAAAGTCCAATCCTTTGTTTCTTTATCAAACTTTTAGCCAAAGGTACAAAGAAAGGGATAAACAAAGGTGTGTGAAATGCAGCTAGCTTGCCGACTTTATCACATATCTGTTTGATGATACCGTATGTTAGCGAGCAGGGGCTTATGGTGCAGCGCGCCCTGACCTAGAGTACAGGGTGTAGTCTCTCTGGGAGATTTACTCCGCCCAACTGCCTTCATCCTAAATTAGCCCTCGCCTGCAAAGCCTTAATGGCATTAGCATGACGCTGACATTTCCCGTAAATGGAATGTATAGGCTGCGTAACGGCGGGCATCATTCTGTAGGAGACCTTTCCTTCACATTAAATGTAACTGGTCGGTGCGGCGGGCATCCATTTTGACAGGCAGAATGTAAAAAAAGGATTGGTGAGGGAGTGTGTGATTGTATGGGGAAATGAACACCTCACACTTCGGATGCCTGTATGTAAACAGTACCTGACACAGTATCTTGTGTCTTGTAGGCGAGCAGCTTGCGACGCAAATATCACAGTCGTCATGGAGCATGTGTTGCCTAGAGAAGACATCACCGAAGTTACACAGGCTGTTTTTCCGATTGATCTCGGGCCACGTAATAGTCGGCTAATCGTACATGTTAGCGTAAGTGGATTGTTGTTAAGTCAGTTGCTCTTAATAAGGCATTAATCTGTGCCGAGGAGGAGGGGCAGATGTGGAGGTCAGTGGGCTAGTGTGCGGGCTGGAAGTGGACCAGGCCAGGCCGCGGTCTCTCATGCCTCACACACCGTGCAGCATGGCTGCTACCGCGTCCTCCTCGCTCCCCTGATGGGATTAACACCTCCCACCCCCCCCCCCCCCCCTTCGCTCTCCCTCTCTCTCCCTCTCCCTCGCTCGCCCAGTGGTGTTACTTAAAGCACACTCGCCATGAGTCTAGCGCTGTTGCGAGAAAGTGGCGGAGGGGTTTAGGGTGGAGCGGCAGATGGGGTGGAGTCATCGCACGGCAGGGGGGGGGGGGGTGAAGGAGTTCATATGTGTCACCGAGCCTGGCGGGGGGCACTATGGGTGACCTGCTCGGTAACCCATGGCAACGGCTGCTGCTGAGTCACTTCCTGGTTGGCTGGTCTGATGCTTATTATCCTCCTGGGCACTGACACCGAATGTTTCTCCCTGGCATGCGCTCTGCATAGACAAACCTTTGTTGTTAGATGGTATAATAGGCATGTGTTGAACACTAAAGCAGAGCATATGAACCCAGCACATTCTGGTTTACTGCCTGTTTCTATTTTGCTATCTGTCCTGCAGACCGCGGTCTCCACCATAGTCATGTGCTAATCTCGCACGGTCCAAAACTGGCCTGATTAACCGAGGGATTGATTGATTAATGGCTGCCGAACGGCCTCATGGGAGTCAATGTGGCAACCCCCTTGGTTTTTCACAGGCTGTTGCACAGGGGAATTGTGGGTCAGCGCTCTAATGTCCCTGCACTTGGCGCTAACTAATGGATGGGGCTGCCTGTTGGCGGTTAGTGCCAGCCACACACACTTTCAGGGCTTTTTCAATACTGTTGCCATCACTGGCACTGCTAGTAATTGGGAAGCAAAAAGAACGGATAGGCTCATTCACACAAGGTTTCTCTCATGTTTTCCAGTGTTATATATTATCTGAAGGTGCCGGTTGGCTTTCCACAGAAGCGACTGTCTGAGTCAATTATCTTTCTATCACTCACCGGCGGAGAAAAACAGGGGGTCCAGCTGGCATTTCCATGGCAACCACCCACCCAGGAGCTACATTTGGTGTCGGTAATGAAGCGGGATGTGGCTGCCAGCGACCACGCAGGACCGAGAAACATTAGCACCTGACCATTATCAGATATCCACTGTGACTTTGGCCTTGACTGCTATGTAGATACAAACGGAGAGGCGGGGCCAAGCAGGAAAAACATGTTTGTGGGGGACGCTGTTATCACTCAGCCTTAAATTCCTATCCAAACCGTGTGTTTTCAGATTGCCGATGGTCTCCATGTCGACTTCTGGCTGTGTCTGCTTTCAACAGACTGGTAAATGAAGCATGAATGGCTTTGCGATGCTAAAAGGCATAAAGAGAGACCGGTAGCCATGCTAGCAAGTTAGCTGCACCCTGCAAATGTCTGAATGCCCAGTGTGCATCTATGCAGCATTTGTTCCCACTTGTGTGTCATTGGATACAAGGCTGTGCCACAACAGCTCGCCACTGGTGTTTTCTCATCGACACATGGCAATAAAGCTTTTCAGGCGAGGCAATGACAAGCATGCGGGGTATGAGCTGCCGTGTCACAAGGGTCGAGGGCCGTGTTTGCATGAGCGCAGAGGATGTGACTTCAGTGTGTAACTGTATACGCCTATCAAAGTGTTCAGAGACTCCCACATCGTCATACGGATGAAACCAAACCTGTCTGGAATCCTTCACTAAGCTGAGGAATGGTATGAGGTGTTATTACTTGGTTTGGTTTATTTTCTTTTTGAGAGGTACTACTGGTGATGCATGTGACAGCAGAGCAAAGTTTAGTGTATCAGTGTCAGCACTGTTGAATCACTGCTGTTAGATAATTTGATTGATTACCATCGGTTTGCCTGTATCTTTTCTTCCCTTTGCTTTCTTACATAATACAATATATTGAGTCTTGAAATCTTATTTTTCTTAAAACAAGTGCAAAAACATACCATTGGGTGAGATTTTTTCACTGGTTTTCAATGGTTTCAAAGATCCACTAGTATCAAGATATTGTCACTAGATTCAAGAAAAAATTGATTTGCATTGGAAACACATAAAATTATCCAACCACCAAGATTTTTTCACTTCTTTTAAGAAAAAAAAAAGATGTTAACACAGTCCTAGACTAAATTATTTTTGTTTAGATGCATATTTTTGCAGTGTAAAAAGTCTCAATCTTCTGGTCAGTCTTGTCTGTCTATGCTCATCTTCTTCCTGGATTTACTCGCATACTAAATGCACACGTTTTTTATGCAGCAGGCCTCAAATGGCCTCTCATTCCAACAGTCATGTCCTTTTTGCGCAATGTGCTCATAGATAAGTGCTGTGGAGGGCAGAGGAGCAGGAACTTTTTATAGCTGAACGCAGACACAAAGTGCTGTGAAACAAAGGGAACAAAACAAACATATGAGCAAACAGTTAGCTGTGATAAAGGTCAGACATGCACTGCTGACTTCACATCGCATCGGTGCTCACCCCATATTGCCTAAATGCTAATTACATCAGATCCTGTGGATTGGTAAAATTGAAAGTCCATTTAACAGCTCTACAACCGCTAATTACACCATCAAATTGAAGGGGACACAAGCGGGTTTTTAAGGATTTTTGCAGATAGAGAATGGGCGTGGTGCTACAGTACAGAGAGGCTTTTCATCTGCAGCAGGCTGAGCTGTCTGTCTATAAGTCGGGTTGATTATCCCAGACGTGCTCTATTAGGCCGGCCCCAGGTGGGGCTCCGATCAATGGCGTCTAAATGGTGTTGACCGTTCCCCATCGCCTGTAATGCATTAGCCAAAGCGTCGGACAGAATCAATGGCGCTGCATGGACAGTGAAGCTAAGCGTAGCGCACAGTGGCAGACTGACTCATTGTGATTTGATGAGGCGGTCCTCGTTCATGCAGACAGAAAATATCGACTCTGAGGTGTTGACTGAGAGCGTGAACAAAGGAGTGAGTCACACATTTGCATAGAGCTGTGTGTGAAGTGTCTGCGTTTGCATGGGCTCCCCTGCATTCGAGCGAGCGAGCGAGCGAGGGAACGCGTGAACTTAGCGAACGGATGCATGCGTGCCTCGAGTCACCTTGAGCATCCGCGAGGTGTAAACACAGAGAGGCTCTCGGTGACTGCTCTCCGGAGGGCTTTATACAGAGCGACAGCCTTGACATTTCCAGCGGGAGGGGGCCGGCTGGGTGGGTGGGGGGATGTGGGTGCCACGCTGCAGACGAGACGTTTCCTCCCTCGCCGCAGGCACAGATCTGGGCCACTCTGCATCTCCTCTTCCTCCTCAACGAAGACCGTGTCGTCATTGCTGCAGGAACCCCACACTTTTGGTTTCTCTTTTATAAAACGGCACCAAGCAAATTCATTTTTAGTGTTGACCTTGGTGAATTTAGAGTGAATCTCTTGCAACTGAAATGCAACTCAGCTCCCTTTGATAGCAGCAAATGTGGTGGTTCCTTGCTTGTAGTTTGGCTTTCAGGAGCCAATCTGATTTTTCATGAATTGGAAGATCTTCAGTCTTTTCGGGTTGTTGGGATGTTGCATGAGATAGAGTATTTTTGTCATGTTACCAGTGCTAGTGAATGTGAAAGTAGCTCAAAGCCATGTCTGAAAACATCCTTGCAAAAACATAAAATCACTATCCTGATCAGATAGTGAAGTGAAATGCTAACTTCTCCTTTTAATATCTCACCGAACAAAACACTGAGGCACATACTTCTCTGGATGGACTCAGAGGACTCAAAGGTCGTGTGATTAAACCAGACGTGACTCTTGAAAACCAAGTCAATGTGCCTCGATAGGACACAGGCCAATCTGATACTGCAAACACACCCATTGATTCGGCATGTTGTTTAAGGCTAAGCAGTCTATTTGAAAACGTGTTCAAAGATCACTTACAGGATCCTATATGAGTTAATGTTCGGCCCTTGAATCAATACTTATTTGTCAATGTGG
Source organism: Centroberyx gerrardi (assembly GCF_048128805.1). Classification (NCBI taxonomy): domain Eukaryota; kingdom Metazoa; phylum Chordata; class Actinopteri; order Beryciformes; family Berycidae; genus Centroberyx; species Centroberyx gerrardi. The sequence continues at coordinate 7,751,169 of NC_136017.1, forward strand.
CCCTCACTGATATCTATTGACACTCCTGATGTAAAGGCTCTATAGTACACAGATTAAACATAGTTCTGCTATCAATGCAACCAATAACCAATGATGGAACCGTTTTTAGTCTTTGCCAATTTATCCAAAGTCAAAAAAAGAAACACTATTGAGTTTAAAATAGTGAAACCTGAGGCGAGAGTGGCTCCCCGACTCTGTCCGAGTCGCCTGATGAAAGAATGTTGATCAGGAGCGTTAATTACACCGAAGGTCCCGGGAGAGATCGGTTTTAATTACATACCCCTCGTTAATAACAAGCTTAGCCATGCCATGTCCTTATTTGGGTTATATTAATTAGCAATATGCAGCAGGATGGAGTGAGTGGGTCTGGAGGGACACCGGCCTTCAACCGGAGATTTAAGCCCATGTGTGTTGACAAGCATCCGCCCTGCTGAAGTGTCCATGAGCAAAGATCCTGAATCCCGAGCAGCTCCAGGGCTTTCCCTATGGGGATCAATAAAGGATCACATCCGCATTATCAATATTCAGAGTGAATATGAGTCCCTCATATCATCAAATATGCTTTGGTTTGAGCGCTGTGGATCATACTGATTTATTACTCTTGATTCTAATTTCCTCCTAGCTAGCTGCAGGTTTGAATATGCAGGTGAAAAGCCCAAGGACACCCTTTACATCCACAGTGTGTGTGTGTGTGTGTGTGCGGAAGAGTTGATTGATGATTCAGTTTTCCAAAGGCAGCCAAATCGTTCAGACTGTCCCGAGTCAAGCGGTGGGCGACTGAACGGTGCTGATAAAGCTGCACTTGTCCTCCTGGATTAAGAGAAAGGTGTTGCCCATTTGCCTCGTGCTGTTGCTCACAAATTAAACCCAGGAATGACTGCTGTCTCTCACTGGAGGTGCGAACATTAGTCAGTTTGTGATTCCTACAAGGAGGAGTCTACCACTCATAACTGAATCTGTCTCTGTCTCTCCTTGTCTCTCTCTACATAGCCTAGGGGAATAGCTCTTGAACATGAATAACAGAAATGTTTCTTTTGCCCTCCGTCAGTTCATCATCTTTGTTTTTGAGGCCCGAGGTTAATGGCATGCTCTTATGAAGATAGCATATGAAGATAGCATTCAAGACAGCTTAGCGCAAAATGTTCCCTCGCTGCTCCTTATCTCGTTTTTCTCTTCAGGGGGTGACAATAAACCCTCCTGGGGGCGTTACATCATATGGACTATGAGACATGAGACTGGGAGAGTTGCTCAAACGAGGTTGCTCAAAGGCTTCATTGTGCTACAGCTCATTGGTATATGAAATGCATACAGGATCCAATCACCATAGGCTGTAATGAGTCATGTGTTGTTCAGTCTCAACTGCACACACATACACACGTATTTGTAGAAACTGCGTTATATAATATGTATTTTGTGGTGGTTGACCCTCACACACAGACAGACACTCGCAGATCATGATGAAGTCACATGGACCCCGCCCACCCATAACCCATTTTACACCATATCACTTGTTGGTTTGACATGGTGTTTATTTTTTAAATTTCCTGATGGCGAGGTCGGTCCAGTGGCGATAACGCCTGCTGGCATGGCAGTGAGTCACACTGGGCCAAGGTCAGCCTGAAGTTGTGTCAACAACAGCAAGCAAGACACAAGGTAGGCCAACCAGGAAGCTGGAGCGCTGCCATCCTCCGAGGGGGTTTTGTGGCTAATTTGGGAGTGCGCCACAAACTTAAAGCAATAACTCTGGCCCTTTTCAGCCTGGACTCTATTTTCCCATCAGTTTCCATCATCAATTCTGACCAAAATCTTGACAATTAACCTCATTCCCACGGCAGCCATTCTGAACTTGTGCCACGTTACGGGGAAACTCTACACAGAAGATTGGCATTTGTACAAAACTAGCATTACTTCAACACATATAAGTGAGGACTTCAGATAGAACTAACAGTTATTAAATTAGCTGGCAAACTCTGGAACAACAACAACAAAGACTGTTTGAATTTAGCAGGGAAGTTAGCTAGCTTACTAGCTAGCTAGCTAGATTCTGGTAGCTATTGTGGGCCAAATACTACCTTAAAATGTGAACCTATATCCCCTGTTTTTTCACTGGGGAATTCGTGAAATGATATATGTTTGTTCAATTCCTGCATCTTGGTTCACAACAGCAGAACATAGTTGGGCTGTACTTGCTCTTCCAGGTAGAGTTTCCGACCCCCGAGTGTGGTGTAAGTTCAAAATGGCTGTCATGGGAATAAGGTCTATTGCTTCACTATAGAGCTACTTGCCTCTAAATGCCCTGGACTCTATTTTCCCATCAGCAGGCCCCAAGCCCACTGCATCCACAATGTAGAATCATTTTTAAAAAAGCAGAACTGTCATCACCTTAAAGCTGACAGTTTGATGACATAAGCGGTGGTTTCCTCAGGAGTGCCAGCTCGACAACAAATACAGCTCTTCGGGCCCAGAAACCATCTGCTCGGAGCCAGAAATGTCTCTTAACTTAGCGAAGGCAGTCATGGCTACAGATATTTCAGTTCAAAGATGATCTGAAATGCAGCATAGCTGAGCCAAATGCATAATCGGCACCCCACCATGTTTTCAGGGAAAATGGATGACAGGGCTGTTATGTCTGCTGTGTTGTGAATTGAACAGGGAATAGGAGAATGATTGCACACACACACACCTGCGTGCACACACACACACACACACACAGAAACACATTCTCACATATATGATGGCGAGAGATTTTAAAGGCGAGAACTGGCAGGTTTTCCTCTCATTAGTGGAAAGTTTCACCACCGCCTTTTTCTACATTTATTGAAGCTTTTACATAACATCTGAGGAAAGGACACTGGGGTGTGTGTGTGTATAGGAATATAATGATGTCATTGATCTCGTGTTGTTTCATTTTTCCCTCGGCTATATCCGCAAATTGGACGCTCATGAATGCGTTTTTTTTTTTTTTTTAGAAGTGAACCTCCTCACCTACACTGGAAACGAATTCTGTGCGTAATATTATTATTATTATCAACACACACACACACACACACACGTATATACACACATACATGCACATATGGACACACACACACAGTTTCTCAACCACATTACAGAGCCCAGACACAGCTTGTGGCATGATACAAAGGCACATTTTGTCCTCATTACCTCAATGTAAACCAATCCTATGGAGTATTCTCTAACAACTTTGAAGAAGAGGACAAATATAAATTCAACAGTTCTGCTTTGGACTCTTCAACCACATCATCCACAGTTATTTGTGCTTTTCTTTCCAGTGTATTTCACACGTCTCTTGTCAAACAATAGCAGAGCTGAAATCCTTGGTCCACATTTAGTCAGCACAAGGTCAGCGTTGGCTGTCAACCATCCAGCACAGTGAAGGACATGGACACAGACACACACACAATACCCTTAATTTACTGGCTTTGAGGCATCCAAGGAATTCTGGACCACATGTTGTTTTGTCTAAAGAGGGTGAATACACTCATTGATAACACTCATTTTGGCAAAACACAAATGTTATGGAGATGAAAAGGGATGTTGAATGTAATCCATTGTCACCGCTGATGAATGGAGATATTATAAAATATGGCGAAGTCTTTTCTAAAACACCAAAGGGTTTCCATGCTTTGAGGTTCTTAAGAAGATGCAGTTTTGATCAGAAAAATAATAAACAACTGAACAGGGAACATAAAGTAAGTAGTATAGTTTCTAGATCAGTAGAAACACTGTCAACCTGCGGACAATAAACATGTCTTGGTTCACTTTAAGGCACATCATGACACAATTATGGATTGTCTACTGTACATACTGCCTGACCTCTGACCTCTCTAGTGAAAAGAGAATTTCCCTACAGCGATCAATTAAATGTCACATTATCATTACAGTAGTTGAGTTGGAGTCGATTTCCTATCTTTCAGCAACCAAATCTGGATGCTTATTTAATGTTTGGGCTGATCTTTAGCTCAGTGTTTAGATATTTTATGACATTTCAGATGGTATGTGTTGCATGATGACAGGAAAGATGGAAGCCATAGGGGGGGCGGAAGGTGTGATGTCACCAAAGGTCAAGATTGGGACTCAAACCCACAACATTGCAAGTACATCATGCTTGCCTCAGCCCACTTACTGCAGCCTCCAGGAGGCCCGTGCCCACTGGGGGTTTTTACCCTGCTTGGAGGACTGAGCCCTGATCATGGCCAAAAATCCACTGAGCTTCCTGGGCTCCCTGAATGTCCCAGCATGCCTGTCCAGTGCTGCGTGTCTCTGTCCCTCTGACGCAGATGAATGAGGCCTTTTGTACACTCTCTCTGTTCAGAAAGGGGGAAGTCAGGGGCTTTACTTCCTCTCACACTGTATCAGTAATAGTGCCATGCTGCTTTAATTGGCAAAGTTTCGGTATTGGTTTGCATCACATCTTACATTGCACAGAGAGTTTACAGTAGTTCCACGTGGTTTGATAATGTCACAAGATGCAACAGAGACTCAATTTTTTCAAGGAGTGTACCCAGCATATAGTTAAAGGATGAAAATGCATCACAACAGGACTGTGTGTGTGTGTGTGTGTGTGTGTGTGTGTGTGAGATAATTTTTGAGAGCTGAAAGGAAAGAAGAAGTTGCAAATCAACACGGTTCCTAGTGTCTTGACTGTTTTACTAATATTTACTTTGGTGCAGCGTAGCAACTGATAGTGTAATAACTGCTGGATAATGCCATAACTTATCAAAACGTAGTAAAATGTCCCTCTAAATGGGTTGAAAACGTAATAAAACCTGTTAATGTAATAACATCTTCAGACTAATATTGTAATATATTTTCCTGAGGCTTTAATACATTATTACAGTACGTTAACCAGCAATCATTATATATTATTATAATATAATTTTGAAGATGCTATTTGAAGATGCGGTTTATTACATTAACAGGTTTTAGAACATTTTTGACACATGTAGAGGGACATTTTATTACATTTTGACCAGTAATTACATTATCCAGCAGTGTGTACATTATCAGTTGCTACAAGCAGCGACTGTAGTGCTGTCCCCTTCATGTGTGACTGTTGTCAAGGTGGTCTATACTCTGTCTCCATGGCAACAGACATGCAAGCCCCTTCTGGATACGTGGCTGAAATGATGTGCAGCCTGTCGCTTTCTGTCTGTCTCTCTCTTTCTCTCTCTCTCTCACACACTCTCTCTCAGCATGCCGCTCACTGCTAAACATGAATGCATCTCTCTACCGTTCAGGCACACCTAATTCGTTCACTCGAGGATCGTTAAAGCTCCCCCATTACGGCGTGTTCCTCAAAATCAGCGTGCTGAAACCACCGTCCAGCGTGGTGGAAAAGAAGTGAAAGGGAGTGATGTGGAAACTGATTCTGCAGCAGCAGGACGGGATGCTTTCTGTTCACTTTGTATGCAAAATGTGGAGCAGAGCCATTTGTTAGGTCTACACTGCAGTCGAATCCAGCCTTGACCTGCTGAAACCAATGGGAAAGTAAAGCGTGTAAACAACTGTCTGCCCAAATTTATCTGGCTCTTTTATGGTCATACATTAGTGTTTTATATATTCATATATTAGTGCAATTGTGCATGATTTAGGTCAGCTATTTTCTTGATTAACCTAATCACAAGCACTTAGCTGACTTTATTGTCAATGGCTACAAGTACCAATGTTTACTGCAGCGATAAAGCAAGAAAATCCAAGTGACTCACTGATAGTGTGTGTGTGTGTGTGTATATGTGTGTGTGTGGGTGTGGATGTGCAATCTAGGTCGATACGCTATCAATAAAGATAATGAGACCTGATTTTCATCTCAATTGTAAAAGTCCAGTGAGTCATTCTCGTCAAGCCTGTCTATCTCTTTAGATTAAAATGGGGTGTGTATGTGTGTGTATGTGTGTGTACATGGACTTACAGTATGTATTAATGCTGCGGACAAATTCCTACAACTTTTTTTTACCTGACAATAAAGTGTTGTGTTTCTAATTGTGGTGTTTTGGGTGCTGAAGGCCTCTGCAGGTTCTGCTCTGCAGAACAACACTCACTGGACTTTCTGCTGCTGTCGCTGTGCAAGGAAGTCAAGGAGCTGATTGCTCTTCCTGTTTTTGGGGGAGATTCTTTGGCTCAGTCGCACTGTACTGTTCTCCTTTCTGCCAAGTTTCCTCCATCTGAATATCAAAGGTGAAACCACGTTGTTCTGAGGTCTGGGGTTTATTGAATTATGGAGGTGTGTGGGCAGAACGCCTGTTTATAGCAGGAGATGCTTCCAGTGATAAGAAGCCAAAGGGACAAAATGAGAAGTGGCCGCACAGGACTGTGGGGAAATGAGAAATGAGATGGGACTAATGAGGATTCTTCAGGTGGAGACATAGAGGAACGGGCTCTGCCTTTTGCCCATGTGTACTATAAATCCACAAACAGGACTTCCAGCAAGCACCTACTTCTACAAAACACTTTGCTCGCATAAAAGATTGCAACCGTTGCTGGGTGAATAGAATCCCAGATGCCTGAGCGCCTCTCTGCCTTTGCGGGGGGGAAAACAGCCGGTCCCTGTGTCTTTTTTGTCCGTTGAGGCCCCCTCCTTGCATAAAGGCTGGTCAGACGTGTGCCTGCATTCCCTCGCCCCCCCACCCCCCACCCCCCACCCCCCTCCTTTGGGTTCGGCTGGACTCCTGCCCGGCTGAGCACCAACTCACCCTCTTTGTCCGCGGATCTGGCACATGACCGGCTCTGGCACCTGGCACCGTGGGCCGAGGTCCAAACGCCGCCCACGCCCACCCCTTTTGTTCCCCGTGCCCCTTTTGCCCCTAAAAACTCCCCGCTGCCCCAGCGTAGGCACGGCGCCAGGGCGGCTGGCCACAACAACAATGGCGTCACTGCTCGTGTGGAGTGAGTGCGCAGTTACCACGCCATTGCAGAGCCTCAGTGGGTGCAATTTGGTGCACTGTTTTTTGTTGTCTCAATTGTCACAGCGAGGCGTAGCTTTGGACAGATTTCTTTTTGCAATGAGTAACTTTCAAAAAATGAAATCCACACTCACATACCTTGTCTTTGCTTATTCTGGCACAAAAACAAAAGCCAAAAATGTGGAAGGCCTAAACAGGCCTAAACTAAAAATTACTTCTTTTAACCCTTAAGCTTCATCTGGTTATGATATCAAACATGCAAGTGATTGTTTTTAAGGATATAGATCTGCAATTATGTGAATAACCAGGTGTCCGGGATTTGTTCGGACCAGCTTTTGAGCTCATTATTCAAAACAATTATGTCAACCCTGCACCCCTAGCTTGAAACTTAAACATTGTCCAAACCGCTTGATCCACAGTAAAAAAGATAAGTATAGTCAGCCGGACCAACAAATCCCGGACACCTGGATACACCTGGATATAATTATAGATCTCTACCCTTTAAAACAGTCGTGTCTGTGTTTGACATCATCTGATGAAGCCTTAGGGAGACATTTTTAGTTTGCCAACCGCATTTCTTGTTTTTGTTTTTGTGCAAGAATCAAGAGAGACAGACAAGAATGAGAGTCTTTTTGAATCCACGCACCGCTAGAGACACTTAAGTATTTTCTTAAGAAGACATTTGGCAATACTCAAGCCTTTACTGTTTTTTGAAATGAGTCAAAATAAGTCAGGATGTTTGAGATGGTTGGACAGAGAACCAGTTGTCCATGCTTTGATTTTCATGTGTGTAGCAGAGTGCGACAGCAGCCATCACAGTTGCTCATCATGCTACTACCCTGCATCCGTCCTCCACCAGCATCGCAGCTCATTCTTTTCCAAATGTTGCAAAGTGGGAGTGAAGGAGCATATTTTAACACAAACGTCTCTCCAACAACAGCTTATTTATTGCACCTTCTGACAAGAGAAAAACAAGTCAAATGTAAAATTACGAAATTGTTCATTATTTTGGCACGGATGAAAGCAGTGGCTGCAATAAAGCAATGAGCAAAACCACATCTGAGAAGAAGTGAAAACCCCAGATATCGGCCTCCTCCTATGAAACTCTGCTCATCTTAATGTAAATGTTTGGGTTGGCAGGCGAGAAGCCGAGGTTTGCGCCCCATCTGTTGCACAACAGATTAGCATTCCGGTGAAGTTCAGACCTCGGTGGAAGAAGGCGGGAATAGCTGGAGTGGGAGAAGGGAATGTCAGACATGTGAGGTCGACCCGGGACTGGAACAACCGACCTGCCCGGGCGTCTCCTGGCATGAACCGGACGATGGAAGTCGGATGACACTTTGCTGATATTTTACTTAAGTAGAAGTAAAAGTTCTGGTGTAAAAATCAACTTAAGTAACAGTAAAAACTAGCTGTACTCAGAGTAAAAGTTACTGCGCTACTTTTTAGAAGAGAGAGCAGTGTGAGATGTGATCTTTCCCAAACAGTTCTAAAAGGACGAGAGGACAGAGTTCAAACTAGATTCTTTTAATTGTAAACATTAAAAAATACAAAATAAAGTGCACGGACAACATAAAGCTAGATTCTTTCAGTGCGTACTTCAGTAAAAGTAAAATTACTGACTTTAAAAAATACTCAAAAAAGTACAACAAAAGTACACAAAAAAGCTACTCAATTACAGTAACGTAAGTGAAAGTAATTAGTTACTTGAACCCTTGCTTATAGGGCCTATACCTGTCTGTGCAGGCATAGAAACACATACATACCGGTACATGCACAGACACATATTTACGCACAAAAAAGTAATATGGGATCCGTTTTATTGTATCCTCACAAAAGCAGCTGAATGAAAACGAAGACATGCCTCAGGTATGACGGTGTGTAAAATGAACCTGGCCTTGCCCTCCTGCAGCCAAATATTCGCCAACCGCTGCGAGAGCCAGCGGAGTGAATCCCAAGGCAATCTCCCCGTTGTTTTCCTTTGATTAAGAGGGGAGCATTTCTCCTCGGTGCGGTTGGGTACGGGCTTGTTATGAACATTATTTGGCCCTCGGCTCCTTGGGGAAATGTGAGGCGAAATACAAGAGGATTAGCTTAACGGAGAGGGAGATAGAGAGAGAGAGAGAGAGAGAGAAAGAGGGGTGGGGGTGAAGAGAAAGAGGGCAGCCACAATCCCAAAGAATCCTCCTCTCCTCTCCTCTCCTCTCCTCTCCTCTCCTCTCCTCCTTCCTCCACCCTCCCCCGGCTTCTCCCTCAGAGAGGTCACACTCAGGGTTACTTCCCAGAAACAGTCCCACCCTCGCTCTCGCTCTCTCTTTCCCTTTCCCTCGCTCTCGCTCTCTCTTTCCATAACAAATCTCCACAAGGCTCTCTTGCAGCAACAGACGCGGGTTACAAAACTTTCTGTCTGATAGAGCCGAATGGGTTTCGCACGGCTACAGAATCTTGAATGTATATGTGAAGAGAAGTGAGATATGTATAGTCTGCCCTGTCCATGTTTCTCAGTTTGTGTGAGGTCCAGTCGTCCTCCTGACACGTACAGCAAAATTTACTGTGATAATAATGCAATGGAGGGAAATTTCCTTTTTGTTTACCGTTCCAGAGGGAGTTCAGAGGTCAGGGTAACATTCAGAGTTTTGCTTCAGCAGGATGGATGCTTGCCAACACCATGATTTGACCTGGATCTTCCAGTTCGAAAGAAAGTCTCTCTACTCACTACGCCACCCTGCTGCCCTTAAAGCATAACTCCATTTTTGACCCGGACCCTATTTTCCCATAATTTTCCATCACACTGACCAAAATTTCAGCCAAAAATCAACCCCAAATGAACATTATCTGACAAAAACAGAAGGGAAGGAGTGGATTCTTAGTGCAGAATGAGCAGGTGATCTTTGGTAATAAGGCAATGCATGGGAAGTCTTTGCAAATGCATTTTAAGATCCAGTCAGCGCTGGGTACTGCTGTTTTTGACTGGATCTTAAAATATATTTACAAAGACTTCCCATGCATTGTCTTATTCTGAAAATGATCTGAATCTGGGGGTTGATTTTTGGAGCCTCCATTGGCCCTATAGGACTGTATTGGAGAGCTGCACCTGGGCAAGGAAGACGTAAGAAGCTCTGTAGTGAAGCAGTTGGTGAGGATTTCGTCCGAATCGATCGGTATGATGGAAAATGATGGGGAAATAGGGTCAAAGGTCAGAAGAATTGGAGTTATGGTTTAAGGACAGAGGTTTCACACCAAAACAGAAGAAAACACACTGATGGTGAGGTATATTTATGTATATGCATCTGTATGTTGAAGTGTCTGTTTGTTTAATTGAGTGTGGGAAGTATTTTCGATGTCAGACAGAGTGGGTTGACGCAGGTCAGTCAAAAGGCCTTTTCTGTGGGCGAGGTCTACTACTAATACCCCAACTTACCATAACCGGTGCAGCCCGAAGGCAAAACCAAGGTTGTTGCATAATGCCCTTAGGAGTAATTACTGTCCGTGTCCAATGGAGTAGTTAAACGTATTAGACTTCAACCAAACAAGCTGGTTTTAGGAGTGTAGAGTAGCACAGAAAAAGAGGGACTTAGTAAATCCAGAATGTATACAATGCCTCTGAAGTTGAGTGCTTTTTGCTAAAGCGAACAATGAGAAATAGCTGCGTAATGGTTTGTTGACATTGTGATAGCGAGGAGAGTCAAACACCACAGAGCAAATTTAACAGCCCAAAGCTAAAGTGGTGGAGAAGTCAAAGAAGAAAGAGATAGAACAGGGTTTTTTATTAACTGTATTATGGATATATGGGTATTTTAGCAGGTTTACAGCAAATTTACATTCCTCCCCGCTAACAGGGAGATGAGATTAGATGGCGATCAAGTCAAACCACAAGCTCCGCTACAATACAGTCTCTATCGGCCTGTCAGCATCTGATATGGAAACAATAGGCTAATGTTAGGGACTGGCAGCCTGTCGCATTCCTGCATCCACCGGACAGATCGGCCCATAGACAGCCCGTACCCATTAGAAGCTAATCAATTTGCACAGTGACGGGAAGAGTGCTGTTAAATGGATTCTCTCTTTGGCACACTCATGTGATGTCAGGCCTCGGCAACGGGGCTGGTTGGTTGCCAGGGGGGTAAAACGGTTTAGTTGGATTTCAAGGCCGGGCTTGGTGCTGATAACTAGGACAACGGCTGCTTCTAGCTAAGGCTGCATGTCGGGAAACTCTCTGTACAGCACTGGCTTGGCTTTTTTTTTTTCTTCTGATTTTCAATAGAAAGGACACACTGATGCATTAGAGCTTAACATGCTTTTATGGTTAAGAAGATTTCAACTTTTAGCAAGAGAGCATAACGCTTGAGGTTTTCAATTTTCACAGTTTTGGCCTAAACGCAATTAAAATTGGTCTTTAAGCTCAAGATGAAATCTTTGTTTATTTGTTTACTGCGCTGCATAAATTATTTTAGTGTTATTTTAATAATGAAAATGATGTTTTTGTTTTGTTTTGTTTTGGCTGTGCTGAGTATTATTATAATATCAAGGGACACCAAGTGCATGTGAACTGCTCCCTGAATCTAATAGGCATGTGTGTTAATTGCCCCCCCCCCCCCCCCCCCCCCCCCCCCCCACACACACACACACACACACACACACACACACACACACACACACTCACCCTACTGTCCAAGAAAACACACACACACACACACACACACACACACACACACTAATCCGCCCTGACAAGTTGCTGATCAGATAGAGGAGTGTTGCCAGCTCCTTCAGCCAGACATGCAGGTCCTGTCATCCTGTCAAGCTACTGTGAGTGTGTGTGTGGTGTGTGTGTGGTGTGTGTGTGTCCTCAGGCTACATTTGAAAAAGAAATGGTCCTCTTACATAACTCATAACAGACAGTCAGACAGACAGTCAGACAGATGGAGGATGAGGTTCCTCGGGGGCTTATATTCTACCATGTATACGCTTTCTACTGTTGTCAAAGATGCAGTTGACCCAGCTTTCCTTTTTATCCATTTCCATTTATCTGACATTCTTATCCAGGGATTCGTCCAAGGCCACCTTTCCACAAACAGGTAGAAAGACTATGAAAATATATACTACTCAAGTAGAACTTTGCTGAAATTTTACTTTTACTTTCCCATGCAATGTAAAAAGGACGAGGCGACAGAGTTCAATATGTGATGATATCGTCTGAAAAGACTGTGTTGAGCTTCAAAATAAGAGTCTGAAACTCATTATGCAACAAAACAAACTTAAAGTGTTTAATATTACATTTAGCTAACTTAACATGTCCTTTACATGCTTGAACAGTTTTCATCCAGGTGAAATGTACAACTGGCAAGTGGAGCCATTTTTTTATTCTGCAATTAATCGTCTGTGGTTTTGTTATAAAGTCTGAGAGTATCTGACAACCAAACATGAGTTTTACATGCTCTAAACAAGTGCCGAAAAGCTTATTTTTTCATCTACGAGTCAAACAAATCCACCTTAAGGCCAAGTTGTGCTTTGTGATGAAGGGTTAACACCTGCAGTCAGTCAGTTTCTTCACTGTGACACTTTTACAGCGTCTCAATCTGCAGGTCGCACTGCTATCGAATTCGACTGAAGGTGTTAATTTGTCGATAAAGAAGCTATACACCAGAGGGTGTGGAGGAACCCGTGGAATTAAAAACTTGGGATTAAAACGGGAGAGAAAAGGTCACAGGAAAGAGGATCTCCTCCTGCACAAAGGAGATCAACCTGTTTTCATGGGAACTGGAGCAGTCTTGGTCATGTTTTGTTTTGTTGGCTGGGCCTGGGGTAAAGTTTCAAAACCAGTGTCTCCCCCGGTGTGAACTTCCTCTATGCGGGGAATATGAAAAAAACAAAAGAAAAGAAACAAGTTTGATGACACAAAAACTGTAGTATTTCAGAGAAGAGTTGGTATACTATGCTGTGGCTGAGATTAGAAGGAATCACTAGCAAGTCAAAAAAAAAAAAAAGCAAGTAAATGACATTTTTTGATGTTTTCTTACTTGAGCTGAAAGTTCACATGGTCATTCCTATCTCCTCGTAACTCAAATTTTGGTGATTTTCATGTTTTAACTTCAGTTGAGGGATTACATGCTCCTCTGTCTTCCTCCTGGGAAAACTCCACGCAACCACTGGGTTTATGAAACCTTTTAAAAAACAATCAGATAAACCCAAAAATGCATGGTGGTCAAGCTAGAAACAAGGCTGTGCTTAGTTGACATTTTGGAGATACAAGGTTTTCGCCCGACAACAGTGAAATGTTGTTGATGTTTCATGACTCTTAGGCCCTTGAAACCTATTAAAACCACACTATATATTTTCCAAAAATACATGGCTGTCAGTGACAAGCTCCGCAGTCTTTTATCATTCCTGAAAATTGGCAGATTTGTGTTTTTGTACCCTGCAGCGGCGATTTTCTCTCCATTAAGAAAATGTTAGTCCAGGATTGCAGTTCATCTCTGCCAGAGAAGCGAGCCCACATCGAAATGTCAGCGTCAAGAAGACAATGGCTGCAGACACTCAGGCATTTTAATAAACATACAGAGGGAGCGATGGAGAATTAACTTCGCTATGTGAGCAGATTGCAGGCTTAAATAAGACTCTCCTCCATTTATCAACACGGCGTTGTCATGGAAACGGACGGCGGGGCCAAAAGTGAGCAGATGGCCTGAGAAATCAATGGCTCCGACTCAAACTAGCTGATCCGCTGATTTGCTTCAAACCCAAGAAGAGAGTGTTTGGACTTGCTTACAGGTTGTGTTTCGCAGGTCGTGTGTGTGTGTGTGTGTGTGTGTGTGTGTACACTGGGAGCAAGTATGTGCAGGCCAGCCTTTATCGCCCGGCCCTTGGGTCTCTCGCCCCCCGACTCTTTGTTCTGACAAGCCAGAAAATGCCAGTAATGTCAAAACTGGGTGTGACACTGCAAACACATCTCACAGATCCTCAGGCAAGGGGTCTCTCCGCCATTTCAAGCTTAAAATCAAAGGTTAAACGCTTTTGCAATCAGAGCCGCTGGACTTTTGGAATGACCAGGCGAGCAGTATCTTGAAATCCCTTTTTAAAATGTTAACAGACTTGCTTTTATGCAACTTTCTTCCGTGTTTACTGTCCCACTGCTATATCTATTTCATCAGTTTCTTTCTTTTTTTTGTTAGAATGAATATTTTTTCTGCGATTATAGTTGTTTTCCATGCATTTCAAGTTATTTTATTACTGTTCTATTCATTGCTTGACAGTGAAACATTTTGGGACTTTTATTTTGAAAAGTGCAATACAAATAAAGATTTTTATAGTGTATTTTTCCTGTTTAGAACTGCCACTCTATCTGTATCAATATCAGGTGGGACACACAACTTTGTAGCAGACATAACCTGGCCTTGGAAACCAGCTTGGGGACTGAACGCACACAGAGCCGAGAGACACTGAAAAAAACAGACCGTCTCCCCTTAATGTAAGTTTCCAATATTTCCCATAATCCACCGGGGTGCATCTGTGCAAAGCCTTCCAGTTGTCCTGCTTGGAAACAACCAATCAGATCGCAGGTTATGTAATCCCTGCATCCATCGAGCGGCACAGTGAAGATGGACAAACTATGGAGGAGTGGCTTACACACACACACACACACACACACACACACACACACACACACACACACAGATTTACTCCCCCTAATTTTGCCTTAGAAGCTATTTGATGATGAACTAAACTGCTTTACATTTTCCCTCATACACATTTTTCTCGCTCTTTCTCCCTGCTTCACTCTTTCTCTCTACACACACTCTCACTCTCACCCCCACACACTCACCCACACACACACACCACCCAGACTCACCATAATTATGAGCATTCCTCCTCCCCAAGCTGAAGTCTCCTGTTGTGCATTCCACAGACATGAGAGCAGGCCGCCGCAGCAGATGGGAATTACTGTAACCGCTCCTGTTAGCGTTACGTCATTACACACATTGTTTCTGAATTAAGAGTGACGTATAAATCTCCACTTGTTTTGCTTCATATGGAGGATGGTTGTGTGTTTAATGACTGTGTGTGTGTGTGTGCAGTACGATGGCATATGTGTACAATAACAAGTCATTATACTGCATGGGGAGTGCGGCAACTCACTCTCACTCTTCTGTAAAATTGTTGGATGATTCAGGCCACAGTGAATGTTAAGTGTCCTCTCTCCCTTCTATGGATTTTAACACGCTATTATCAGAGAAACATTTATCATTTGACTTAATTCTCGACCTCCATGCCATTCCATTTCATTCAACTCCAAACGATATCAAAACCAAATTTCTGATATGGCAAACTAAGTGTAGGAACGTAATCCATCAAGGAGATATGTGCATCTGCAACATTTTTGCTATAAGCCTCACCCATAAAATCATTGTTTTGTGAATGAAAAGTAGTTCCTATTTTAATAGCTTTCAACGTTTTTTTAAATAAAGCGTGCATTCAGAAAGCCCTCATTGGACGAACAGGGCAGGAATAGGCCTAGGAATAGGTCTATAATGTTGATGGCGAAAATGTAAACATTGGAACAAGTAAGAAGGTAAAGCATGGCAGCTACATACAAATGTAACTCTCCAAACGCTAACATGACTAATCGCTTTGATCACTTTTTGGGTTTGACCGTTGGAGGTTGCGTCGGCACTCTCCCTGCGAACTGGAGGAACTTAAAGCTCATGAACGTAAAGTCATGAAGGTAAAAACTAGGACAGTAAGGCTCAGGTTGAAAATAACCGGAATTATCTTTTAATATTCAGATTTCAGCAGCAGAGTCGATGCTTTGGATGGACACTTTAAAGGAAGATCGTTTTTTTTTCTTGTCGTTTTGCAGCAGCAGGCGACTCGCTCCCGCCTCCCCTCCTGGCCTACTCCTTTTCTGCCCATTGTTCTTTTTTCCATCTCACACTGTACAGTATTAACATGCCCGTGGCGGGAAAAGCCCGGCTCGCCATTGTCTGATTGGGGGGCACCGATGGCGGCGGACAACAGCCGACCAATAAGAGGCCCCCTGCTGAGACAGCTGTCGTGCTGTTCCACTGATCTGTGGGCATCGCTGCTCATTAGCGGCCTTTGTTGTTCCCTCTGTGTGTGTGTGTGTGTGTGTGTGTGTGTGTGTGCAAGCAGCTCGGTGATGAATTGACTGTGGCAGGTAAAGTAAGAGAAAGGATATGAATATGCATGAGAGGTTTTGGGACTGCTGGGAAATATGTGTGTGGGCATCTTTGTGACGGACTACAAACTGCCTGCTCTGGCGCAGCGGGTGGAAAACGCAAACTTATCAACGCTTTCTCACTCTTTTGAAATGTCAACGCTTTGAGATGCCACCTGAGGTCAGGGGCTCGTTCTCTCGTTTTCATCGCGTGGGCGGCAGAAAAAATGGGCTTTTTCCTGTGGGACGCCCATGTGGAGCACACACACACGCTCAAATCTCTCTGTCTTACCTCATTTTGCCAGCACACCACCATATTAGGACGTGAAAGAACATGAAAGAACATGCCCCCATTTTCTGTACAGGAATTTTTCAAGTCGGGCCTTATCTCCAGTACTCAAACTATGATAACAGATGCTTCTGGCTCAGTACATTATTCAGATAGAGAGAGAGAGAGAGGGGATAAGAAATAATGAGACAGTTAATTTCTTCCTCACTCTGCTATCTAAGAATAGAATAGAAAAAGAATCGCCTCCGAGAAAAGTAAAATCCAAGCCATTTGAAATGTGTGTGTAGAACTATATCTGCGACATTGGCTGCACCGTGAAAATCATTTGAACAAGCATTTCAATCCATCAAAACACTAAACACCATATACCCAACCCATCTTTGTAGGTACCCCATTGGCTGATATGTGTGTGGATTTATATGATTGATTGTCTTTTATTTTTTTACCTTTTTGAATTTTTTCTGCCACCCTATTTAAATGTTGTTTGTAATGTGTTTCATGATGACCCTGATGAAGGCCACAAGCCGAAACGCTAACAATAAAGTTGTTCTATATACTACAAGTGTTGCTGGAGTTTTGACCTTTTTAATCCATCAAAACATCAAATCCCCTGTGCTGTTACACCCTGTTCATCCTTTACACGCATCCAATAGGAAACAGTGTGGTTGGGATTGGGCGCGCCTCGTTAGTTTCCTCTTATCGCGTTCCAGAAAATCGCAAACAAACGAGGAATAATCCAAAGAGACGCTGAAATGGTTTTAGTAGAGATACACCAGGCAAAAGTTCGGACCTACCTGATCGAATGTACTGTGTTTCATTCTCTTAAAGCCATTTTGATCTAAAGGCTTATGCTTAAATGCTTGAAATTTGTTTCTTAGACAAATATAAACAGTGAAGTTGATCCTATGTATGAATTTCTTTCCAAAGCCTTTGCCTTTCCATCAAGGCAAAGTGTGGCTACTTTAAAGAATCTAAAATATAAGATAGTTTTGATTTGTTTAACACTTTTTTGGTCACTGCATAATTCCAATTGTGTTATTTCATAGTTTTGATGTCTTTACTATTACTCAAAAATGTGGGAAATAGTAAAAATGGTAGTGGATGCGATGCAACACATAACTCACACCAAAAAATATCAGCTGAGGATGTTGCTTGGCTTCACACACTCACACATGCAGACATATAGACTTTTTTTTGCTTTCTAAAACCAAGCTACACACTCATTCTTTTTCCAGGCAGAGGTGATAGAAGAGGCATAATGGTTTTCAACGGTGAGGTCAGCTCTAAGGAATGTGGGCCGTCCCTTCCTCCATTACACTGAAACCAGCCAGATAACCTGCCCATTACAGGGACAATATGTAACCACATCAAGAGGGACTTTTCTTTTTTTCTTTTTTTTTTTCACCATACGCCTCCGAGCCAAAGAACCACTGTTTTTGGTACAGAGAGCAGCCATTGTTTTAGGAATGTGGGAGGGATGTTGTGTTTTATAAGCCCAGCAGAGCGGCTCTGGCCTACAAAGCCAAACAGCAGTATCTACTGTTTGTGTGTGTTAAGAGCACAGTGCCAAGCCCAGGGTTTGGCTTTCATATTAACAAAAATAACACCACTAAATTCTTTTAAATGATGTATAATCCACTTTTTTTTTCACCAACAAAACTGGACTTCTAGGTGGGACAGATAAACTTTCTTAGATCATTTTCTTACATAATTAGTATATTTTCATAGAAATATGTCACCCAACCTGTTTTCAATGCTATTTGCAGCACAAGAAAACAGAAGTGTAGATGCCATCACTTTGTGTATAGATCAGCCAATCAGAAGCCTGTTTGATGTAGAACCATTGTTTCGCTTTGATCTGATTGGCTCACGGTCATGGAGAGTGTTACGGTGGCCAGCGGGGTCAAAGATTGAGAAGAGACAAAGACCAAACACTGTGTATAGCTGAGGTAATTCAACTGTTATCATCTCAGGAAGTAATTGAGAAAGTATTGCTTATTGATCCATGAAAGTCAAATTTTACTAGTATTTGGTGCTGGAGAGAAACACCAAACTGACAGAATTCAAACCCTAGTCTCCTCTATACCAAACATGATGTATTTCTATGTACTACTACAGTATATATAACCCTTCACTATAAGCAATCCTTCATGAAATACAGCAGAGATATCAAGTGTTTTCATTTCTCATGTTCATGTTTCATCTGCATGACGTCTTTGTACATTAGTCACCTCTCTGACATTATCTTTGTGTAATTCTGTCACACAAAAGACCACAAAGGGGGGATACTAGACCGCAAAGGGGGGATACTTTCAGGGGCCCAAGCAAGAGGGAGGTCTGTAGGAAGGTTATGTGATACTGTACTAAATCAGATCTTCAGGATGGGGGGTGGGGTGGGATGGGCTGGGGGTGGGGGGGTCCATCATGTCAGGGGCCTAAAATTCCCAGCATTGCCCCTGCTATTGATTGGTGTTGGTGTTGTTGTACTGAGGCTGTTGAGAATGGATGCTTAAGAAATGATTAGATGAAGAGGAAGAAGTGAACAGTTTTATACGAAAATTAGATATCCACTATTTGATAAATGTGACACCTAGTCTTACAAAATGATTGATACCAACATATTAAAACAAAAGATAATACTTTTTTAAAGGACGTTATATATCATCAATCTATGATGTTTAATAAATTTACTTAGTTATTTAGTTTTTAAATTTAAATTTTAAAAAATTTAGTTATTTTGTGATGAAGTGTTGTAATTTACGTTTTTTTGGTGAACACACTTTCCCTCATCTGCCTTATCTATTTCTACTACAGTTAGAGATTTCCTACATTTCCCAGAATGCAGCTGCACCTCTTAGTCAAAACACAATTGGGCCCAGAAATGTAACAAACAATACATCGCCTATAGCTGTTCTTTTTACCAGTGCTAAAGTGTTTTAGGGTGGATTTGTCCGTTAACTCCTCGCTTTAGAGATACCGAATGATAAACTTCAGGTATGCAAAATATTTTGGAATTGAATTCGTCCCTCCTGAATGCAAAAGGAAGAAAGAGCCTGATAACGCAGAGGAAGAGGACGACGAAGAGGGACAGATAGAGAACTGAGAGCGCTCTCCCCGCTGCCTGAACCGCCTCCACTTCTGCATTCACTGCCGCCGACGAGGAAGTGGGAGCGCTGACTTCCTGCTGCCCCCCCCCCCCCCACCGCCCCCCCACTTACCCACAATCCCTTAGCGCGTATTCAGCGCGGGAGAAAGGCAGGAAGTGTGACCCGGGGTTGATAACAGCGGGGGCGGCTATTTCTGAAAACAAGCGAGCAGCAGAGTAGACAAGGAGGTGTCTGTTGGCTTTCCTGTTGGTTGTTTTGTCAGATGTGCGCCTACAGTCGGTGTCTATTGAGCGGCTGAATGTGTCTTTATGTGTCAAAATGAACTGTTTGTGCTCTGAGGTCGACACACCGATTCAGCGATAGAGAGAGAAACCTCCGTATGGGCTGAACCTCCTCAGATTTGAATGTTTTTGCTGCTAAAAAAACAGGAATCCACTGTTTGGATTGAACCAAATCACCATTCCCTCTCATTTCGTACCATTACACAAGCGAACAGGAGAATATCAAGCTACCTAAGGTCAGGAACTCATTGTTTACGCCGAGGGAAGTATCATATCATGCCATTAGAAACGCTTTAGGCCCCCGTCTCTCAAAATGACCCGGTCGCCCCCGAGCTTGTTGTTATTCAGTTCTCTCAGCAGACACAGCAGAGGTTGAAAGGCTACACCGACTCCACATCAGTCTTGGTTTTGATAAAAACCCGATGTGGAATTTTGGCCCTCGCCTCCTTCCTTCCTTTTCTCTTTGCTGGGATATGCCAAATAAGGCCGGTTCGCCACATCTGCTGAAATATGAGGCGAGCACTCTCGGCTCTCTGGATGCATATGTGTGAAAGAGAGAGAGAGAGAGAGAGAGATGAAGAAAGAGTGTGTGTGTGTGTGTGTGTGTTTGCCCTGCTGACTCGATAGCCATCTCTTACTATGAAATAGATGACATCATTGGGTTTTTTTCCCCTCCCTCTCTCTCTCTCTCTCTCTCTCTCCCCTCTTTTTTCTCTCCCCCTGCCTTTTTTTTCACATGTTCTGTTATGTAACTGTGTTGAGGCAGCCAGGGCAAGATAGTGAACCTTTGCACCGAGCGGAGAAAACATTTCCCCTTTTCCACCCCGGCCACAGCTGCTGCGTCTCACCGGCTGTCAGTATCGGAGTACACACCATTAACCAGAGAGACGTTGCACTGCTTTTTGGGCAGAGTGGCTGTTTATACGACTGGCCTCAAGAAACAGAATGGCCTAAAATGGTAATTTACCAAATACACAGCATCTGATGTAACCGCTGCCTTTTTTTTTTGAGAGCAAAATATGTCTTTGCTCTGACTTTTTGTGTGTTTTTGATTGTAGTTTGCTTTCAGCCTCCAAGCAAAGCAGTCGGATCAGCAGTTTCAATTTTGTTATCTCGGTTAAATAAAGAAACAATGATCCCTGTAGTGCTATTTAGCTGAGGTGAGCACCTACATAGATAAAAGGCTTGGGTCTTACAAGGAAGTTGGGTAGATAAGAAACAGCAGATAGGCCTACTGATTTTCTGAGTAGCCAATAAAACCCTCAATAAAACCTTTTACTTCAGATGACTTTCACAATCAGGTTTATTGTTTGTTTCAGGATTTTTTTAAAAGTGTCCAAAGATGGGGCGTTGCGGATCTCTGCCGGGAGAGAGTTCCAGAGGGTGGGGGCTGCCACACTGAAGGCTCTGTCCCCAAAAGATCGCAGGCTGATGTGGGGGGTGGAGAGCAGACCCGTGTCTGAGGACCGCAGATTCCCGGGACGGGGTATAGGGGTGCAGGAGGTCAGATAGGTACTGGGGGACGAGGGCATGGAGGGATTTGTAGGTGAGGAGGAGGATTTTGTAGGAGATGCGGGACTTGACCGGTAGCCAGCGAAGGTGGATGAGGGTGGGGGTGATGTGCTGCCAGGGCTTGGTGCGGGTGGTAATGAAGGCATGGATGAGGGTCTCTGCCACGGAGTCAGAGAGTGCTGGCCGAAGTCTGGAAATGTTTTTGAGGTGGTAGAAAGCGGATTTGGTGATGGATTTGATGTGTGACTGAAAAGAGAGGGTGGAGTCCAGAATGACACCCAGGTTGCGGACTTCTGGGGATGGGCAGATGGAGCAGCCGTCCACGTCGAGAAGAAGATCTCCAACCTTCCGGAGCAGCGCCTTGGGAGCCACAACCATGAGCTCTGTTTTGTTGCTGTTAAGCATGAGTAGGTTAGATGACATCCATATTTTTATTTCATGCAGGCAG
Source organism: Centroberyx gerrardi (assembly GCF_048128805.1). Lineage (NCBI taxonomy): Eukaryota > Metazoa > Chordata > Actinopteri > Beryciformes > Berycidae > Centroberyx > Centroberyx gerrardi. The sequence continues at coordinate 7,772,901 of NC_136017.1, forward strand.
TTGACAAGAGACTGTGGGGGGGGCTGAGTGGATGGTTTAGTGCTGAGATACAGCTGTGTGTCATCAGCGTAGCAGTGGAAGCTTAGACCGTGGTGGCGGATGATCTGACCAAGGGAGAGCATGTAGATGGTAAAGAGGAGGGGTCTGAGCACAGAGCCTTGAGGTACGCCTTGGTTGACTGGGGCCGGGGTGGAACTGGAGGCACTGATGGTAACAAACTGTTTTCTGTTGGAGAGATATGACTGGAACCAGGAGAGAGCAGCACCGGTGAGGCCTAGGTAGTCTTCCATTACATGAATACAGTTTAGAGGCCTGTAAACCACATTCTCTTGATAGTTTCACTTATTTCCGATGCAGATCAGCATTATTGTGATACAAGCGGAGTGTATTGTTGCAAGAAATTTCTCAAAATAGGTGAAACTGGATTGGAAACAGGTGAAACCATCTCACCCCACTGGCAGATTTTTGCACTTGTTATAAGGACAACAAGATTTCAAGCCTCAGTGCTACACTAAATGACTTGTAAAGATCTTGTAAAGGCACATAGCAGTATGTCTAATGCTACTTCCTCCCTTCAAGCACAATGTGTTTGTTTTGTTTTTTTTAACTGGGAAGTTCCCCTTCTGGGATGAGACAAGTGTTGCATTTTGTCTCGAATCGAGGAAGTGAGACGCAGCGCTGTGTGCGGTTTACCTCAGATCAGCCAAGTGACAAAGGACTTCAGTTCAAAGCAGTGGGAATGAAAAGAGCATGACCTGTACTCGCTTTTCAGATGTTCCCACTTAGGGTGTGTGTGTGTGTGTGTGTGTGTGTGTGTGTGTGGCTTCATCGTGCCATCCTCATTGAGAGCACTATAAAGTATCTTTCATCCTCTCTAATAGAGCGGACAGAGTCAGTGCCCACCACCTCTCTCTGCCACACTCTGTCCCGCAGTCTTGTTTGAGTTTCGCAAAACAGATTCCACATGTGCAATAGTTCAGAGGTTAAGTATTTGCAGAGTGTCTAAGGTGAGGGAGCTTGAGCTTCAGACAGCTCGACGTCACGTGTGTGTGAGTTGAAGAAGCCCTCCTCTCAGGCTGCGGTCACACCGAGCGTGTGTGGAGCGGTTTGTTCCAACTCTGGAGAGTTTCTTCCTTTATTTTGGTTTGTTTGGGCAGGTGAGAACACTGCTGTTCGAACCCGAAAATCCGGGCGTCTGTCCTCTTCCAGGAGAATTAAGGTGCGGTTCGTTAGGAGCGAGAACATAATCTGAACCAACTAAAACAACATCAAAACGCAAGGGTTTATGGGTAGAAGGAGATGGATGCTGACATCTGATCGCCAGCAGTTCCTCATGCTTGGAAAGCCGAGCAGAACAAAATGAAACCACAATCTGGACTGATGCTCATATTCAGCTTTTTCTTCATGTGTTCTCAACTGGTATGAAATCATATCATAATCAATCAATCAATCAATCAAAATGTCTAACCTGGCAGGATGACAGGTTACCAAAACTGTCCAATAAACAAACTACATGTGAGTGAGAACAGTGTGAACCTAAACAAAGCAAATACAAAAATACACAAAACAAAGTTGTCCACTTTGATTCAGACCACAGAAAACAAACTGTAGGTGTGATCACACCTTTTTAGACACCTACTTCACTCTCTGTCACACAAAACTTTTTTCTCATCTCCTGTGTGTGTGTGTGTGTGTGTGTGTATTCTTGGATCGCTTACTCATAGCAAGAGAGCGAGAGGAAGAGAGAGTGACAGAGACAGACAGAGGGAGAGAGAGATGGGTCAACTCTTCTGCTCACAGCTTACTGTTGATGTCTTTGCCACATGACCAAGCAAGAATGTGAGTGTGTATCTGTGAGTGCGTGTGTGTATGAACATGTGTGTTTTCTTGGCGTGCGTGTCCACCGCTGATGGCCAAACACACCTCCTCCTCCACTTTTCTTTGTCATCCTTCTATCTTCAGCGTGTCATTTCATATTTCGGCCCTGCGAATAACGGCATCTGATTCTCGCCGTGCATCGATCAGGCGGCGGAGGCGGAGGAGGGGCGCCGAGAGGAGGAATGCATCGGGGGAAATCCGCAGGGGAGTGAGGAGAAGTGACGTGGAGGAGGAGAAGAAGAAGAGGAGGAGGAGGAGGAGGAGGAGATGGGGTGGGAGGAGGAGAGAAGAGGGGAAGAAGCAGGGGGTTAAGTAGCGGCCTATCCACACACACCGCAGGCTCATGAATCTTAACTGTGGGATATCTGGAATTCAGACTCGATTGCTCAACGGAAATTACCAGAAACGGGGGAGGGAGGGAGACAAGGAGGGGGGGGGGGGGGGGTGGCAGCCTAAAAATGTGAAAAAGGACAGTACATGCTGCCTCTGTCCTTTTTCCGCTCTGAGAAGAATACTTTGTGCTCAAGTTTGATAGTTGCATTGTGTCAGAGGGGAGTCCTGCACACTGTCTGAATTCTCACACCAAAAGTTTCTGCATGCAAGTACCTCTATAACAGATGAATCATTATCTCATGCGTGGGCCAACTTCCTGCTATTCAAGTGTAAACTGCAGCAGAACTCTTTGGGGATTTCTGTTTCGATGGAATATGGGTTTAAAGCCAGAGTTGATCCCCCCAAAAAAACTTGATATCCTGCTTCGTATCTGCTTGGTTGAGTGAGGGAAAGATAGGATACAGAACGCATAAGCCACATTATACAAAACCCTCCAGTTACAATAGTGATTTACACACTGGGTGTCACCCTTCCAAACAAAGCCCTCTTGTTTCAGCCCTTATCTTCCACTCGCTATCCATCACACCTGTTTAAACTCAAGTCATATAGGTAGATATTTAACTCCATCTTGCACAGTTTCCCCCTTCCAGTTTCACAGTGGGCGCTACCTGTGAGGTTTGACAGTTACTGTATAAGACAAATGAGGGAAGTTATAGAGCGCAGTATGAGTTTATGTGAACTGTAAACACAGCTGTCCTCTATGGCTGTGATAAACTCTCATACGCTGAGTAGCATTGACAATACTTTGCTTTAGGTCCTTCAAAGTTTAAGCGTACAAATAGACCAAAGATTTTTCCTTCCTTTGGATCATTTCTGCAGAAGAATACTGTAGTGGCATTGATTTAAAGGTGCGATCACATCTACAGTTTGTTTTCTTTGATGCGAACCATAGTGGAAAAGTTTAATTTGTTGCATTTTTGTATTTGGTTCGTTTAGGTTCATGTTGCCCAATTCCAAGGGAGCCAGGCCTTGTAAACAAAAGTCACATGACTCAAAAGTAGCTTGTTTATTGGACAGTTTTGTTAACCTGTCATCCTGCCAGGTTGCAGATTTTGAAACAAGTCTTATTCCAGTCCCTGTAACTTTAGTTAAGCGTGATGGACTTGTCTGTGTTTAATATGAGAATGAGTAACAGCTGAATATGAGTAATAAGTTTGCCCTCTATTCATTTTGTTATGCTAGGCTTTCCATGCATGAGTAACTGCTGGCTATCAGATGTCAATATCCTTGTGTTTTGGGGTCAGTTCCTGTAGTTCAGATTACATTCTCACTTCTAATGAACCGTACTGCAGTTCCCTTGAAGGAGGACTCACATTTTCATGCATCTCATCTCAGTGCGAATGGCCTCATATCGTTTCACCTGGACAAACTAACCAAACTAAAGGAGGAAACGCTCCAGAGTTTGGACAAACCGCTCCAAACATGCTCAGTGTGAACGCACCCTAAAATACTTCAAGCACCTGTGCACAGATGGCACTTTGAAGCAAATCCCTCCTCTCTGATCACATTACAAGGGGCTTGTAAGGCCATGATAGAGTGCACAACTGTGAGCAGCGTGGGAGGATGTGGGTATTTGTAATCCAGGCCCACTGGTGGTGGTTTTCCCATAAGGCCGAGCATGTGTCCAGTTAGGAAGGAGGGGATGGGGGGTTTCATGGGAAAACAAATGCGATGAATCAATGCAGTTAATTGTTTGTGCACCCGGAGGAACATGTGGTCCAAACCACAAGGGACTGACGCGGCACGTCCTTCAGAGCAGAGTCAAGTTGTTTGTGTGTGTGTGTGTGTGTGTGAGCAGCATGTTGAAATCAATACTCATATTCTCTCATTACATTTCAGCGATACAGTAATAGGTGATGTCATAGGGATCCAAACATGTGGTGTAACATAATACTCTGCGTCTTGATGTTACTAGTGAGTGTCTCTTTCTTTCCACTTGGCACTTGGTTGACGTGTCACTGTGTTCTGACTGGTTGTGGGCGGGGCCAGAGGCTCTGATTGGCTCTATGTAGTGCTCTGCAGCTACACAGTTTTGAACAGGTAAATCGTAATGTAATGCAATTTTGTCTCTGTGTTGATCTTTGTGTACTGTTGATGTTCATTACTGTGCTGTATAATGTTGTGTTTTTGTGTTTCATGTGGACCCCAAGAGGAGTAATGGGGCTAATGGGGATCATAATAAACCAGTAAACCAATCATGTATTCTACACTTTGGTATTGTTTTTGATAATGTTACATTGTGTTGATGGGTTAACATAGCTAGTTAGCAAGTGCTAATTCCGTAGCAGTAATCAAAAATCATCAGAATTTTTTTTTAATTACTTCAGAGTTGACCATCGACCCCAATGACAGATGCAACCGTTCTCCAAGCATCGTGTTTATTCCTGTAGTCTTTCAAATAAAAGATGTAGAGAACTGGGAAGCTTTGAATGGCTGTAATTAACTTCTTGTCCATTTTGCACTTGCAAGGTGAAACTATTGTTCATGAAACTAAATCACATCAGTAGGGGAACAAAGAACCGCAGAAACCTGATTGGCTGTTGACGGCCGATGACCGTGAAAACTTCAGCCATGGACAACGTTTTCTCAGCCGACAAGCTTGTTGACTGAGTTGTAGCTGGTTGCTCAGCTCTATAGGAAATGAATGGACTTCTGCTGACTTGTTGCTCACAGTGTGAACACAGGGTTAGACTGGAGCATCTGATGCATCTGACTTGTTGTATCATATGTTTAAAAAAAGGCCAAAAAACCTTTCAGATCTGGATTATACTCCTCTACACAACCACTACACTGCTCTGCACCTACCTAAACAGCAACAGACTAAAGGGACGACCTGCTGGCTTGAAACAGCCCATTCTGCAGAATAAAAACTGAATTCTATCAGCAATGAGAGACTAATGGGACTGAAGACCTTACGAATTGCAGATACTGACCTTTTCTACCATTGCAATGGGGAAAACTTGCTCTATAAGTGTCTGCTAATTGCCTCATTTTTAATTGTTGTTGAGACCAGTTGCCCTTTTAAGTCTTTATGGCTATGTAATACTGAGTATGCAGTCATTTTCTTTTATTGTGCAGCTCTTTGTAACCATATTAACAAATCTGCTGCAACAATAGTTATTTTTTGACTTGACTGAGATCAGCACAGGTCAAAGCCCTCATTATGAAATTCAATTTATTGTAATTTCAGAAGCTACTTAAACTGCACAGTTTATCCTTAATCAAATAAAAAAAACTATAAAGTTTAATTGTGCCTTGTGATTCTGTTTCACTCGTTCCTCCACTGAAGACCAAACCACAAACAGAGTGATATCAACTGTTTGTATTTCCTCATTAATTTCTGGCTTTGAAAACACAGGCTTTTATCAAACAAGAATAATATTATGATCGGCCAGTGCAGCCATAACAGTCGCTAGTATTGTGAGGCACTGCAGTGTATATACAGTGTGAAAAAGTGCAGACACTCAGCGCAAAAAAAGAGTCTGTAAACACTTTCACACACACTCAAGAAACACAAAGACCCTGCAGAGCGTCGTCCAAAAACAAAATGAACTCATTGGATGAAGTCGAGATAAAGTAAACACACACTTGCATGCATGAACACACACAGAGCAAAAGATGGAAAGTAACACACACACACACACACACACACACACCAGTCATCTATGATCACCCTCAAGGTTGTGATGGGTGGGTGTGTGAAGGAGTGGGGGAGCAGCCATCCTTCCCCGCCCCTTCACCCTCTACCACACACACACACACACACACACACACACACACACACACACACACACTGTCAGTAGCATTAAGCACTGAAACAACATAGAGCTGGATCTTACTCATACTTGAGGACTAAGCATCGCAGCATGAATAATACAGCGACAGCCTTTAACAGCCTGTCACACTGTGCACGTTTTGCACTGGTGCCGACTAAATACTGAACCCTAATGTGGTAAAAGTGACAACCTGAGGGAAAAATGCGATCCTCATCAGCCCCATCACATGTAATAACATCCAACCAAATCCAAATATGTGGATCGAAGAAGCAGGCTGCCACTGAAAACAGCCGGTAACAAAGAAAGCTATGTAATCATTCATGATACGCATTTCATTGACAGTCGATTCAAGAATGAGTGAAAATACAGTTTCTACTATGTGGCTGTTATAATGAGGCAGGTAGAAAATGACATATGAGCAAATGCACGATGCTGTTCTTTGCCTTTTATTCCATTGTGTTTTGTGATGCACACACACACACACACACACACACACACACACACACACACACACACACACACATACACTTGTGCTTGGTATGCATGTGTTGGAGTGTTTTTGTGCTGGAGAGGGAGCTTACCATGTTGTCATGAATGTCTGCCTGTGAACAACCTGATCACTTTAAAAAGAAAGCTTCCCTCCTCCTATAATGATTTCTCAAGCTCAGACACTGGGTGGGGTGGGGTAGCATGTGTGTGTGTGTGTGTGTGTGTGTGTGTGTGCTCATGCGTACACGCCGCTCAGTGTGGCGTGGTCTGCACAGGACAGGGGCGGGGACAAAACGCAGGATGTGATACAGCAGGACTCCACTTCCTCACAGAGCTCCGGTGAAGCCACAGCAGTGCAGAGAGCGCCACCTCATGGTCGCCGGGCCGCACGGCGCCCGCCGCTCTGGTAAAATTCCATTCCCACAGATAAGGAACGCACAAGTGCGGACAGAAGACTGCAACAGAGGGTCGGGGGAAATCATTCGATAAGACCCGAGGAGCCTTGAGTGCGTTTTCAGGAATTCCAGTCATCTCTGCTGCTAGAAAAAAAAAAGGCAAAGACCTGCTGTGTGTCGGCTGCTGAAAGCTGAAAGAGGATTTTTTTCTCTCTCTCTGTTCACTGAAGGTCCAGCCTGACCCCACCCATCTCCCTCTACACACACAGAGAAAAGCAACGCACACAGTTTGCAGAAAGGTTGATGTTTGGGATGCGACAGACTCATCTTCCATAAAGCATATAGGGGCGACAGAGTGGCCTAAAGCTGACAGACCCTCCTGTAACTGAAAGGTCACAGGTTCAATCCCCCCCAGCAGCCAGTGCATCCTGTTGAAGTGTCTTTGAGCAAAACACTGACCCGCAAAGCTGCTCACCCCCCATGGATAAGAGCATCATCTAAATGCTCAGAAAGGTGGATGTAAATGCAAAATGGCAGTCAGACAGGAACGCGCTCGTGCAGGCACTTCCCTCCCCTCCTATACGGATGAATAATGCATCTTGAAACTGATGTGGCGCTGCGCTCGCTCCGAATGCAGACGCTGGCTGCCGGATACACCGGCAGACGAATTCCTGAGTCGACCCGCTCGTATTCAGAAAGAAAAAGTTAAACATTAACATTGCTAAAAGCCTCCTGAAAGCATTGGCTTCCATCTGGGCTTTTAAAAGCCACTGTTTAAAGAGTCCAGAGCCAAAAGCTATTAAGCTAGGAGACACCAAATCAATTTTTCCCTCAGGCCTTCCACAGCTATTGGCTGCAGCTGCATAAATCTTGAAAGCAAATTTTGAATATAAGATAGAGAGGATGATGTCATTTTTGGTGCCGATGCGTTATGTAATGGCACCGCTCATCTATAATGTGTCATGAAAGCATGTGTGCATGGATTATGGATAATGACGTATATTGAATGAAGGCCTTCTATGAGTTTTGGAATTACAGTGGTGAACTGCTATGAAGCTACAATGGATTCAAGTTAATTTAGGTATAAAATCTCACATTATAGTCCAGTTACACGGTTTAAGTTTAAAAGCTTTCCATTCATTGTCAATGGAGCCACTCCAAAGGGACTTTCCTTATAGTATCACAGATTAGAAAGTTGACTTGTGGTCTAACTTTGCTTGTTAATGTTCACAAATATTAGTAATGTCACCCAAAAAATATCATAACAGACATGTGAAGGTATAACACACCCTATATACTCATAATAACTGAATTAAAGTGTGTTTTAGAGTGGATTTCCCCCCTTAAAGGCAACTCAAGTCTGGCTGCCATGCAGTGACACTAGTTTGGGGTAGTTCCATTCAAAATGGATGGATATGTGGACATTAATCCATATGCAGATATTGAATTAACCAACAATTTCTACACTTTCCACATGTCACTCTAAAGTGTGTGATATTACTATAACATCCCACTAGCTTTGAGGATTTTGTTTTAGCTTTGAAGCAAGAAAATAATTGTCTGCTTCCCAGTATTTCCACTGCAGTGTTTATAAAAGACACAGTTTCACAACCATATGTTATCCTGAACACACACACGTTCATCACATTCTTCCTACATAACATGCGATTACACAAGAACCGAAGGACTTGCCTCTTCTTGTAGATACATACTTCCCTTTCTTGGCTGGAGGCCGTGTTCTGCTTGGCTGGACGGCATGTTTCTGCACATCGTCTCCAAACAGCCACCTCTGCTTTGTCATTGTAACTTTGCAAAGCATCAATCAGCATCCCAATCATCCAGCAGAAAGTAAGAAATATCCATTATCATACTTATTATACATCATACTTCAATTCCTGCTCCACCGGGTCACACCCTCAACTCCTTTCCTATACATTTGTCACATATAATCCAGCTCTGTTGTTACTGTCCATGTATAGAAACGGCCTGAGAAAATATACAGTAATCTACAACATGATGCTCGCTTACTGAATAGCTGTCAGATTGGTAATAACTAACAGAGAGCCAAATAAACTAATAAATCTCCAGTTTTATCAACAGCATCCTCACAAAAAAGAACTATAGTAATCCTGGTGTAAATTTTAGAAGGATACTATACACATAAACAGCAAAACTACAAGTATCTATAGGAATATATTATAGTGATACCATGAAAGATAAAAACATACCACAAAATACAGAGGAAAAATATAAATGCAAGTTTATAGTATATTTTACATAGAAACTTTTGCCTATAGTTTGTCTTAGACAAGTAAGGTGGATAGAGGAAAATGTATATTATACATCTTAATGAGCTCCAAGTAATCTTAGTGTCATGATAAGAGCTTTATGGCAAACCAACCCTAAACCTGGTCACACTGCGGTTCGGGATGTGTGAGGATGCAGCGCCATCTAGAGGCGATTTAGGCAACTCCCCCATTCTCCTGAGTCCCGGAGAGGAAATTCAACATGGCTGCCTACATGTAGACGTTTTAGGATTGTGGTGTGAAGTAGCTGCAGAACATGAGGGAGCAAAGGTAAACTAAAACACACACACACACTGAAATAAATATTTTTAAAACACAGAGTGATAAAACATGCTGGTAAATAGCACAAGGCGAAACCATCATGCATTGCAATTACAGTCAGTGGGCAAAAGTCTGTGTTATTGATGCTATTGGTATTGTTATTATGGTTTTAAAAGGCAAACAGGCATTATATAATCAAATATGCCATTACATTTCTGAAAATCACATCTAATTTCACTAATTTGCAGCTCTTGATGGGGAAATTCAGCAACAGTGATAAACTGTAGATACCTGTGTAAAAGATATCAGTTGTATATGTTAAACTAGATTTTTCACTTTTCTTAGATTATGGTATCTTTGATTATGATGTTAACCATTTAATTTCCTTGTTTCCTCTCTGCAGCCACCATGGATGCAAAACAGATCATCCACTGTGCTCGTCAACTGGAGAAATCACACCTGGACAGAAGCTACGGGAGTATGGTGACTCTCCTCGGTGACCTCGACAAGTCGGGCATCACAGCGGAGCAGCTGCAGACGACAGACATCGTCAAGGTCCTTTACCGGCTCCTAAAAACCTGCAGTGATGCCGGCGTGAAACGGACAGTCAAGTGCTTGTTGTCTAAGTGGAAGAGACAGTACAGCCAAGAAATGGGCCTAAAATGCACGGAGGACAGCAAGAGTGCGACAGTCTCTTGCGGTGTTTCTGTTACAGATGGCGGTGCTGCCGGTGACGCCGATGAAAGAGTCATTTCCAAGCAGGGGGTTGGTTCAACACAGAGCCAGACGTGTGAGGGTGGGAAAGAGAGTGCGAAGGCCGCTGCAGAACAAGAAGCGGCGTCTTCGCTCGCAAGAGATGACCCGTCGACCGCAGCTTCCGCCCTCCACGCCCTCCACGCCCTTTCAGACGATTCCAAATCACTTCCTTCCGCTGCAGACGGCGCCTCTACCTCCTCAGATTCCTCACCCGTCAGGTCCACATGCGTCCGCCTCCTCCTCGCCGCCCTCTGCTCCGAGACTCCTGATGAAGACGAGGCCGCGGAGCTGGCCGGAGCCGTCGAGCGCCACATCTACGAACTCCACAGAACCAGCTGGGTCAAATACAAGGCCTGTGTCAGGAGCAAGGTGTCCAACCTCAGGAACCCAAAAAGCGTCCACCTCCGGCAGGGCCTCCTGAGCGGCTCGCTGTCGCCCGAAGCCTTTGCCCGCATGTCGGCGGAGGAGATGGCCGGCGCCGACCTGCGGCGGCTGAGGGAGGAGTACTCGTCCCGGGGCGTGAGCGAGCGGCAGCTGCCCCGCGGGGTGGAGGGGACGCCGACGCAGAAGATCCGCTGCAAACGGTGCGAGGGGTCGGACTGCAGGGTGACGCAGGTGTCCCGGGGCACCCTTTTCCTGCCCGCCTGGGTGCGGCAGGGTGGCCCTGATGAGGACGCCATGACCTTTGTGACCTGCAGCGGGTGTGGGGAGCAGTGGTACCACAGCGGCTGGGTCTGCCTCTGAATCCACTGACATATTTTTGTGTTTTCACTAGTGATGGGACGATCTGCTTATCTCACGATACGATTCAATGCGCGATATGGAGTTCATGATTCGATACAACCACGATACGATGTGATAAATAAAAGTACAGTGACAACAAAGTCTGACTGTGCAGAATTATGTTTATTTATGAGCCACAAATCTTTCTAGTGATGGCATTGGCTTGCTAGAATGTGAACAACAATCTAAAAATGTCATTACAAAGTACAAATAATATAATTTCAAATGGAGAGCTTGTGAAATTGTAATGGGCAAGCCGTCTCATTTGTGATGTAGCTACTTATTCATGATTCATTTGTCTGCTTTACGATACTTATTGTCACATTTTTGCATTGCGATATATTGAATTTCGATATATTTTAGTTTTAGTTGAAGGATGACATGCTCCTCTATGGGTGGAGGAAATTCTACCACCCTTGGGCTTATAAAACCCTTTCAAACCCCACTGGATAAACTCAGAAACACCTAGTTCCTGAAAAGTTGACATTTTGGAGATGCGTACAAGGTTTTTACCCAACAACAGCGCTGTGTGTTTCGTATACTAAATCAAAGATAACATGATGGAGACAAATAGACTTCTGCTTTTCCAGCCAGTCCACTGCGTCAAGAGTTTTCTTCTACATTGAGGCGGGAGGAATGCAGAGCAGAAACAAAAAACAGAGCGCTCTGGCCGGAATATTCAGAATTCCTTATCATTTTTAGCATTCTTTATCAGTAAATGCATAAGTAAAAGCCCAGAATGGTGGAATGACCTTCCCACTCCAGCTCGGAAAAGCTGAGTCACTCCCTATCTGTCGTGGGCTGAAACCTCATCTCATCTCATCTTTTCAGCAAGCAGCTCACATCATCTTCTCTCCGCTGAATCACATCGCTCTAATTGCTCTCCCTTCTATCTCTCTCCTTACTGCAGCTCTTTACTTTGCTGCATTTCCCAGCACTTCTCTCTCTCATACACAGGAATATTGTAAAGCCACGAAGGCCCTGACCATTACTTGTAATTCTGGTGGTCTAGGAATTGAAGCGTATTCTACTGTTGCACTCTGCTAAATGCCCCTAGCCACCTACAATATCCCATTCATTTGGAGCAAAGTGGATCCAGTGGATGAGACATGTGACCCTAGAAAACAGTGAGCATGTGAGTCAGTAATCTTATGCCCTCCCAAACAGCCTTCGGGGTGGGTATCCCATGATCCTCCGCTCTCCCCGCGCGGTCGACGTGGCACAGTGAGTCATTTACCCGTCATTGTGACATCACATGGAGGGGGGCCTTTACCTCAGCTTTTAGGAAGAACAGTATCATCTTTTAAATCTCCTTAATACACACTTACAGACGGGCTTTTATTTTGTTAAACTTTGCCTCTGTTAACGCTGTGTAACCCTGTTTTCAGTTCCATGTCTGGCATTTTTATTGGTAAATGAAAAATAGAGTTTGCACACTCCTCTGCTCCCATTTGTATGTATTTATGTATTAATGTATTTATCCTTTACAAAACGCTACATGGCTGGTAATTGGCTAATAAATTTGCATATGGGACTAGTGCAGTGTGCAGACATTTTTCATTCTCTTTTTATTTCTCCAGCACCTGTGAAGTAACTGCATGTGCGTGCCTTTGAGTGTTTCTTCATGGCATTTTTATTGATAAATCTAATAACTCTTTAATGGTGTCGCTGTTTAATCTTATTGACTTTTATTCAATATTGAGTTATTGTGCATTGAAAGAAATGAAATTCTAAGGAAAATAACTGGAATCTTGTAAAGGTTTTACTGGGAAACCCATAAGTGTTACTATTTAGTGGGAAAATGACATGACTTACTTTATGCAATAATAAATACAAGATAGGCCAGCTGCAGTAATAATTCGTACTGAGTCACTGCTTTCATGGCAGCATCATATAAGAGTCTGACCTTTTTTAGTACGTGGAAATCTAATTTTTTTTCTGCACTCTATGTTCAGATTTCAATCTATGAATTTTACCCCTTGATCATGCTGCAAATAAAGCATAACCTGCTCTTATTTTATTTCTTTTTTTGCAGTTATTTTCCTCCTGTTCATCTGTCTGTTGAGAATCTCCCCTGGTTTTGAGTTCAGTTTCAACAAGCTCAAGAGGACAAATTAGGGAAGTCCAAACAGAAAACCCCCCTGTAACAGAAACCCCCTCGTTCTCCCAGCTAAGTGAATGTTGTCAGATATGGCTCGGCCTTGTCGGTCAGATAGCGGGGCGGCGGTATCTCACGCTGTGGCATTTCTCTGTGTAGTGTCTCCTTTCAGATGCTCCCTATCTTCTGTGTGTTGTGTCGGCTGAAGGATTTCACCCTTTCAGTCTCGGTGGCCTGTCAGTCCCCCAAGTCTGCACCCATCTCTCTCTCTCTCTCTCTCTCACACACACTTACAAAACACACTGCAGACTGAAGTAAGAAGCTGAAGTGGTCATAAATTCAAGTTTTTTTAATTGGTAATGCCTTGGTATGCTTTAATAGGCTTGCAAACCGACAGAGAACAGCACAACATCGGCAACTGTCCGCCCTGCTGAAGCATCCTTGAGCAAGACACTGAACCAGCTCCAGACCCTGACCTCTGACCTCTGACCTCCCTGTGGAGGGGGGACAAGAGAAGAGAAGTCTGCATTTAATATCATTCGACACCAAAACTTCCAACTACATTTCTGGGGACAAAGTGGAGCAACGACTCACGAGACATTATTATTTCAGCAATGTGATAAATTATCAAGATGTAGGTCACCTAGCTGTGAGCTTAGAGGGAACATTGGTCTTACATGCTCCCCTGATGTGATTTATTTTTTTATTTTTTAGCGTATAGCTGGTGGAGGCCGAGCCCCAACGAGTCGATTCCTCGACTCTAACACGCTTGAGAGTCAACCAATGACTCTGGAAGTTTAAACTGAACATAGTTGACCAATTTTCCAGGTTGGGTCCATTGTATCCCATGGCCTATCTGTTTTCCATGGCACACCCATAGAGCAGAGGTATACTTCCAACCAGAGATACTGAGGTGAGCATGGATTGGAATAGTATGGAGGAGATGGAGAGTGAAAAGACTTATCTTTGATTTACTTATCTTTGCTCTTGCAACATTATTCATACCTATATCTTAATTTGTGTGAATTAGCCTATTAGGCAATTTTTTGTCCTTTGGGTACCACATACACAGCTGTACAAAAGAAATGAAATTTGGGAGTCCTGTACTTCTAAATAGAGCTCTGGCAATTTTGCGTTATCTTTACTACAATTAAAAGATCAAAATTTAAAATATAGGAATCAAAAGAGGCGCTGTTACAAAAACACATAAAATTTGGATTAAGCCACAAGTAGCCACAGTGACTGTTGACTGCATGCAGGAAAGCGCATGATATCAGTAGGCGTGACAGACTCGGGTCATATGAGCGTCATCAGCGGTTTGGGGCCAGAGCAGCGGTGACACCGGAGCGCCATGTCACCGGCCAGCCTGAACACGGTGCAGGATGGATGAGAGGAATTTAACCGCTACGACCCAGCCGTGACTGATAAACAGAAAGGTACAGTTGTGGCAAGTACAAAACCTTCTTTTCGGCGGCGGCGTTTTTCACTCGTAGCCATAATAATCGATAAGAAAAGTCGTGAGAGCATCGGAGCGTAAACTGTCAAGTCTGGCCCAACGTAACGCGCCCATTATCGGACAGCTAAGGTTTGTGGCGAGGCATCCATTATCGGACGCGTACCCGGCTGATGTGCTTCTTTCCGTTTTTTCGCCAAATGTGGACGGCGACTCAACACAAACAGCCAGTTCACGGTATTTAAACACGTTTACAAATGCGCATGGCAGTTTTTGTAACGATACACACCATTTTTGAAGTACAAAGTCAAATTGATCTCTGCTAATCGGAACCGATAAGGTGCATCACCCTAAGCTAGCTCTGAGCGAGTTTGCGGTCGCGGTTAACTAGTTGTATTTTCCATGCTCTTAAACCTTGTATGATTGGGCTCTGCTCTAGCCTATATCTTCATATTTTCAACAAAAGTTGTGGAAGACAGTGGAAGTGACGAAAAGCCAAAACAATACCGGGCGATAACATTAGCCGCGACAGGGCTTGGCTGCGTGTCCGATAATGCAGCTCTGAATGTTAGCTAGTTAGTAACCGCACCAAAGAAATAGAAAGTAGTACTGCAAGGCAAGCAAAGCTGTCATAAACATTTCGTGGCATTTTAACGACGTGTTTTTCAAAGTGTCTTAGCTGTAATAACCCTGGCTTAGACGGGTAATGTCAACTGTCAAGTGCTGTTATGTTGTGTTTCACACCTGGGGGCTGCTTTCCCCACTTCTTGGTGGTATATTAATCATATTTGTTGGTATATAAATCCTATTTATTGGCATGTAAATCCTGTTTGTTGGTAGGAAAGGTTTTGGATAATACTCAGCTAAGGTGTGTCACCTGAAGTAGCTCAAGTTTTGGATGGCATGGGTAAATTATTGCCCTGTAGACTTAACACCCTTGCTCTTAGATAGTTCAGACTGTGAATTAAGATAATGTTGGTGGAAATATAATGTTGTAGGCTTAGACCAAAGTCTGTGCTTCGTTGTTCAGAGGAATTAACCAAATCATGGTGGTTGAACCGCAGAAGAGCCTCCCCCTTTAAATCTTAGCCTTCTGCTGAAGTAGGCACATGACTTGGTGTGTGTGTGTGTGTGTGTGTCTTTCAGTGAATGACCACACACACAGAGAAGTGCCTCTTGCAGAACTCTGCTCCCTATAAAGATTGATGGGTTTACATGAGGTCAGTTTGGATCCTGGGCTGAAAATATATGGAAAGTCATGCAAATATTACCGCTGCCATTTCATATGTGAGCACTGTTCTCCCAGCTAGGATAAAGGCCCATTAGTCCTAAGCCACATAGATAGCATCTTGACTTTTAATTTGGAATGAAGAAGTCAGCTGTTCACTGCATTCACATCTTTGAACTCTGCAAAGTAACTTTTCCTCGTAAGTTTGGTGAATCTGAACCCTAATGGGCTGCAGTCTGCACAGCACACCACTGTTGAATGTTATTGCATTAGGAGTGTAATTTTCACCATGGCATATTATCATTATTACACTGCTTGGACGGGGGAGTAATCAAATATAGGTTCAACCATGAAATAATATTTCAAACTTGCAGTCAAACAGTTGAACCTCTATAGAAGACACGTGTACAGATGAGATTAGAACTGGGTATCACTGGATTTTTTTATTTTTTTTACTTCCATACTGGATCTAAAACACTTAAATTTTTTTCAACACGAAAGCACATCATTATCCAATATTTAGTTATTTTCTGTGTAACATTCATTCATTTAATCTACTTCCCCCAGTTAAACCAAACTGTGCTCAATTGACTTAAGAAAATGCCCTAGGTCAGTAGAAAACCTGATATAGGCTACCTTTTAGATACTTATTCCTTAAAATAAATATTGGTACCAAAAATGTCTATATCTTTTGTTTTTCAATGCCAAGCCCCAGCTATCCAAATCAAAATAACCTGATTAGTCAGTGATTGATTGGTAGGGAGGCGATCCTATCTCACCATGCTCCATCTCACTATCTACAGTGACTGATGGATCGATCCTGTAACGAAGCACTTTCTCACCCTCCTCCTCACATTCAGGCTGCTCTTGGGAAGCTTTCACACTTTCATCTCAGAGTCTGGTCTGGAATGAGGGTTGAATGATTGTCATTAGCCTAAACGGACACTAAACTGTTAAAAGTGTGTAAGTGCGGTGCCAGATTACATTTGCACATTGGTCAAAGAAGGAGGGTTAACCTTTTCCCCGGCAAATATTTTGGCTAATAGGATTGGAATTTCTCACTTCTCTTCATTCCTGAGTGGTAGGTTTGCAAGTGAATGAAATTCCTTGGATGCGTGGTGATTTGTAAAGCTAAATATTTTCTCTCTCTCTCTCTCTCTCTGTCTCCCCTGCAGGTCCTTGAAAGCATGAATCGTCTGCAGAAATAAGGGTGAGAGATTATTTTCGAATGAAGTCACTGTTTTTGTCGTTGGACGTTCTGACGCAAGGGATGAACTAGCGGCCAAGCGATTGGTCCTGTGATCGCTGTCCACGTGACGCACAACGCTGAACATTGCATGCATAACTAATATTGCAGATACTGTAGGAAGTTCATTAGTTGCCTGGGCTAATGAGCAGGCTGTGGCTGCTTAATTGCATTAGCTAGTTGACTGACTGGGTCGTTTCCTTGCACAAAATCCAGCCCGATCAATCAGTCCGAGTTGAAGTGAAAGTCAATTGAGACAGAAAATGGAACTTTCACTTCCCAACCACAACGTTATCTCGGGTCAAAGGTTAAAGATAAAGTCAATGTTGAACAAAATAAAGGAATACCCACGCACCGAATCTTGCTCCAAGTAAGCGTTCAGAAAACAGTGTTTCAACCTGGTGTGTTGTCATTTTGTCATACTGTCATTTTTAGTGTTATATTGCCTGATATAGACCCACGATAGGTTGAAACGGTACACAAGCAAAGCCAAGCTTACTCAGAAGAAGATTTGTTTTGTGGATATTATTATTCTGTTGATTTATCAAAGTTGTTTGTTCCCCAGGTTGCAGTGTTTCCCACATCGTTGGTGTCCTCAAACGCCCCGCACAGTCCCTGCTCTCCGCGCCTCGGCCCAGCCATGACGTCCAAGTCGTCTCTGCTGAAGGTGATCCTGCTGGGCGACGGCGGCGTGGGCAAGTCGTCGCTCATGAACCGCTACGTCACCAACAAGTTCGACACGCACCTCTTCCACACCATCGGCGTGGAGTTCCTCAACAAGGAGCTGGAGGTGGACGGCCGCGCGGTCACCCTGCAGATCTGGGACACGGCGGGCCAGGAGCGCTTCCGCAGCCTGCGCACGCCTTTCTACCGCGGCTCCGACTGCTGCCTGCTCACCTTCAGCGTGGACGACGGGCAGAGCTTCCGCAACCTGGCCAACTGGAAGAAGGAGTTCACCTACTACGCCGACGTCAAGGACCCCGACAGCTTCCCCTTCGTGGTGCTGGGCAACAAGCTGGACGTGCCGGAGCGCCAGGTGTCGGGCGAGGACGCGCGCCAGTGGTGCCGCGAGAACGGCGGCCACCCGTACTTCGAGACGAGCGCCAAGGACGCCACCAACGTGGCCTCGGCCTTCGAGGAGGCGGTGCGGCGCGTGCTGGCGTTGGACGACAGAGGCGAGCACCTTATCCCGACCAACACGGTAGACCTGCACAGGAAGAGCCAGTCCAACGCCTCCTGCTGCTGAACTGCGGCGCTGTGGACTCGATGGGTGGAAATGGCGTCTGGCTCTGATGCGTCTGCTGTTGCCTCGTGGGCCCGGCTGTGGTTTGTGACTCTGCTAAAAGAGGAACTGGTGTTTTTGTTCCGCACTGGTTTGTAACTCGGCTCCATGTCATACCCTCGGATTGACACTCTCTGTCACACACACACACTCGAGGTTCGACCGATATCAACTTTTGAAGGCCGATACCGATATTTCTAGATTGGAGTCACCAATATTTTGTGCCGATATTCAATATTTCTTTTTAAATTTGATCATTTTCTTGCCAAAAAATTACAAGTAATCAGTGTTTCTCACATTTTATTCTTGTCAGGGTGAAAAACCCTCTGAAACAGCCATGGGACACTAAAACTCTCCACCTACCTATTCAATGGTAGGGAAACTCTGGGATACATCAGGCCTTTAAATGAAGAATTAATTTATAAAAACATAATTAAACAATTAAATGAATACATAAAAATGTGCAAAGAAAATAAAGCCATAGCAGGTTTTATAGACGTTTTTATGTAGCTGTGGTCATCATATCAGAAGTGGACTACATGACTAGCCAATAGCTGATATTTATTTAGTACAAGGCCTATATCGGCCTGATATATCAGTCTAACGCTACACACACACACACACAAGAAGTTTACGTAGGTGTAAATTGTAGGCCGCTCAAAAAGCTGTCAGATTCCAGTTCATAAAGATGACAGCTACTGTAACTGTATTAATTAAATGACTATTGTGCTGCAGATTTCCTTCTGTCTGCCTTCCTCCCTCTAAGAGGCGGACTACTATGCTAATCATATCATCATGTAGTTGTACTAAGTAATGACTCATTTAGATGTTTTTTTTTTTTTTATTATTTTTTAAATAAACCACTATCACTGTCTACTCTGTTGGAGTGACTGTGCCAAACCAGAGATCTTATAAATGTTGCTGATTTGTAAGTTAAATCTTTTTTTTAAATAAATTACATTTTTATATCAGCAGCAATGCCATGATATAGGTAAGCTGGTGGTTTTCTAAACAAGAAAAGAGGCTGCCAGTAGTTGGTTTTTTGAAACAAATTAACCAAATTAATTCTGTAATTCTTTGACTGAAATGATGATGAAAGGCCAGATTTTCCCTGTTTCTAGACCAATCAAAGAATTATATTTCTGTTTTGGAAAAATATGAAGCCAATCAAAACTGAAGTGATCACATCATTGACAAAAGGTCTCTGAAAAGCTAAGGACCCCTATACTGATCCATGAGTCAGTTGTGTGCCTGAATTGAGAAAGACCACAAGCGCTTTTAAAAGGTGAACTGCAAATGCCCCAAAGCCAGTTTAACTCACTTATTGTTGCATTAGCTGTTGAATTTGCTGGAGTTTTTATTTCCTGTTGTAAAGTGTTTCCGGATTGCAAGGCTCTCTGCAGAACTGCTGATGTAAGATTCAAACTGACTGTAATTGCACTGCGGCCTGTAATGGGTAAAGTCTACATGATCTTCAGAAGCACCGATTCTTGTCAAATGACTACACTTTTTTTTTTTTTTTTTACACTTTAACTATAAAAACAGAAACAGAGAAAAGAAAACAGTCTTGTGTTATGTTTTCTGTGTTAATAAAAAAAAAAAGGAAAATCTCACTTCTTAGGTTATCAAGCCTTCATTAATTTGCTTGTTGAATAATATTTGTTATATAATCTAACAAATGTTGGTCTCTGTATCAATGGGTGATAAATCTCAAATCTTCAACAGCAGTACCCAGTTTGTCCACCTGGTGGCGTCCATATATAAATGGCTTCAAAGAACAACGCCCAGTTTGTGCCTGCTGCCTACAGTAGACAATACAACTGCATGGTCACGTTTACACAGGGACTGTCAAGTGATATTTATATCAGAAATATGATTCACATATTGCAGAGGCAAAGTAGGCTGAATGATGAATACCAGCATTAAATGGTGATTAATTTTCCTTAGTGGACTCCAGTTTGTAGTTGTGAACGTTAAAGGTCCAGTGCAATGACAATTGCATTGCTCAATTTCATGGTATAATTTGACAAAGGAGGTGTGAATGTTAAGTTCCCCAAATTATAACTGTCAGCACTGTGGAAATTTGACTAACGCCCTTTGAAAAACTCCCTTTGGTTTTCAACAGAATCAATTTAGAATTCCAACTACTTCCTGGTGGATATGATGTCACCTACACCCAAGCTTACACTGGATCTTTAAAGTGGCTATTGTCACCTGATTAGCTATGCATACTGTCGACCAATCAGAGCATTCATTAAAACCAGGGTGTAGGTGATTTGTTTATGTTGTGATAGTTACATTTCTACTACAGTGCTAGCTACAGATGTCAATATAAGTAATAGGTAAGTAGCTGTATAATGAGCAGGTAACTCGCTGTATATTGTCCTTTAGGAAATACAAACTCAAAAACCAAAACTTGAAGCACTTCAGAGACCAAAACACAAGAACGAGGCAGCAGACAACGGTGTCACGATAATAAAAAATATCGGTTTTACTAGAGAAGGTTACAAAAATCATCACTATATAGGAGTCATAGAACTATTTCCAACTTAAAAAATAAAACCATAATGAAACACCTACAGGGACTACAATGCCATCAAAGTACAATGGAGTTTTTCCTTTAGAAAAGAGTGGGGTGGAGAGAGGGGGGAGGGGAGAGTGGAGGAGGGTGAGGGTGAGGGAGGAGGAGGAGGAGGAGGGGGGGGCAAACACCGCCTACCATAGTTGTCAGTACAATTGACTACACATCACCTGAAAAACTGCAAAGACACAGTCATGTCTCCTTCATGCAAATAACGAGGAAACAACAACACCCTGACACGCATCGTCTTAGAGGAAATTGAAGTTTGCCTACATCAACCTGGCGGCAAAAAGCACGTATATCAAACATAACACACATGGCAATATAGTCCTTTTTTATACAGAATAGACAGCTGCACACATGGACGATACTGACATGCTTATCTCATGAAAGTTCAAAAAGTTGTCGTCATCTTCAGTGTTTTTGAGGGTAAACTAACCAGTGATGATCGATATATAGAATATAGTTCATGATTATTAAACAATATCTGATTATAAAATTAATGTATGAAAATTCCTGACTTGTTTTATTCATATAGTGTAAACATCCAAAACAGTCTCTGTGGCTCATATGACAGGCATGAGAGAGAAGAAAAAATAAAATAAAATAAAATAAAAAGTGACTTCCTCGACTTTTGCGTGGACGCGTCACTCGTTTGGCTGGCCGTCGTAAAATAAGCACAAAAAAAGTTCCATAAAATTATTATTTACCGAATCACAAGAAGAACTCAGCTGCCTAAAAACTGATAAAACGTTAAAATCAATGTCCATATTGTTTATTTTTATTTTTTTTCACATTTTAAAATGTATACGTCACAAGCACCTCAACCCATCATTATCATATCATGACTGCACTGTAATCCCTCTCACGACATATCATTTAAGATGTTACATTACAATTATTATATCAAATGCAGAACTAGTTATTTGAATGCTAAACACATATCCCAAAGGGTACATTTACATATTTGTGGAAAAATAAAAAGAGCATGGCAAAAAACATTGACCGTGTTCCCCCCCTTTGTTTCGGGAGAGGTGTTGAACGCGAGATCTTTTTAAGGGGGTGATTCGTCTATTTACAAGTGGACTTCATTCGCGAAAAAGGGTGAAAGTTTAGAAAAACGAGAGAGAGAGAGAGAAGAGGGTGTTTTATATTCCACATGGCAGTATACCGATTCTGTAAGGGAGAGTGTTTCTATGGTCTGGCTTTGGAACAGAACTGGCTAAAATCAGAATAATCATTTGGTTTGATACCTGAGGTGTATGTGTGTGTGTCACATGAGAAGACCAGACCAATCTATCCTCGATCTCTGCTGCTGTTCACGCCGCTGGTGATGAGTGAAGCGAAAAAACCACGAAGGTCTTTTTTAAGCTCTCGGTAAAAGTCGGCCACACCTCCGGTCTCAAAAAAGTAACTGTTAAAATCTTGGTGAATAATCCTTGAGATATCATACTACTGAAAATCTGTTAAGTAATTTGACGAGAAAGAGGGGGAAAGGGGGGCGAGAGGGAGTGCTTTGTGTGTGTGTGTGAGTGTGTGTGTGTGTTTTTTTTTTAAGGGACTTTTTCCGTTCTCCCTTTTGTGTTTTTTTTCCTTAAAATAGTGCAACAACGTATCGAGCATTACCAATAAAAAGTACCAAAGAGGATGGAGAGGAACAGTAAAAAGGAGAAAAAACGATGAGCGCAGAAAAAAGAAGAGAGAAAAGATCATAGTAGTAGTACCTGGCATACTTTTGTGTGAGAGAGAGAGTATTAAAAAAAACAACAACATTCGTACACATTCGCACAATATATTCATATTCATATATATATGCATATAAAACACCAAAAAAAAAAAAAAAAAAAACGGAGGAAGTTAGTTGCTGCCTGGCTTCCCTGGGGGTCAAAGCAGACAGTGAGCGAGTGGTTTTTTTTAGGCTGTTAGGAGCTGTGGAGCGAGCTGGCCGCTGGCTCGGGGGGGGGTGGGGGGTGGGGGGGCGTGGGCCGTCACAGCCGGGCCGCCGCCCCAAAAAAAGCATGGAGGGAGGAGGAGGAGGAGACGCTTCTGAACTGATGTACCTGAGCTCGACCGACACGGGGAACTCTTCCGATCTGAAGCACCTGCCTCCGTTTGGGACCTGCCGTCGCATTCCCGATCCTCGATTCTCTTCCCGCAACTCTACACGGAGGGGTAATAGACTTCGTACGAGGGAAGAGGATGGAGAATCGGGAGTTCGAAAGAGGGGGGCGGGGCTATCAAACATGACGGAGGTGGTTTGTTTAGACAGAGGGAGGGTTCAGGTAGTGGAGGGTGTTAGGGGTCATGGGTGGGGGGGTTAAGGTGTGGAGAGGAGATGGGGCGAAGGCGGAGAGGGAAGGGGATTGGTCTGTCCTTATGAGTAGGAGGAGGAGTTCTGGCCCTCCTTGGAGCGCGCCTCGGCCTCCAGGTCCTGGTCGTCCTTGGTCTTGATGTCCTGGTACTCGTGCGTGGTGACGGCGCCCTTCAGGTAGGCCCAGTTCGCCCCCAGGATCATCAGGTAGTGGATCTGAGGAGAAACCGAGAGTGGGAAGCGGAGGGGGAAGGGAATAGCGGGAAGGTGCGGGGTAGAGAGGGTAAGCAAGTTAGTGGGATTACTCACAGCCAGAGAAGAGTGAGTGAAATGGGGTTCCTTGGGATGCAGTCTAATCAAATGGGGGTCCATGTTGTAATGTAGATCTATTTGGGCACTAAAACCATCTGCTTTTTTCTAAAACTTTATATCATCTTGCTTGAGAATGCTCTAATTATAGGTGACCACCATGCAGTTCATCTGATAGGGACATATGGGAAGAGACAGACGGACGGTAAGATTAAACTACAATACCCAGCATGCATTTGGATAGACAAGCCTGCGAATCAAATGGCCAAATGTTCTTTCTGAGACGCGTTCTATGTCTGATGTCTGTACAGTACATATGCAATCCTGACAGTATACAAACTGTACTGTACATTGTGGCAGAAATTCAGTGCCATTTTCAACCAATTACATTCAAATCACGCTGAAGCCAAGGCTGACATCACTAGCATTTTGCCATTGTCTGCTCAATCACACACAGAAAGAGAGAATGAAAGACTAAATCAGTGTAACATTCAGGCATTTTCAACGTACTGATGTTTATGGAAAAACTTTGAATTTAGTATAACAGCCTGCTGATCAACAGGTACTGCACCCAACTTGGACAGGGCTACATAACAGAATTAGTAACTGAAATCCATAAATCTGCTACAGACCTGAAATACTTCACTACATAACCTTAAAGAAGAGATGTCAGCAGACAGATTCCTGTGGTACTCTGCTGCTTTTAGCCTGTTTCCACAGTTAGCAGCCTGCAGACTAAGGTCAACCAGGCCTCATCAATCAATTAAGCACAAAGTGTTACCCACTAAGTAAACTGATTGGATGGAGCGATCGGTAAAGGCCCCATGTGATGGACTCAATAACCTTTTGCTCTACCTACAACGAGACACACTGGAGCTGCATCTCCATTTCCCTGGGCACAAAACAAAGATGACTACCTCCTCGGTACAGTAAAACACTGTAAAAATAGTGACACACACACACACACACACACACACACACACACACAGGCAGGCTACAGGGCAGAATTCCAGCCCATAGGATGACATGCTCACAAACATGAGAGGCAGCGTTACTATGGCGACCGATAAGCACGCCATGGCAACATGCATAATTTCAGCGCATTATCGGTGGCATCATGAAAAGCTTACCAATGCGATGACAGTAGCACCGGCGCCGGCAAACGCAACGATGTAGAGATGGTAGGACAGGTAGAACTGTGAATGAAAAGATAAATTCTCTGTTAGTGAGGAGAGGAGAGGAGAGGAGAGGAGGAGAGGAGAGGAGAAGAGAGGAGAGGAGAGGAGAGAGGAGAAGAGAGGAGAGGACAACAGAGGAGGAGAGAGGAGAGGAGAAGAGAGGAGGAGAGAGGAGAGGAGAGGAGAAGAGAGGGGGGAGGAGAGGAGAGGAGAAGAGAGGAGAGAGGAGAGGAGAAGAGAGGGGAGGAGGAGAGGGGAGAGGAGAGGAGGAGAGAGGAGAGGAGAAGAGAAGAGAGGAGAGGAGAGGAGAGGAGGAGAGGAGACGAGAGGGGGAGAAGAGGAGAAGGGAGAGGAGAGGAGAGGGGAGAGGAGAGAAGAGGAGGAGAGGAGAGGAGAGGAGGAGAGGAGAGGAGACGAGAGGGGGGAGGAGAGGAGAAGAGAGGAGAAGAGAGGAGAGGAGAGGAGAGGAGGAGAGGAGACGAGGGGGGGAGAAGAGGAGAAGGGAGAGGAGAGGGGAGGAGAGTAGAGAAGAAGAGGAGAGGGGAGGAGGAGAGGAGAAGGGAGAGGAGAGGAGAGGACAGGAGAACAAATGAAAGGAAAGGAAAGGAGGGGATGAGAGAGGAGGAGAGGGGAGAAGAGAGGAGAGGAGGGAGGAGAGAAGAGAGAAGAGAGGAAAGGAAAGGAGAACAAAGGAGAGGAGAGGAGATGGGGAAACAGTGAGAAGAGAGAAAAAGAAAGAGAAAGTGGAGAGGGAAGGAAAGGAAAGGAAGAGAAATGAGGAGAGCAGAGAAACAGTGAGCAGAGAAGAGAAGAAGGAGAAAAAAAGAAAGAAAAAAAAGAAAAGGAAAGGAAAGGAAAGAAAAGAAGAGTTGACCCGTCAGCCCGGTCTCACCTCGCTGGTGTCGCAGATGTCTCCCAGTGTGGCTCCACAGGCTTTTCCTGGTGTGGCGTTCCAGGAAATAACACCTGAGGAACAGAGAGACCAAACCACTCAGGACTGATCTCACTCATCTGAGACCAGAAGACTCTCTCCTCCTCAGAGAGAGAGAGAGAGAGAGAGAGAGAGAGAGAGAGAGCGACTGAAGGATCATGAACAAGCCTCACATGAAGATTAAAGGCAATGGAACGGCTTGCCTGACGGAAAAATATGGGTCAGATTTTGATTCACTTCTTTAAAAACATTTTTCCAGACCTGAACATGTTTGTTTGTTTTGGGGTTTTTTTTAACATTTTTTTTTTTATTGTTTACCTTATTGATCTTTATTTATTATCCTTTAATTGCCAGTATAACATTTAGTAATTCTGTTTATAATTTTTATTGTTTCTTAAATACTACTAGTAGTACTTCTACTACTAGTACTACTACTACTACTACTACTAATAAGAATAATAATACAAATAAATCATTATTATTGTTATTTTATATTAGGAAACCCATTAATGATACAATTCATTGGTGTCCCTTGAAAATGAAAGTGGGAAAAAATATATCAAAACATGCAATCCATGATCAACTGTAGCCCAAATTAAGAAGGTCCACTGTGTGTTTTCTTTTTCATTCTGACCACACGTTTGCATATTTTGAAAGAACATTTCCTGTTTTCCTGCAGAAGTGGACCTGTCAGGTGTTGTGGAAGCTCCTCCCCTTCCCCTTTAAAAGAGGAAGGAAATGGCTGACACTTTGTTGACACCCCCCCCCCCCCAACCTGAGAGAACCACAGTGTAGACACTTGTTTTGGTACTTGACGTTCCGGATTAATAGGCACACCTGTTCTTCATTATTCATCACCAAAAAGAAAGAAAAGGAGCAACTAACCTGTGTGACGTACTTTGACAAAGACAATATGTCGAAAGGCATGCGCTTTTAACAATAAAGAAAGCTGTTTTAAGAGTAAATAAGTTGCAGTCTGTTTGGGAGTTGCTGTCCTCACTGAGAGAGAATTTTCTTCATGTTATTGAGACTCTTTGAGAAGAAGAAGGGACGTTTTGTTGCGCCGGCACAATACTAGAAGTTTAGTGTTCAAGTCTCCCTGTTCCACTTCCATCACCCAAACATTTTGCTTTACTTGATTTGATTTACTAAAAGGTGCCTGTGTGAGTAAATCAAAGACCATGTTCGCCAAAAAAAACACTATTTTTGGTGCGGAGGGGGAAACAATTATGAGAAACACTGGCATTACAGGATGAGAAATAAGACCATTAATAACTGAATTTGAGACATTTTAATACTTTTTATGACCTTAAGTTTCTTTTTAAGGACCCGCGTGAACCCTGTTGTTATTAATCGAGCCATTTTTTCCCCTTAAAACACTGATTCATTGACAAACTGAAGAGACATCTGTGCTTTTGTATTTATTTGTGCGGTTGGAAAAGGCCAACCTGGTGCCCCGTCCTGGCTGGGGTCCTGGCCCGGCACCACCACAACTATCAAGCTGGTAAATGTTGTTAGAAATTTAAGCTCTGCCAGCAATTGGAGTTAATGTTTTATACAGTACAGTGCAGTACGGCTGCCAGAGAAGCATATGTGATCCTCGCTCCACTTTCTAAGCAGGCCAGCTGTCCTCCAAATGTGGGTCACATACATTAGACCACCATACAGACAGATAGGCTGATATGCAATCACAGGAGAGTGTTACTCCACTGTAATACCTGCATGATGGAGGATTTTCATGTGGAGATTCAATCAAGTTCTAAATCATCTAAATGTTTTTTTTACCTCTTCTTGTATAGAATATCACATATAATCCAACCTGGACGGACACAAAAATGTAATTTTGTTTATATCAGGACTCAGGAAAGAATTACACACATTTCACTCAAAATACGCAAGGGATATATGACTATATTTTTTTTACATTTTACACATGAAAATGTGTTTTTGCTGTTTCCTTTGAAAGATTTTCCCTTAACTCCTATAACCACCTTTTTGCAAGCAATTTTAAAGATAGCTTCATTAGCATAAAGGCATTGCTTTTTGTATTTAGCTGATGACACACAAAGTAAACTGCTGTGTCGAGGCTGACAATCTACTCAGTAATGGTGTTGTTTGTTTATGGTAATTATACTAATGTGTGAAAATTAATCTCATAATGATTTGTTGATGTTAAAGGGAAAATCCATCCTAAAACACGAACTAAAACAGCTAGTGGCGATGTACCTTGCATTTCTGCGTCTATTTTTGTTGTTTGGTATTTTTCTCATTCCTGTGGATAACTGGCTAAATGTAGACAACGTGACGTCATGTTAAGATATTTGCAGCATAGGTACAATGGAGTTTGATAGCAGAAAATGTTTCAGCGATCTAAAACATCAGCGGTAAACGTCAGGTTTTGGTGTCAGTCCCTCAGAATCAAAGAGCGAGGGCCTCTTTCTAGAGCCGCCATTTTGCACCAAGAGACGTTCAACAATCACACAGGGAGAAATCCATCGTAGAAGAAGAAGAGAGACCGATTTCTCCACCGACAGCAGCCTCAATAGACCAGAATGCAATGCAGCCAGAAGACATGCCGCATTTTGAGTAAGGGGAAATGTAAGAAATCGCTAAATGAAGTAGAATTAGACGAGGCAGATTGAGGGAAAGTGGACGTAACAAAAAAGTAAATCACAAATAGATAACAAATGTATCTTTTTCCTGTAAAATGCTGCATGTAGCTCCTGTAACTACTGCAGCATGCTGGTGAGCCGAGGCGGAGCCGCGTACCGTACTGCCGGACGTCCACACAGAGCTCGGACAAGGTGAGGTTGGCCAAGGGAGACCTCATGGCGGCGCAGGTGTTCCACATGTTGAAGAAGAGGAAGACGGGGATCGCCGTGAAGCCGAAGATGCCGAGGAAGGCCAAGGCCAAGATGTAGGTCAGGAACATGAACTGGAGGAGAGGGGAGGGGAGGAGGAAAGGAGGAAAGGGAAGGAGAAATGAGGAGGGACAGCTTTAAATTCCCATGAATACTAAAATCAGCGGCAGAAAATGAGAGATTATGTATTTTCTCATCACGATTCTCGCCCCAAAATGTTGCATTGCGTCTCCAAAAAATAGGTTAACATTATTCCTTAAGGACCTCCGCCCACCACATACACACACACACACACACACACATAGATACCATATTTAAACTAATGTTACTGGACATCTGCAGTAATTAGCGTAATCAGGCTAGAAAGGACAAACTGTGCCAGAGTTCCCCTCAAGGGCTCAACTGGGCTTTTCTGCTTTTCTGTGTGTGTGTGTGTGCACCAGTGTATGCGTATGTCTATTTTTCTTATATGTGTGTACAATGCATAGATATGCAGAGGTGTGTGAACACTTTGATGTGGTGTGTGTGTGTGATGGTGTGTGTACACTCGAAAGACCGACACTGCACTATGACCCTTATCCCGGCTTGTGCACACAGCCTGAAGCCTTTTTTTTGCCTTTACTCTTTACTCTATTCATATTTTCAAGCCTTTAGAGACTTATGCTAGCCCACACACTGGAAAATAATATCCATCGAAGTCATTTCATCCCACACAGAGTCTTAAAGTCCTATTTTTCTTAAACCAAGTGAAAGAAATCTGCCAACGGGGAGATAATTTCATTTGTTTCCAATAGAAATCAACTTGTTTCATGAATTTTCTTTAATCTTTTTCCTGATCCTGGAAGAGTGAAGTGCCTTTAACCTGCTTTATTTAACGATATTGACATTTTGTTCCTAGAAAATCCCTGAAACAAGCGAACAAGTGGAGGCTAAATGGCTTGTTCAAATGCAGTGTAACTGGGGCAACGGGCTGATGTGCAGTGATAATCGACTGTGTGTGTGTGTGTGTGTGTGTGTGCGTGTGTGTTGACATACGAAGGCGGTGATGCAGCGTCCGCAGACGGTGGTCTTGAAGTCGCTCTGCAGCTCCTTCTTGACGGCGCTGGTGGTGTAGAAGCCCTCGGCCAGCAGAACGATGGCGTAGACGAAGAAGAAGGAGGCGATGCCGTAGATGATGTACTGGAGGATCTGAATCCTGCACACACACACACACACACACACACACAGACACAGACACAGAGAAAGACACATACACAGATACAGATAGACACACACATGCACACACACACACAAAAAGGAAGAGACAATATTTCAGCAAGATTGAACCTTAAACAAGTGTTAACACAAAACACAAATATTTGAAACAAATGTGTATTTATGTGTATGTGTATTTAACGTTTTTCAGCTTGACCACAATGCATTTATGAGCTTATCCAAAGGATTTTTGAAAGGGTTTCTTTAGCCCAAAGGTTGTAGAAATATCTCATCTTATAGCGGAACATGTGATCCTCCCTCATTTGAATTTACAACATGAAAATCCCCATAAATTAGAGTTACAAGGTTTTCACCCGAGGGCAGCAATGCGCCATTTAAAACTACAAGAGGCAACTCTGCACGGTGTCAGCTCCAAATGGCAGTGAGAAGAATCTGAACTTCGATACCCAGAAATCCTGTAATGTGAGATGTGAGGTCAGTAAACGTCACACGGCTCGCTCATGTTTAACAACCCAGCCGCTCTGTGATGTTTTATACCAAAGATACCAAAGAGACGAGAGAGGAAAATATCTAACATTGGTGAGTCCAGCTTTCTCTCAGTGCTGTTTAGGAGACAGTTTGGATTTCACTCTAAAAATTAGATTTGTCACTTACTGTAGACAGAGAAGTGTCCATAATTTGAGCAAACAGCATCTCAATTAGTGGAGATGGGACGCTCTCCTCTATTGCGGCCCCACTTTGTGATTTAGGCTGATAAAACAGGTGTATTTTTACAGAAAATCTCGCCAAGTGTGGCTTTAACAAATTATATTTGGTGGATGCTTTTATTCAAAACATCTTACACTTCAACTGCATATATTTCTAAGACAGGCCGTCCCAGCAGGAGTCGAACAAACCCCCTCCACCCTGACTTACACCATGGTGAGGGTGGCGTGGTCGCTGGTCACCCTGGAGAAGTGGTTCTCCAGCATGGTCAGGGTGCCGGTCAGCGCTACGTGGCCGCACCCGCAGAACAGAGCCACGCCCGAGAAGCACAGGATGGTGGCCACCAGGGAGGCGTAGGGCACCCCGCCCAGACACTTGATGCAGCACTCAAAGCATCCTGCAGGGGGAGGCAGAGAGAGGGGAATTAACCACAAGGCTTCTGTTGTCTTCCTTTGCTTTCATTTGAGCTGCGGTGGCCCTCCGCAGCTGGAAAAATAAGAATACAATGGAAATGCATCAGCTGGCCTTATTGCTCAGCCAGTTGGAGCACAAGTGTATCTGTGTCATGACAGCACTAAGAAGCTGAGAGAAGTAAATCATGAACGCTCGCTCCTTATGCAGTGCAGATTTGAAAGCGCATGATTGGTGTAAAACTGTTTGCAAACCAGTCTTATGTTTTTAAATGAGCAGGAGGAAGGTGGACTGAAGAGAGAGATGATGCTGGATAAAAAGGTTCCGATATGAAAAATTCACAATATGATTATCTTGACCAAAATTATCTCGATATACGATATTATCTCGATAATTGAAAAGATGAAAACTTTAAAAACGATACTGTAATACGCTCCAGTTACTTAAAAACTAATTTATCATACCAATCACAAGACATTTGACTATTTTCTTAAAAAACAACATGATAAAATGCTGGTTTAGCTTATAGAAACTGTAAGGACAGTTTTAACAACACAAATAAAAACCCAAATAACAGCATCTAAAATTAATAAAGTCTCAAATAAAGTGCTACTGACCTAGATCAACTTTAACTCAGTCAGTAACATGAATATAACAAAGATGACAGACGGGAGCCAGTTATCACGGCGGTGTCATAACCGTTATTGTTTATTACCGCGATATATAGTAACACCGGTTATGTCCCATCCCTACAGTGCGTACAACAGGCTTTCCCCCCCCTTTTTCTGTTTCGTTAAATGTGTTCAAAAACCTACGTGGAAGTTCAAACCGGTAAGCGGAATTAAGAAGCCGCCCGGTGGGACCTTCACCGCCGTGCTCGTCCCTCAGAGTCTACAAGAGAGGAACAACACTTCTCCCTGTCAGCCGTGTCAACCATCTAATCAGAGAAGCTCTCCCAGTTAGTGCGCGCACTCTTTGAGCCTCTGCCGGGAGTGCTGAATATTACATGTGAGCCGCTCACATCCAAACCATCTCCTCTAAGAAGACTTGTCCCTCCCTCCCTCCCTTCCTCCCTCTGCCTCCCTTTTGTCTTTAAAGAAACATTTGAAAACTTTTTTTTTTTTTCTTTCACCAGATTGCATGAATAACCCATGATCTAATTGTAAATAAATTATTTCAAAATAGATGACTTGAGCCGTTTTCTAGGGCACGGGGAGAAGTGACATGCAAGTGGCGCTTGTTAGGAGTCGAACCCCGCCAGATACTTCTTCTTCTTCTCTGGTTTTAATCAGACAGGTAGAAAATGAGAATAAGCCGGACTTGTGCTACTCATGGTACTGCTGCCCTGCATAATTTAGCATGGGTTTCAATACAATTTAAAAAATCTGTATTGAAAGAGGAATATGACATGATAATTGCAAGAGAGACTAAAGAAGAAGAGGCTAAAATTGACCTAATTTTCATTTTTTCCATCTTTCTACAGCGTCTCTCTCTCGTTTTTTCACAAAGTGACTCCAGAATGATGATGAACGATCAAAATTTGTCCCTTGTGTTCGAGCAATTTCTACCGAACGACGATGATGAATTCTGAAATTCTGTTTTCCATTAACTGTGGCGGCGCGTGAAGCTTCCCAGTGAGTCATGAGCTCGGCCTGTGTGTGTGATACAGGTACGGGAAATGGGTTTTTTTTTTTTTTTTTTGCTTTGTGTGTTGGCGATGCGCGCTGGATGGATCCTCCCAAACAGGCAGGCAGCTCCCATCACAGTCAAGAGGATAAAAGGAATGAAAAGGAGGGAAAAAAAAAAAACACATTATATCTAGCGCAAGAGTTGCATCTTATATAACGGGCGTTAAAAATAGCTCCTCCGGCAAAGCAGGAAGTTACTCTGAAAAAAAAGAAAAAAAAAAAAAGAATTGAACTGTCTTGTGTGTGCCACTTTGCTGTTTCCATGACAACCTGCTCCAATTGGCAACTCTGAAGCATCATTATTTCACGTTCAGACGTTTTTTGAATGTAAATGCCCTTTATTTGATTAGTAAAGCCTTGAAAAAAAATATGGATTGACCACAACACATATCCTGCAAATTCTCCCTCTGCGTGCGCGGTTCTGCAGAACTTTAGATTGATACTAGCTGTTAAGATTACACACACATGGTGCCAGTAAAGGTGCTGTGTGATATATATGTGGCGAAGGATCCTGTGATACATGAGAGATTCACTCGAACCTGGTGAGAAATCACACAGGCAGGAGCTGAGACCCCATGTCAGTTTGCATCAAGCTCAAACTAAATCAATAGCTTCTGACAGCCGATGAGACACTGAGAGATCTAAGTGATATCCGTCCAGATAAACCATCTCAGCTTACACTCACACACACACACACACACACACACACACACTATACTGGGCTTTCCCAAGCTTGGTTTGGGAGACACCATGAAAACAGGGTCATCAGACAAAAATCCTTACCGCAATAACAATGCAATTTACCGCAATTTGTTATTTTTGAAAAGAAAAACTACTTCCAGTCTTTTTTCTGAATTGCACAAAAGCCGCTGTGCAAGCCAGGCACAGCTGACACTGACCGGCTTAAAAGAACAGATTGATTTCTGCCCCCTGAGGGGTGAAGCATCACTGGTGCACTTGGTAAGATATCGTCGCTGTCGGGTGAAAACCTCGTAACTCCAATTTTGGTGACTTTAAGTTCAACTGAAGGACTACATGCTCCTCTATAGGCTGAGAAAATTCTACAACTCTTGGGTTTTTGAAGCCTTTTCAAAACCAAGTAGATAAATTAAAAAAATGCCTGGTGGTCAAGCGAAAGACAAGGCTGCTTTTCTTAGTTCCTGAAAAGTTGATGAGGTTTTCACCCGACAACAGCAATATGTTATCTGCACGCTCTGAAGGAATACCATTTTCTTGTATTTTAAAGGCCTTTTTTATTTTCTGACCCCTGAACTCCTTGCACACACTTGAGCGAATCAAAGCCGAGAGCTGAATCTAAGATGCAACTGTTCCCCTCCTAAGTGTGCTGCTGCTGATGAAGACTCATTCGTTGCGTAACGGAGCGGAGGCCCGTTGCATAATAGATCCAAATCCTATTAATGTTAATGAAGGAGCGAGGCTGGGGAGAGGTGGAGCTGATAAGGCCCTGAGCCCAGAAACAGGCCAGGCCACCGGGGGCTGAAATGGACTCACCGGTCGATTTGTGACAACCGGAGGGCTGGTAGGAGCCTCAGTGACACTCTATCCTGTGAAACAAGGTCCAAGGTCCATGTCATTTAGTATTTTAGTCTTGAAAGTGAATAAAATCTACCAAGCGGGTGTGATAATCCCACTTGTTTCCAATGCAAATCAAGAATTTCCTGATCCAAGTGACGTTATCTTGATACCAGCGGAGTGTATGTGTGCCTCATTTCAAGGTATTCATAGTATTCCCATGATGTCACATGCATTGCCCCTACCAATATGCTGCTTTAGCATAC
The DNA here is from genome assembly GCF_048128805.1 of Centroberyx gerrardi. Taxonomy (NCBI): domain Eukaryota; kingdom Metazoa; phylum Chordata; class Actinopteri; order Beryciformes; family Berycidae; genus Centroberyx; species Centroberyx gerrardi. The sequence continues at coordinate 7,807,234 of NC_136017.1, forward strand.
ACACAGCTCATTGGCTGCAGCTGCCATTTGATTACAATCACCTGTTATTTTCAAGACGTGTGGTGGTGGAACAGAATACTTTGAATCGTCACTTGTTTCAAGAAAATCCTTGAAACGGCACTAGAAACAAGCGAAATTACCGGATTTTGTTCACTTGTTTTAAGAAAAACTGGATTTTTGAGATAAAATCCAAGCTTAAATGACTTGTTAAGACAGATATTTATTTGCAGTGCACTCTGTCCTCTGCCTGGCCCCAGCTTCATGGGTGAATTCACAGGTCCCTCCCTGGTTTTAAACAGTGAAAAGGCCCCTCATCCGGTCTGCCCGCGGCTACGCCTGCTGACTGTTTGTCAGCCGCAGTTTAAAAGTGCGCTAATGGGAAACAGACAGGCTGGAGCGGTCAGCCCCGGCCAGCCCTAATGGAAATCAATGGGCTATTCATTAGAGCAGAATTTAGGTGACACAGTGAGGCTGGCCCATCGCTCTCACTTCACCTCGCTCTGTCTCGCTACCTCCGTCTCTCTCTCCGTCTCTCTCTCTCTCCCTCAGGTGAAATATGACTGCAAGGCCACAATAAACTTACAGTGAGACAGCCGGGGTTCATCGGCGCGACCCTGGGCAGTATGTCACGCTCTCGTTATGATGCTGTATCATGTTACACACTCAGACCCAAGAGCCAATAGGTTATGACACTGTTTCTCAACCCAGATCCAGGGATTGTGTGGGACGTTCATGTGCATTAGTTCTAATATAATCTCTTATTTTGTATTTTTTAGGCTGTGTGGTGAAGGTGGCAATGCCGCTGCTTGCCAATATCCAAGAACGAAACGTTTGGGAAATGTTGTTTTATAGCGGCTTAGGTGAGCAGCTGAAAAGCCAACGATTTGATAGATGAGGGCTGCAATTAAGGATTAACTTCCCCTGCTGTTAAAGCCTATTCTCCTAACAAAAAAAGATATGTGATTGGAGCAGAATCGGAGAATGTTCCCCTGCTTAAATGAGGATTTCAGCTGGCGGCCGTGGGTGACAATCAAGCAGCGATGGTGGGAGAGAATCATAATAGATTCCTGCTCTTTTTGTTTTCTCTCTTTTCTGCCAGCGAAAAACGGCAAGAGTTTTCCTGACGGCGAACTCACCAGACACTTCCAGCACAGCGGTTCAGCTGTCAAGATACTCAGCCCACCGCTTTGTGATGCCAGGCCAGGAAAGAGGGAGAGAGAGAGAGAGAGAGAGAGAGAGAGAGGAGAGATGGAGGGATAAAGACAAAGAGCGAGACAATGTGAGGGAGGGAAATGAAAAAGACAGGGAGAGATGAAGACATGGAATTAGAAAGAGAGGAAGAGACAGGGTGGAGAGAGAGAGAGATGAATGTGAAATGAGAGGAGAGAGAGAGAGAGGGATGAAGACGGAGCGTGAAAGAAGACAAGACAATATGAGGGAGGGAAAGAAAAAGACAGAGGCATTTGAAAAGAGATGAAGAGAACAGGTGAGGGAGAGAAATGGAAAGAGAGAGAGAGATGAAGACAAGGAACAAGAAAGAGAGGGAGAGATAGAGCGAGGGTGAAGAGAAAAGAGTGATGAAGATTGGGAATTAGATGAAGAGAAAGACACAGAGGGATGGAGGGAATGAGAGACAGAGAGCGAGGGAGGACAGGAAAAAGCGAGAGAGGGATGAAGACGGAGGAGATGGAGGACAGAAAGAGACAGGAGGATGGAGGAAAGGGAAGAGAGAGATGAAAATGAAATGAGAGAGAAAGAAAGGGCAAGAGTAGGAGAGAGAGAGATGAGAGAGAGAGAGAGAGAGAGAGAGAGAGAGGGGGATAAAATCAGGAAACAAGGATGAAAGGGCAAGAAAATGTGAGCGAGGGAATGGAAAGACGGAGATGAAGATGCAATTAGAAAGAAAGAAAGAGACTGGGAGAGGGAGAGAATGAGAGAGAGAGAGCGAGAGAGGTAGAGGTGAACGGAGGGGAAGACAGAGAGAGAGAGACATCGAATGATAGACAGAGAGCAGAGAAACAAAAGGGAGCAAGAGAGAGAAGAAGAAGAAGAAGAAAGAGGCAGAGCGAGCAAAGAAGAAGAAGAAGAAGAAGAAGAGAGTGTGTAAGCGAAAAGCAGTTCTTGGCCCCGGGGCCGGCAAATAGCAGTTGCCATGGCAACGTGTTACCCACGACCCAGTTCAGTGGTAGCGTAGTCCTTCGCAGCCGCTTCGCTCTTCTCACACACACACACACACACATTTCACTCTTCACACACATTCACACACACACACATACACAAAAGTAGAGTGATGTAACCTCAATCAAAACCCAAAGGTTTCTAAACGGTGGCAGTCGACCCCGACCAAACCAATAAACACGCTATGTGGTCTAAAAGCATTTGAAGCAACGACAACAAAAGGTTTTCAATGGTATTTCTGAATGTAAAAAATTGGTTTTCAATGGTATTTCTGAATGTAAAAAATCGGTTTTCAATGGTATTTCTGAATGTAAAAAATTGGTTTTCAATGGTATTTCTGAATGTAAAAAATAGGTTTTCAATGTTATTTCTGAAGGTAAAAAAACAGGTTGTAGTAGGTGATGCGAGTAGCTCTATCCATATTCTTCGCTAAGGTGATCCGTTTTGTTTTTTATACAACTGGGTCAAAAAGAAATTCTACTGTTTGACATGAGCGAGAGAGAGAGAGAGTAAAAGATAGATGGGGAAGAGCGAGAGAAGAAGAGAGAGAGAGGCAGAGGGAGAACGAGATGGAGAGAGAGAGAGAGAGAGAAATAGAAATAGAGAGAGACTGAGACCTGTGCTTTTTTTTTTTTTTTGGCTGAAATCTTTTTTACTCTACTTGATACATTTCCAAGGGGATTTTGTGACTCACGCTGACATTATGCAACGTTACACGGCATCGACAGTCCTGGCAGTTAATGATTTGTCAGAAACTGTACAGCCAAATAGCACGAGATGATTATCCCCAAACTCACTACACACACTGCACATCTGGGAACTAATTACACATCTTTGTTAAAGGATAATATCTGTGTTTTTATAAGTTTGTGCCAGTCGTCTAGGTCGCCCCTCTCCTTTCCATTCCTCCTGGTTTGTCTGCACACAGTCAGCGTAGTTGGAGATATCAGCGCTCGTTTTCCTACTGCAGAAGAAGACATCTGCTGCCGTTCATTCTTGTACAGAGTGAAAAACAACTTCCACAGAGCGAGAGAATCCATCACAGTAAACACAAAGCCTTCATTTGGTTTTGTTTCCATTTTATTTAGAGTGTTTTCATATTAATGTGCGCGTGATTTAGAGGCCTCTCATTGGACCAGAGAATATTTCAGGCTCTTTGATTGGATGTCATGATGTAAACATAGGATGTAGACAAAACTTTTTTTTACCAATCGCTGACATTGTTTGTGGTTATACTTTACGCTCTGCTCTGGAAGAAATGGAAGTCTCCTCCAGGAAATAATCCCTCAAAAACATGTCGCCTCTAAAACTTTATTAGTCACATCCGTGCCTTTTTATTTGGGGTGTCTTCATTAGCCGGGACAGCAGTTAATGTCAAGCTAGGTTTGACATTGTAAAGTTCTCCTTTAATAGCAATTATTACTTGTCATCTGTTGATGTCTATATTACCTGATACACCGTATTGCTTTGGTACCATCGATTTCTGTCCTGTCATGCCTATAAAACAGATTTAAATATAACTGAGAGAAGAAGAGTGATAAAGAGCATTACATCGACTCTCCTGTCAGTTAATGATTTGCCATAAACTGTACAAGCCAGTGGCACAGTGTGATTATCCCCGACTGTTACTACGCTCAGTGCATCTGCCGAGGAATAACAGCGATAATAAAGCTTTGTGAATATTTCAACGGCCGGTCTGGTCCCTGCCCGGGGCGGTACTCCAATTTAGAAGCGCCGTATTCATTATGGGGCAATTTCCTCACAGTGCATTATGGGTAGATTCCCAGAAGAGCTGTGGCGGACCTACAAGGGAAAGAGAGCGAGCGAGAGAGAGAGAGAGAGAGAGAGCGAGAAAGAGGCAAGGTGTGGGAAAGAGAAAGAGAGGGAGAGAGGCGGTGTATCTCCTGATGAACTAATTCAAATGGCCGCCGCCTTCTTTAGATGAGTTGCAGATGAAAAAGAAGCCCCATCTGTTTGACAGGAGCAGACCACAACACACACACACACACACACACACACACTTGCATGAGCTGCTGTTGAGTGAAAACATTCTGACTCTAACTTCAGTGATTTTCCTGTTTTCACTTCAGCTGAAGGATTACATGCTCCTCTATGGGTTGGGAAAATTCTCCCACCTTTTGACCTTTTGAAACCTTTTTCAAAACCCCATTGGATAATATCAGAAATGCACTGAAATCAAGCTAAAAACAAGGCTGCTCTTCTTAGTCCCTGAACACACGAGAACGTAAACACAGGAATACACTGTTTTTTCCCCTGTTGCGGCGCTTGATGCACGATCAAGAGTATCAAAAGTATTTTCCACACCAGAGGAAAATACTTTTGAACACGCATTTCGTTTCATTTCAAATCATTTTCAACTCCGCTCCTTCGCTCGTCTCCCCTCCTCAGACGGAAACAGTCATCTGAAAAACAACACATTATCGGGGGCCGAAACGCTTTCAATAATCGGCTTGCTCGCGGTGTCGATCAAGACCCGACAATATGCTCCACGCCAGGTAAGAGGATCACGCCAGCGGCCATCACCGCTCCCAACCAGAAACCCTTTTTTTTTTTTTTTCCCACGGTACATAACTGACCCTAATCTTCTGTTTGTGAGAAACCCTTGGCTGGCTGTGCAGCTTTATGAAGGCCGGGGGGGCCACAAGGTCAGCATCTGCCCGGGCGTAATTGAGCGTTATGAAATGAACGGCTCTCAAATCCCGTTCTCTGCTGGGTGATCAATACTTTCATCCCACTGATCTGCAGGAGTTCAGGCTCGCTCCCTCCTGCTGTTCCCCCACCCATCCTCCACCCTGATCTCTCTCTCTCTCTCTCTCTCTCTCTGTGGCCAATCTGGGCTAAACTCTGAAAGCTGGGCAACGGACTCAACTCCCAAGACACACACATACACTAACACACACTCATACATATTGAATGTACAAAGAAATTACACACAATTAAATATACGGAAGCACAGATGGATCGTACACTAGAGGGGATGCTTGTGTACAAAATGCATTCACACACACACACACACACACACACACAGAGGGATGCAAACAAACAAACACACACACGCACAGACATAAATTCCTCATCTGGCATAAATTACTGTATAAGCCTGTTTACATGTTTGCATCTGAACCGCCATGTTCAGCGGCGGCGCCTCTGCATGCCAACGACATAAATCACAATCAGTAAAACTTTCACTCAAACATTACAAGAAAAAAAAAACGACTTCGGTTTGTTTTGCTCAATTAACGAACAGCTAATTGCTCACGTTTTCTCTTAAAGACCTAAATTTACACTCCGCGACATCAAATATTCACGCGTTCTCTCGGCGAGGTAAGGAGCATTTCCTCGTCTCTGCGCTCCTACTTATCTCCCGGTGTGTGAAGGCCGGCTGAGCTGCAGCTGGAGTGCTTTCACACTCCTCCGCTGCCTGGGAGGAGGAGTGCAGCGTAGTGAGGCATCGCTCCTGTTCACCAGGCACCAGATTCACCTGCGAGGGCCGACTACAGGCAGAGCTGCACTGCGAAGAGTTTCATTCGCTTTGAGCAAAATGATTAATAGCGTACAATTAAAACAAATAATGGCACTTTTTAAAGGATTGCGGTTAAGTGAAGTCCTTGTTTGAGAGCGTTTTCACAGGATCGATCCTCTGTTTTTAAGCAATAATGAATGATAAAGTTGAGATTTTTTGGAATAAACAGCACTTTCAGCAGTACTTAAAACCAATCTCCCAAACTAAAACAGCTATAATAACTATAACTATAACAACAGTAACTATATTACACACCTTCTGTACTGTACATGTATGCATTCCAGCATCTTGCTCAAGGACACTTCAATAGGGATGGACGCATTGGCTATTGCTGGACAATTACAGGACAGTTTTCTCGACCCCACCAGGCCGTCCCATCACTTATATGCATTTACAGTATTTTCTAATCCTGAATATGTGTATCCTACCCACCCTGCAACCTAAAAACCTTCGAAAGACTCTAATCTCCTAGTCCGATTAAACTATGAAGGTGCTGGTCCTGATGGTAGCCATGAAATTCCACTCCCATTTACTGCAAAATTGTGTTTTTTTGACGCGTAATCCAACAGCTGACAACACTAAGTCTGGTAAATGGAAGTTAATGACCGACCTGGGTCAAAGTGTATTTTAAGTCGTTTTCACAACAGCTTGCACATGCCAGCCTGTGGCGGCACATGGATGGAGTTTTATTCATTTTTGGACTCTTCAGTGTGTTTCACAGAAGCAAAGTGGGGAAAAAGTGGGGACAAAAGGAGGCTAAGAAAGTAAGGGATTGACCAAAATGACAGAGAGAAACCTGTAATGTGCGGTAGGATGTTTGGGGTGCAGAAGACTTCAAGAAAGTTTGCAAAACCTGGTACATCTTCAAGGAATCCTATAACTTGGGGTGCTATATCATATAATCTGATACAAGGAGGCTCTCTTCGTTTCCTTTTGGTTATTTCGCAAAATCAAGCGAGCTCAATTAATCGCAGAATATCAGAGGAGCTTTAACTGACATCAAACATGAAAGGATCTAAACCAAGATGGCAGCAAGTCCACTGACCTCCTACACTCTCTTCTCTTCAGCGTCAAAACTCTCTTCATCATCATCAGCCCTCTCTCATCCCCCTCCCTGCTCCCTAAATCTTCTCTTATTCAAAAGCATCATGGCCGCGCGATCACCTGTCCTGCGCCGCGATCGGCCGACTCGGCGGAGCGCAAGGAACGCTTTTAGTCGCCGAGTCCTGTTCCACCAAAATGTAAAATGGCCCCTCTGGCCAGGAGTACCGTGCCGTCTAAGGCTCAGCGGTTACGCAACCAACTTGGCTAATGTCACTTTCCCTGAGATGTCAAAGAAGTCGGCGGCCCTCCCATGGCCCCTTTGCCTCCACTCCCCTCTCTCTGATGCGATTATGGAGATTCACTTTCCATTGGCCTCAGGGGCAGGGCGTACATTTTGTGTGTGTGTGTGTGTGTGTGTGTGTGTGTGTGTGTGTGTGTGTGGTTGGATGGTGCGGGGGTCTAAATGAGCGTGGACTCTCGAATATGATTTACTGTGGAGAGTCTCATTTACTGTAGCACAAAAGCACTTTATGTGTAGGCTGACTAAAATGTGGAATATAAATGTAGTCCAAATTACACGGTTAGGTGTTTATTGTGATTATTCAGCAAAGATGAGGGAAGCAGAGTAAACCACAGCTTAAACTGCAATGAAGGTATGAAAAGGGGAACAATTTCTTAGAGAGTTCTGTGCTAGATAGCAAAAAGATTTGATATAATTCACCATTTTTTCTCGGGCTGTTGATCTTTCATTAGCAATTCAGTGTTTCATATTCATTCAGCAGTGGAGAGCCACCCCCAACGAAAAAGCCAAGCATAAAATTGGCTAATGTTTACAATTACATCTTCTATCATCATAAATTATCCAGATAAGAACAGTTTCATCGCTTTAACCTGCACTTGAACCAAAACCGGGACCAGAACAAAGACAGACCTGAAACCCAAAACCAAAGTGACCCGCGACCACCAGTGTAACAAAACATTACAGGCGGAGCAATTTATTGATGTCAGTCATGGCTAATGATGACGAGCGCTAATCGGCATCAGGCAGTTTATGGGATATGGATGAGAGGAGCAGATTGGGCATCAGTGGGTGATGGAGGAAGGCCAGAGGAGGTTGGCATCGCTCAGGAACAAGGCCTGCTGCGCCAACCTGCCACTCGCTGCTATTCATATACCCACTGTAGACTAATGTAGACGCACAGTGCAAACACAGGGGCAGTGATGGGGGTAATGCATTACTCTGTGTCTGTGTCTCTGAGTACTCTGATTACTAACTAGTAACTTAACATGTTTTCAATTCTTGCAATGCATTATCAGTTACTTATAAAAACTAGAATGCCGTCACTATTATTTTCCTTCCATATGGTTTTATTTTTGTTTGCGTTAAGTAGAAAAATTGAAAGTCCTGCTGCAGTCTATGTATGCTTGATCTACATGAGATTGGCTTACTGTTTTAAAAACAGGATGATCGCGCAGTAGATGTCATTTCAACGTCACGTCTCTGCTTTAGCTCTCATATGGCCCAGAATCTTTTTGTGGCTAAGTATAGACCAAGCAGTAAATACATTATTACATATTTAAACAATGCATAAACAGCTGTAAATATCAAGCATATGCACCAGAGCAGTCCATTATATGTAGACTACAAGATAATGTTTTATTTCTGTCATATATCCTGGAAGACGTAGTCTAAGACGTCTATTAAACTTTCAATTTTGAACCCTATGTGGCCTCATTTTAGCTTAGATGTCTATAACCATTTAGACCAGTGATTCTCAACCTTTTTCATATCAAGGACCCCTGATTTAGTACACATTACGACCACGGACCCCCATTTGATGAGATTTTGTCTCTTGTCCCAAATCTGAGAATATTTTTATTGTTAGATATGATTTTTCCAGAATTCCATGAGTATCTGTATTGTAGATAGAGAGATAACAGTGAAACTATGGTCCAAATAGTAATTCTTCTACATTCTCTAATGGTGTTTCTTGTAAATGAAATAATGGTTAAGTTTAACACTTCATCACTTTGCTGGGGACCCCCTTGAATCCTCTCAAGGACCCCTGGTGGTCCCCGGACCCCACGTTGAGAACCACTGATTTAGACGATAATTTAGACCATTTTAAACGGCCAAACAACATAAAATTGCTCAGTGGGGTGGCAGCAAAAGCCACATTGCTACAGCATGTTTTGAAATGGGTAACGCAAAAGTACTCTAACATGCTCTCTTTCAATAAGGACTAACAGTTACTTTTCAAGGTAAGTAACAACGCAAAGTAACCAATTACTTTTAAAAGGGATTTTCCCCAGCACTGCATACATGCAGTGCAGGCAATGACACGCATATTGCCTGCCTTGTGATCATGCAAATAGAGGAAGCGCTTTTAAATGTAAATGTGAGCGCAGTGTGAGGAATGAGAGAGCTGAATATGAAGACACAATAGCGCACCACATGGTCTCGCCCACACATGTGCGCACAAAAATAGAGCTTTTCCTTCAGCGCAACCATTGCACCGACACAGACATTCCCCTGAACGGCTCCTGGTCATTGACACGTAAACAAATACAAGCGCACACACTGACACATACACACACACACACACACACACAAACGCCCACACACACACACACGTATCCAGATGGAGGCTGACAGCATGCTTTGGGCAAACGGCTTCAAATGAGGAACACATGAGCCTCTCCCTGTGTGACGGCTTTCACATGCTCTCGCAACCTCATACACCTTCGGGGCGAGAGGAGAATAGGCGAGGGGTGTGTGTGTGTGTGTGTGTGTGTGTGAAAGACAGATAACCAGCAAGAGAGGTAGAGAGAGAGGAAAAGAGACATAGAAGAAAGGGAAGGGAAGGAAAGAGAAAGAGGCATGTTAGGTGTAAGGATGGAAGGCATAAGCTCTTCAAGTAGAAGATGGATAGGAATAAAAGCTAATCTATTCGAGTGTGTGTGTGTGTGTGTGTTAGAAAGAGAAGCAGCTGCATAATTATAGTCCGCCCCAGTGGAAAATGTCCCCTGAAGAATCGGCTACTATTACAGTCAGCCTTCCCACTGGTGGAGAAATTTCTAGAATTTCGTGGAAATTTGGGAGGTGTAGTTTGCGTGCCAGCTCTAAAAGTCAGTCTGTCTCATCGTTTAGCAAGTTGAACGTTTTGAAACGTACGTGTCAGCCATAGAAAATGATGCCTAGCGTGGTTAAGAATGGTTTAGCCAGGGAAAAGATGCGAGCTGTTGCTTTTTCTCCAGCTTACTGCCTCAAACAGAGATTAGGTCTGTTAGCTGTGTTAGCTTAGCATAGAACTACGGTTATTCACTTCTTCAGTTTTTACTGCTAAATCGAATTGCCAATAATGCTGATATTGTATAACATAACTATTTTATCAGTGGTTTTCAGTAAAGCATACTAATACAGTATTATTCATGTTGGTTAGCAGTCTTTTACCGAATGTTCTGTTCGTGGAGTTTGCTAGCTGTAGCTAGCATGGAGAAACCAGAGGCAGAGAGGAAGCATTTTGGCTCTAACATCAAATACCTAAACAGGTAAAAAGGCCTTATCAGAGCATGCTCTATTAAGGCCTGTTTACCTCTTTACCTAGGCTGAAACGTTAGCATGTTTGTTGACATGGCCAAAATAAAGTGGTGAAATTCAGATTAGTCAACTTCATCCTGATGATCTGTGTGCTACCTGTTTACCTTTGGGATGTTGGAACTATATGACTTTGGTCTAGCACCACAAACAAATACTGGGTAGGCGCATCTTTCAATTGATCTAGGAAGTATTTTGGTATTCTTTTGTGCCATTAGCTGTGCTAAAGTAGTAAATGATGAACATTACCAGTTTTTGCACTCTACTAAACTGAATAATAAGTGGCTTTCTGCTAACTTACAATCTTTAAAGTCCGTTTAGAGGAAGCTGGATGCCATTTGTGTGTGTTGGAGTGCATTGCATTGCCCTGTAAAGTGGATTACAGCACAGAATAACATTAAACATAGGCAACATGGGCAAGAAAATCCATTTACTATTGAACCAGAATAGCCAAGCCACCACTAGGCACACCTAGTCTTGTTTTAAATTCACTGTCCACTTTTCCACAGCAAAGCCATGTAGCATTTCCCACGACCAGAGGTAACGTAGCGTAACTAAAATGAAGAAAAACTTCCAGTAATAAATAATCAGACCCACATGAGTGCTTGATCCTGAATTGTTATGCCACATTTCACTCCTTTGTTGTCATAATTATTCCTCCTTCATTGTTTTTGTTCTCGACATCCAAGAGCACCTGCGGATACCTGAAGCCCTCACTATCTTTTTTAAAAGTATTGTTTAGCCTATTTGAAACAACAAGTGAAAAGAGTCACACATCTTTTGTTTTGGAGAAAAACTGCAGTAATGAGTTCACCTAGTTTGGTAAAATCCTTCCACTTCTCTGAGCTGAAAAGCAGCACAAATGTTCTAGAAAGAAATTTAAATCTTACATCACCACTCTTGGAAATGAAAAGTCGTGGAATTTGATCTTATAGGCCCAGGTTGGGGATCCTGCACAAAAACCCTAATCTCAGTTCCAACAAGGAGAATAGTCCAAACCACAGGAGTAACTATGATAACCAAACTGCCCCTGCCTTCTCCCCTCTCCCTCTCTGTCCCACCTCATCACCCAACTGATGCCCATCAAACAACATTGCTCCACAGGTGTCGGCCTTCAGAGGCGAGGCCACAACCTGGACTCAGCTGGTTTGTATTACCGGTGCTTTTGTTTTGCCTGACACTCGGATGACTTTGAACTTCCCCAGCCTGCCTGCAAAATTTGTCCCACATGGTATCTTCCTGGTTTAGGCGATTTCCTCTTTCTGCAGCATCACTGCTGCTCAGTGTAGGATTCGGTAATGTCTTTTGGACCAATAAAACCTATGAAATTATGCAGAAATGTTGTAATAAGCAAAGATGGGGTCGTCAATGGGAAATAATCATAAGAGGGACAGCGTCACACCATGGCAATGTGCAAATATAACAAAGATTAGGACGTAGATGCATATGAATGGTAATCAGACCTCAAGTTTAGAAGGATATTACGAAAAAAAAGTCAATTTTCTAACCCTCTTTCCAGCTACTGCAGAAAGTAAGTGACGAATTGGAAACTAGCCTTTTTTTTAAAACTGTGACTAGGCTGAACTTTCCTTTCCTCCTCTCCTGTGAATCTACAACAACTCACTGCCTAAATCCACAGACGAATGCAACGTACAGCAATGCACTCCAATGGCATTACAATGTTTCGGAGCCATGTTACTGGTCAAAATGGGAAGTAAAAGGTGGCAATTACAAATCGATCTCCAGCTCTACCTCCTGTCAATCCAAACAGTCGGAAACGCAGTGAGAAAAAACTTAAAAGGTGATTAAGAGGAGATATGTTTCTGGGTGTTGAGTGTTCAGAGGCAGCGAGTGCGACCGCTCTGCCCCATCCGCGCAGAAAATTCGACAAAAACCGTCGCCTCTCCAGACGATGATGTAATCTCTCACGGTTCTGATCTGAACATCATACCCAAGGACGGCGAGCCAGCGCTGTGTTATGTAAGAGTGGGCACACACACACACACACACACACAGGGGAGGAAGGCGTGTGTGAACAGGCCAGTCATTTCAAACAAAGGATTGATTTAGATCGATAGATAGATAGATAGATAGATAGATAGATAGATAGACAGATAGATAGATAGATAGATTCCAGAGAGCCAGTGCAACTTTAAATACACCCACGACTGCTCAAAAATGCTCAAAGCAGCTTTACACAGGCCATTGAAAGCACATTAGAAGTAAAAATGTATAAAAAAATGTCTGCAGTTCACCTGGGAAATGCTCGCTATCTCTGATCAAAATATCTCAGAGACTAATGAAATCAAACATAATTGTACCTCAGATGGCATACGAGGGGTTGGTGTCTCTTTATCTGAGTCCTGAGCACAGTGCACGTCTATAGACGTACAGATTAGAGATTATACCAAGCAATCAGGCAAAAAGATCAATCTGTATCCCCCCCCCCACTCCTCTAGGATTATAAACCCGGCCTGTGTTCTGGGTTCTGTGTTCATTTTCCAGTTTATAATTGCTCTTGGCTCAATGTCATGCAGAGACACCGGAGAGAGACGCTCCTCTCTGTGAGCATCCGCAATCAAGAACGCGGGCTCTCTGTTTAGCATAATTAAGGTGCAGCCGCTACTAATGAACGCGGTCTTTACTGCAAAAGTGTGAACACGTGTCCTGTGATGTCGGTGCATGCTGGGAGAGAGCGCGCCGGTGCCCGCAGAGCAATATGTTGGAAATACGGCCGCGCTAGATTAAAGCCTAAAATTAGAGGCCCTAAAAGTGGTCTTGTGTAGCTCAATGGGGCTCAATTCCCATTACGGCCGCCTATGCTAGAACTGTACGCACCCATGGTACTGTAAAGTGCTTTGGATGAAATTGGCTACCAAATGGCACAGGTTCTGTTATGTAAAACATTTTAGAACTGAGATTTTTCCGATTTGTTAAGGCTAAGCTGGGAGAAATACAGTCATAGCATTCAGACGACAGGGCAGATGTTTGGAAATTGTCATTATATTGAGCTTAGAGGTTCTGGGTAAGTCAGTGTTAGTAAAACTCAGGGTTGCTGAGCAGACTTGGACATACTTGTCAGATGAAAGGTAGAAAACGTCTCTTTTGTAGCTTCAAATTTCAGGGTTCTAGTTTTCATAAAGTGGCCCCTGAGGGTGACAATGCTTTGACGTGGCACTCAGTCCCCAAGAGACAATTGTTCTCTGGTCTGTTGAGTGCAAAAAGTTTGAGTGTTACTGGGTTACTGATCACTGGAAAAAAACACCACCTTTGCCAGCCAGCACTTTGCACATTCCCTTACAGTACCGGATTAGATGGGAGGCATGCTCGGAAACTGAGCTCGGAAAATACCAGAGGATTCTCTGATGGTTTGTTTTGCTTCGAATGCTTCTGATTGTGTCGTGCATTTAGGAATAATTCTTTTTTACACCCAGTATTTTTCCCCAAACCCATACGCTATAGTCAAAAGTTTTAGACACACGCATTTTTCTTTATTTTTTTTACTATTTTTCACATTTTAGAATAACAGTAAAGACATCAAAACTATGAAATAACACAATTGGAATTATGCAGTGACCAAAAAAGTGTTAAACAAATCAAAACTATCTTATCTTTTAGATTCTTTAAAGTAGCCGCCCTTTGCCTTGATGGAAAGGCAAAGGCTTTGGAAAGAAATTCATACATAGGCATCAACTTCACTGTTTATATTTGTCTAAGAAACACATTTCAAGCATTTAAGCATAAACCTTTAGATCAAAATGGCTTTAAGATAATGAAAAACATTCAATCAGGTGTGTCCAAACTTTTGACTGGTAGTGTGTACACATCTGCTTTAAAAGGGAAACGTGTCGTACCAAAGCAAAAGAAGCAGCAGTGGCACACACAGACCCAAGCCTCTTATATGGCTGCTCTTGCCTTCTTGCCCCCACTGTAAATCTTTAGCATCTTAATGGATGCTATAAGCTGATGGTCACATTCCAGATGTCAAAGGCACACACAAGTGATTGCACCGACAAATAGGCCATCCTCAAATCCAATCTATTTCAGTAGGCTGGTGTGGGTGGACTCAGTTGTGCAACATCACACCTGGAACACAGCAGTCCAGGCTGCAGAAGTTGAAGTGGGTAAAAAACGCCAGGACTCGCCACGGTAAATTGACTGGTGTAAAATAAAATAGTGATAATGGAGTTCAAAGGGTTAATTGCTACATCTAAAAATGCCTGCTCTCTCAACTATCCTGATTCAAACAGGCTCGCCCACTCTGTCCATTTAAATTCTATGGCTTGGGCTCTCATTGGACACTGGCCGATGCGTAGCAGCGTGCCTCAGGAGAGGATGATGTAATGTCTTTTTAAAACATCACCGTTGAGGGACACCCCACTCTTCTGCACCTTACGTCACATCTCCGGGAAAAAAAAACTCTTCCATATAGACTGTGACCTAGCGGCAGGGTCCAACTGATGCAGGAAGAATTAGTAAATGATGTCGCGATTTTAAAGAGAAATTGTAAAGAAAGGTGTAAAATAGGCCTGACATGAGGTTAAAATGAGTTTCATCCCAAAATATCCACTATTATAAAAATGACAGCTTCTCAACAGTTGCAGCAGCACAACTAACTACAATCCATAATTGAATATTACTGAAGCTATTAGCAGAATTGTAACCGCTTTGCTTCCAAAATAGCAACATTTTGGAGGACAGAGTCATGGCGTTTGGTAACACTGAGTAATTAATTCCAGGTAATAATCACTTGAAAAATTAATCTGTAGTGTTCTGAAACAAAACCCTTCGTTTTAGCACATTGGCACAAGCGAAACTGATGGCAAAACTGCATGACAGGAAGAGAAAAAAAAAGAAAAAAGGCAGGGGAAGCACTGTAATTAGGACATTGCTGTGAGGAGAGTGTGTGTAAAGCCCCTTAGGCCCATTAGCTCTGACTTGGTTTCAAATGTGTGTATCCTGCTCTCTGTAGCCAACAGGACCAAAAGGCGTCATGCCAGATCTGCTGCAGCACTGATTCACTGATGTAGTTGTATATATAAAAGGTGGGTGAACTTTGACTTCCAGTAAAAGACTACATTTTCAGGAAAAAACATCTGTATATCTCTTGTACCAGACTGACACAACTTACCATGACGTACACTATGAACTTACACATCATAAAGATTTATATCCCACCTAAAATGTGGGTACACAGTGTTTAGGTGGGTTTATCCTCCACTACATCCCTGCTTATATGTAGGTAACCTAACATGTTGGCCATGATAAACAGCCTATAATCACAGCAGGGCCAACAGTGTCATCTCCAACCTGGTAAAGGTGCGATTTTACTACCGAGCCACAATAAAAACAAATCAGGTACATGCATTCTGTATGGGTGTTAAGTCCTCACCGCCCACCTATGATTCACAAAGACACACCTACACTTTTCCAATACACAGATTCAATATGATTATTGAAATGGCAAAAGTTTGGTATAATCTGGATATACTATAAATAATTAAATGTAATCATGGTGAATGGCATACAAAAGAAACACCACTGGTTTTTTCATTTCTTTTGTATATTGAGGCACATGAAACCAGGCATTTATGGGTTTGATAAAGAATTGTGGTGTTTTTTTATTAGAAATCCTTAAACTCAGGCTGTGGGATTTATAGGGCGCTCATTTCAGAGCAACATCACCTTATTATTCCAATTAGAGCATCTATTGCAAAGCCAAAATTCAGCGTGTGCACCCTGATTACGTTATAATAATAGGACTGGGTGGTGGGGAATGACTGATGGACATAATAGCCATCCCTCTGCGTCAAGTGTTTCCACTGTTGATCCTTTCTTTCTTTTTTTGCAGGAACCTTGAATCACTGCGGTCACACAAAACACACACAGGCTTCCTATTGCAACACCCTCGACTAATCGAGCGGATAGATCAGACAGCAGGCAGATAATAATCGAAGCGGCTTGTCTTTCTCTGCGGCGAGATATCACGGAATGCAACAATGGATCCCCACATACAGGCTATATAGTCATTTATCTAACGCTCATTAGGTAGACATAGGGTGATGATGGTGCAGCAAAGCAAAAACAAATTGGGATTAATCTGCTCCATAAAACAGACCGTGCACCTTCCCCAACCCGACAACCCACCCACCCCGTTATATCTCCCTCCCGTCCAAACCCCTCCAAACGCGTAAAATGAACGCATAAAACATAAAATAACGCCTATGGATATGGGAATAATCTCGGTCGGCGGTGGCACCGGAGAGGTGTTTATTGCTTTCCAAAACAAAAAAAAAGGTGAGGGGCCAGTCTGAGCCGCCGAGAAAACGGCGCTATTGTGTCGCGCGCCGAGAAGCCATTGCAACTAGGTTAAACCGCTCAGCCTGGCGCACACGCTAATATCTCCAAACATTTAAAAAAAAATGTAATGTCAGCGGTGGGTTTTGCGTACCTTTGCTCTCCTGCCCCTCTTCTTGAGTCTCCTCCGCGTTGGACTCCATGGCCGGCTTTGTCCCATCCATTATGGTTTTTGGTAAATAGTCTCCTTGTGGTACTTGTACCTATCTGGATGCTGTATCCTGGTGACTTGGTGCTCTCTCTCTCTCTCTCTCTCTCTCTCTCTCTCTCTCTCTCTCTCTCTCTCTCTCTCTCTCTCTCTCTCTCTCTCTCGCCTCGCCTCGCACACACCCTCTCTCTCTCTCTCTCTCTCTCTCTCTCTCCCTCTCCCTCTCTCTCTCTCTCTCTCTCTCTCCCCTGTCAAAAGCTTAGCACTCTCTTTCTCTATATTAACAATCCCGTTTCAAGATGCAGAGGCGCTGTCAGATTGGATTTATTTTTGCACATGCAGATTAGCGGCCCCCCAAACGATGCCAGATAACGCGCTCTGGCCCCTACGTCACTTACAATCCCACTTTGGCTGTGGATGAAACCGTGTTTTTTTTTGTTTTAAATGTCCTACTTGATAATGCTGGATTGTGGTAATAGAGCCTCTCCCTTTATCCACCTGATCCATACTAAATTTCATTTTATTTCATCAGTCTGTCTTCCTCTCTCTCGGTTTTGCAGGTGAAACTGGGTTATGATTTTTTTTTCTCCTTTAATCACAGTGAGTCAGAGGCTACTGTATAAGGACAAAATGTGCAGTAGATGTAAATATGCAAACTCATGAGTACACCACCATGCATGAATAGGCCCACACACACACACACACACACACATACATACACAACACACACACATACACACACACACCGCCCCCTCTCCATCTGGTGGCTTGAAAGAAAGAGGGAGGGAGGAAGAAAGAGAGAGAGGAGGAGGGGGGGCAGAGAGCAAAAAAAAAGAGAAGAAGAAGATGATCTACTGTGCTAAGAGAGTGTAAGTGAGCGGAAGGAGGGCAGTGGATAAAAGTGAGAGTCTGGGATGGATGGAGGGAGAGAGAGGGAAAGGACCAATCTTGGTTTTTACTTTTTCTCTGCGTGGCTATGGAAATCGAACAAGTGACAATTTAACCCAGAGAGTCTAAACATTAACTCTGCAGTATGCCAGTGTTTGTATAAGTCCACACACCTATCAGAGTTAATTTAACACTTTTACATAGATTTAAATAGCGGCTCCAGAGCCATATCAGCTCTTTTAATGGACAAACCACTGTTCAACTCCAAATAACTGCCACTGAAAAATCAACACTTATTAACACTAGAAAATGTGGTATGTATGATGACTTTAAAAGCACATTAAGTGTAAATATAATCGTCCAGGATGTCAAAACAAAGTCAAATGTTATTATTCCTACTGGAATCCAGAAAGTAGGCAAAAAACACACAGAAGAAAGCCTGGTGTCCTATGAATTTTTAGTGTGTGTGTGTGTGTTTATGTGTATGTCCATAATTAATATCACTATCCTACTGTTTGTGTGAGTGTATGTCCATTATTACTACTATTATTCTGGAAAAGTACACTTATTATACTTCTATTATTTTAACATCACTTTGCTTCTGAAACAAGCTTTCCTTAAAAATCCCAGTAGTTTCTAATCATGGCAAAAAATTATTTCAACTTTGATCGGATCTTAACCAATCAGAGCCTCGTACTTTACTGTATGTATGGACAATAGTCATGCTTTACTGAAGTGGGGGCCTGGGCCAACTCTTTGTCTCTTTTGGAGGATGCTGATTGGCCGAGGGTAGACTCCCGCCGTCCAATGAGAAAGCAAATGAGGCGAGACCCCTGAATTCATAAAAAATGTTTAAAAGTGGGTGTGGCTGGCAAACAGGAGGGAGGGAAGGAGGGGGTTGGTTCCTCCATTCACCTCATTTTCTAATAATAAACATCCTGAAACAATGGGACGCCATCTGTCCTGAATCCTCTTTAATCAGGTTTTAATTCGGGCACACGTGGCCCTGATGCAGACCTGAATCGAGCGAGACAAAGCTCAGCCCACACAACTGTCCAGGAAATCCCCTCCAGACTGCAGACAGAGGTAACAACACCTAATGTTTTGATCCTATACAGAAACACCCACACAGCAGCCCAGTAATGGCTAACATGACATATGCATGTATTTACCCAGAGGCTGAAATGAACGCCCACCAAGCGCCACACGCTCGTAAGATTAAATCAATCAGTGTCACCCATCTCATCGGCTGGTACATTTTTGAGACGATAACATTTGAATGCATCAGTTTTATTGAGTTCTGTTGCTCTTCATGATTAATTACAAACTTGATCCATTGCCTATGTAAGTGAGCATGTTTTAATTTAACACAGCACTTGATTCTATACATGAAACGTCATTGAAAACAGGTTATAAACAGTTATATTTTTTAGTTTTTTAGTTTAGTGTACTTGGCAGGGGAGTCAAAAAGTTAATTTTGAAGCACCTGTTTTATCATGTTATAATAGGATCTCAGGATTTTTAGCTTTACTTTTTAATCATGTGTGGGTTAGAGTGAGTGTCATGCTCTAAAACATAATCAAAAGGGAAAAGGAGTATACACATCAGCCAGTTAGTGCATCAAGCCTCAAAAACAGGACATTAAGAAGCTGAGATAGTAGAAATTTATTTAGTTTGACATGATGCAAAAAAAACAAAAAGCACAGAAACTGATTCAGGAAATGTTTTCACAACCTACAGGCTGTGTTGCAACGTTTTATCGTTTCCAATCAATGATAGTTTGTGGTACTGGGACTGTGAGCTCAAAATTGTTCATTTTTGTCAGTATCATTGTTTTAACATTGTTTATTGTGGCACCTGACCCTCTTTTCATTTGCCATTTATTAATCTTTTAATGTGAAATTCAAATTACATAGAAGATGAGCAAAAAACACTAACCCTAACTCACTGAGCCAACATTAGCAGTTGAGTACAAATAAATGTTTGTACTTTGTTTTTGTGTTTCCACTGCGGCACAATGGGAAGCAGTGAATAAAGAGAAACGAAAGTGTAATGCGCTTCTTTCGGTTATTGCGATCAGCAGGAAGAAAGAACACACATAAACACACACCAGCAGCATCACACAAACTCTAAACTCCCAGTTATCGGAGTTGAAGGGCGAATTTCAAGTCCCGTTTTTCCCCCAGCACCCCCATAATCCCCTGCTGGGTCACACAGATTAAGGACTTGTCCAGAAGATGAGATACAGTGCTCCCTGGCACTCTCCACTATCACCCTGTCATAGGGACACACACACACACACAACACACACACACACACACACACACACAGACACACACACAATGTCCAGTGCTTGGATTCTGGCCCTAACCCCTAACTAATGCTACATTTCAGACTTGTCGGAAAGTCAGAAAGTCAGAGTTTTTATTAGGAAAAACGCAACAGAATGGCCCTTCAAGTTGAAATTCCAACTAGGAAACTGATTTTTCAACCCTGCAGTTATCTGACGTCACGTCAACATGGTGGCATATACTGTAAACACAACACAGCATTACTTTTAACATGTTAAAAATCCTTGAAATACATTTAACTTGGTTTTACAGCGCTGCATGACCTTAAACCCATCAAAACACCTGTATGGTAAATGGTTAAACATTTAAATTTGAAAAGTTAAGTTGCGCTTACAGCTGCCAATAATCTATGCTACCAAATCTCACTGACATCCAGTAACATTATCCAGTGTTTTCTGTTGGGCAAATTAAATCTCATCCATATTCATTTCATTTCCTGGTTTTTCCAAGCTGGACTAGTGGAACACACAGAAGTTGGAATTATGACTTACCAACTGGGAATGTCAGACTTACAACTTTGAATTGAACGCAGCATCAAGTCAATCTAAATCATTACAAAAGTACTCAAGACTCTCCTGCACACATGAGACTCTTTGGCAGTTGACTGCACAGCTTGCTAATGCTTGCTGATGTTCCTGTCCAGACAAATTCACAATGAGTTCCGGTCATTGATATTTTAAGTGGAAAATATACAAAACCTCTTGACTCACTTAAAATGTGTCTATTATTGATTGTGTTATGGGTCATAATAAAGTTCCAATAAATTATACAAAAGCACAAACTCTGCTGTGACTTTTCCAGCTTAATACATTTGTTGGCAAATGAGTGTATACTGAAAAAGGATGTCTCTCTCTCTCTCTCTGTGTGTGTGTGTGTGTGTGTGTGTTAGGGGGGGTGGGCTGTGGTGACAGAGGATTCACCATAGCCCCCATATATAATCCTCTACAGCCATATGACTAAGCCTGTGTGGAGTGTATTATCCAGAAACCAGTAACAATGAACCGAGGTTTGGACTAGACAAAGACAGAACACCGAAAGATAAATCCATGCACACACTCCTGTAGTGTGAACCTTATACGGTGTGTTAGTGCATGTGTGTCTTCATTGTTTGTGTGTGTGCATGCGTATAATGGCAAGTAAATGTTTTAAATGCATACTTTCGGTTACATTTTGAAGCCTTATGTTCAATGTTCATATCATGTCCCGTAAGTTTAGCCAATCATGTGGCTTCAGAAAGAGCCCAAAGCTTCAGTTCAACTTTTCTTATCTGCCTCCTCAAACTCTTGGCGTCCATTAAGGGGAGAGACACGAGTGCCTGTCCAATGCCTGTCTTCCCTCATTACAGTGAAACAGAAGAGAAACTGGAGCCAAAATGGGGCTGTCCCACAGTAATGAGGACATCGCGGCTCTTTCAGGCCATCAGATGTGGAGTTAATGGGACAGAAGAAGAAGAAGAAGAAGAAGAAGAAGACGAACATGGTAGTCTGGTTTTGGACTCCCTGTAAACAAAGGCGTAATTGGTTTCAAATTTATTTCAAACTCTGAAACCACTTATGTTTCAAAGCTTTACACAACAAGTTCAACATTTGGGACTCTCATGATGATGGCCACGTCCCAAACATCAGAGGAGCCTGAATTCAAAGTGATAAGGGATCCGCTGTTGCCATGGCGATGTGCAACACTGCTGATAGGCTGCTCTGATGCAGATCTTTAGCGACGCTATCAGTTCCTAGAAAACTTCTCCTGTGGCCTCGCAGCAGACTGAATCCACCAAGAGCCAGAAGTCAAACGAAGAAGAAGATATCCTTGCAGAGGGACGGACTAGAAGAAACCTTATCGGAAATGTCATCAGTAAAGTAATTTCTTCTGCTGTGACCGGGCCGGCTGCTGACATCTAGAGCGGTTGACATGCAACCCTGCAACACGCGACTGATGTTTTTGTTGTCGCTGAATGTCTCAAGCTTTCTGTGTCGCCCTCTGAAAGGCACAGTCAGAGGTAGAGTCTTCTCTCTCGAGTGCTACAGCAGAGAGTAAACAAGTAAACATGTCGTCCCCTATGTGTGATGTAGGCGCCCCTTGGGCCAATCAGTCACAAGATGCATCTTCCCTCCAAGTTTCATCTAAATCGGAGCAGTTAGGGCCTTTCAAAGTGAGAAATGTTGATCTTTAATTATAGTAAAGTGTCCCTATTACACCAGTGTAAATCAGTGTACATTTTGAAAACCAGAACAAAGAGCCAAAACGCATCATCCCGAGTTTTGTCAAAATCGGACCAGTGGTGACATACCACCTGAGGTCACATGTTTGAGTTAAACATTTTGACCTTTAATTACAGCTCCTGCATTAGGCCCATATTTTGTACGGACAGATTTGTGTCGCAAGTTTCACGTCAATTGGTCTTTTGATGTAGGAGTTGGGGTCTTTCAGTATTTTAAATTTTGACCTTTAAGTACAGCGTCCCCGTCAGTGTACTGTTTTGTTTTGGGCCATTTTTTGCCTTTATTGGATAGGTCAAAGTAGAGAGAGACAGGAAAGACTGGGAGAGAAGGGGAGGACAAAGAGAGAAAGGACTAATGAGGTTTAGATTCAGACGCTGCTTGTTGTCTCATCACTGCTCCTTGTCTTCCTCTGTCCTGATGTTCCACCCCACCCCACCCCAGGCTCGCCACATTGACCTTTTAACCCTCTTCCTGACACCCTGCTCAAGACCATTATGCATCTTTTGTGAAGCTTTGAGCTCTGATCTCCGAGGACGACCTCACCCTGACCTACAGTATCTGCTGTCTCATGCCTTGGGAAACCACTGCTACACAACACAGAGCCGGTTGTGTCAGTCTCTGTCTAATACGCGATCGTAGGGCATCCAGAGTGAGAATCATGGGACTTGGAGAACTAAGGCCGTCATCACATACAGGAGGATGCTTTTTTGCATGTGCCTGCACCTTTTTTTCCAGTTATTTTCATTGGTTTGGTCGCAGCAGGTGTGCATCTTCTCCAAATTATGCACCTGGCCTTTTGGACGCAGCGTGCTTTTCCTAGTTGACTATGCTGCAACTTTAGCTGTGCCGCACATTACATCAATGTCAGACAGATTAAAAAATTAGCACTGCCTCATACCCACAGTCTACACCGGTCCCATCGCATCAGCAGCACATCACAAGCAAAACCTCAGTTGGTGTCCACACTGATTCTTTTAGCCGCGCTTCCAGCTTGAAATACGCAAGCAGAAATTGAAATACATCACTGATACGGGTAAGTTTGCCTCTTTTGTACATTGCTTCCTATTGGAGCCATGGAACAAGACAAACTTTCTGCAAGAGTGCTCTCACATACAGATGCATAGCCTACCATTCATAAAAGTGATATTTCTTTTATTTAGGGAATCGCTATTTCAGTGATTTTTTTTTTATTGTTAGCTCTGTATACCAAAAATGAGATTGCAAAAGCTTCCTCTGGTTAATAGAGAAAATACACAAAAAGTCTGGTATAACAGTCTATGCAATGGGTTTTAAATAGTGCGTTCACACCGGTATGAAGCGTAAACGAGAGTTTCTGTCCCAAGAGACAGACGACTTAAAAAACAAAGCAGCTGAATCGCTTCTAGTGTAGACTGGGCATTACAGTGTCCTGCTGAGTAATGTCAACTCTAGCTACATCCTCCGTTTCAGAACAGTATCTTCATCCTCTTCTTCAAGAGCAAGGAGAGCAACCCGCTAGCTAGCAAAGCAACGAGAATGATGTAACACTGCTTACAGCCTTTGAATTCTTGCTCTCTGTTACTTGCTGCACTTTGCGTTTGAGCAGAAGAAAAAAAAAAAAACATCTATCTGGCCGAACAGCTTGCCTGTCTCACCCTTAATGTTTCTGTCTGCTCGTCTGGCTGTTTGGCTATTGGTTTATCTTATCCATTAGTCAAATAGAGGTGTTTTATCAGTAATGCTGGAAACGGGCCATCACTTAGGCGAACGCACACACACAAAGACACCGATACACACACACTCTCACACACACACACACAGGCACAGGAGTCTCGGGGACGGCTTTATGAGCCTCCCGCTGTCGCTTTAGTCTAATCCTTGCCATTTTAATGGGCTTCTGGCTTCCTCTAAAAGGGAAACCTTGGCAGAAAGTGAGACCGATGCACCGCACCTTGCATTGTCTTGTCTCCCATCACCTGAGAAGATTCCTCTAAATTCTGTACAGACCATGTGTGTGTAAGAATGTGTGTGTGTATGCGTTTGTGAGCATATGTGTGTGTGTGTGTGTGTGTGTGTGTGTGTGTCTAGATCCGGGCCCTTAATCTGTAGTGGTGATGACCCAGTTTCGCCCCCACCCCGCCCCTCAGCCGTCGGTCACCAAGGAGACGCCTCCCTCTCATCCCCGAACTGAACCGTGGGATGCTAACCGGCGTTAATCCACACACACACACATACACACACAATCTAAAGATATCAGACCATACCTACAAACACTTTCAACGCTTTTAAAGTCGTGGCTTTCTAGCGATGATCTCGAAACCGACACTGACACCGACACGGGATTTGCTTATCAGCTTAAAGGAGAGGTGTGAGATGGGTTTGGACACACACACACACACACACACACACACACACACACACACACACACACACACACACACACTCTCTTTCCCACCAACTAACCCTACAGGTCAGACAGAATACAGACACATGGGCAACTTTTATGCAAACTCATGCAAACTAATTCCATCATGCTTCGACATCACCTGCGACGCCTGTTTCCTCCCAAAATTTGCATGCGATTGCAAGAGTTTCGTTTTAATGCGTAATGGATTCTGAGAACATTTCACCAGACAAGGAAGGATAGTCTCTGCCCTTTGTCGCTCGCTCTTTCATCTCCATCTCCATCCGTCTCCCTGTAACACACACACACACACACACACACACACACACACGTACACACACTGAATCATTTCGCCTGACTGCACCCCGCCCCCTCCACTGGAAGTAGGTGAAGAGATCAAATCAAAGTGTGAGTGCATCTCTGAGATCTCGCCTTATTTACCATATCTGACTCCTGTCTGTACGGATGGCTTAACCTCGCCCTGGCCTACCTCTTTACACACACACACACACACCTCCATACACACACACACACAAACACACACCCCTCCCCTTCCACCCAACAATTTATCCGACGAGCCACTAATCCCGCTGGCCCAGATACGGGCCGCGATCTGCCCTGCTGCTCCACATGATGTTACGTTGTCGTCGTCATCGCATCCCGACGACTGCAACCGCACACACTCCTCACACACACACACCCTTCTACCCCCCTTCCTGGACTGCCTGCATCACATGACCTCAGTCGGTCATGTGATGCAGGAGCTGCACCTGTGACCTACTGTACTGAACCGCAGCACACCCATGCAGCAATGTGGGATGAGAGCTGTGTGTCTCATCTAGGCAGCACACCATGACTCATTGTGTGGAGAGAAAAAAAAAAAGGCAAAGCAGGGTGGGCTCATCATCATCTTCATCATCATCATCATCATCATCATCATCCTCCTCACTGCAGAGGCAGGGGAAAGGACAGGCGAGGGAGAATGGCGTTCCCCTGCCGGTTGCAGGTTTGTATGCTTGATGCCTATTTTTTGCCCGTGTGGGCTGTGTGATCAGATGCATGACTGTTCACACGCGACGGGGATCGAGATGACGCCTTGAGCTCCGCGCATCGCCGCGTCGCCATGGCAACAGGTCTCCTCTCTCGACGGCTGATTCCGACACATCAGAGTCGCCGTCGGGTTTGAGCTTAAAATGCTCCGCGAGCAAGCAGGCAGGAGACAAGGGGGCTGAGCAGAGATAAAATCCATTATTTGGTTTTGTAGTGGAAAGGAGGGGGTTGGTGTGTAGAAGGAATGCGGGCATGTTGAAGGAATTAATTTTTTGTCTCTCAAAGGCCTTAATCAAGACCAGGTTACTCAATGGCATCAGCTGTTCTGATAATTCTCAGCACAGTACAAATACACAGTACTGATGTGGTAAAGAACAGGTATAGAGAAAGCACTAACATTTTACTATTCCTTAGTACCAGTCATAACAATAATAATAATCTTTATTTATATAACACTTTTCAAAGCACTTTACAAAGGCTAAAGAAAAACATAAAATCAACAGCAAAATCAATAAACAAGGCAGAATCATAAATGTGAGATCAAATACAAGTAATAAAATTAGGTTTTATGAAGTGATTTTAACTGATTTAGCAGCCTGAGCTTCTCAGGCAGGTCGGAGCGCTGATGGCGAAGAACTGATCGCCTCTTTTGTTTTTAATCTACATTTTGGAACTGCCAAATAGGAAACCGAGAACTTCAGGCTGCGATCTGGTTCATATGGGGTTAAAAGGTTTGTGATGTAGCCCCATCATGCCTTAAAAGTGATCAGTAAAACCTTAAAATCAATTCTGAGGCTAAAGATGCTAAAATCGCAGTGATGTGATCTTGTCTTTTTTAGTTGCATTTCATAAAAGTCAGAGGCGAGAGAGAGAGAGACATTTGACTGAGGCAGGAATACAGAGTTATTCTAAGTAAGAAGATATAAAAGCATGGATGACGTTCTCTAGATCACTTAGGGATAAAAACATCTCTATTAACCTGACCAGCGGGGACAGACATGTAGCTGTAGATGAGTGAATCACCTGCTTCTGTCCGTATCTGCATCCTGATTCAGTGACTAATGGCCTGCACAAATTTAGTACAGTTTACCTCCGTCATTTATGACCTTTATAGGTAGTCGGCATTCGTCAGAATCACTGTAAACTGCAGGCCGAGCCACTGCTGGTTCCAAAATGGTCAGTTTTCATCTGTAAAAATCAACATACATACACCAGTGTTTATATAAATCCACACCCATTAGTTAATTTAACACTTTTAGATTCGTTTTTAACCCCTCGTCCCAGAGCCATCTCAGTTGTTTCCTATATCAACGCTCCTATCAACACTTTTCAACTCCAAATAACTGCCACTGAAAAATCAACACTTTTTAACCCGGGAAAATTTGCTGTAGTCCTGAGTTTGACTGTTTTCTGAGGCTTTGATCGAGGTTTTTGATCAAGAGCCCACCTCTGCCTCTTCAATGTCTAAGAAAACTGCCTGTCTACATGCTCATCTAGTGTGCTATTATCATATATTATGTAATAGATATATCTATTAAATATGTATTTACACATGCATGTACTGTATATTTATATTAGGGTTACACCTATATATTGTTTTGCCAATATATTGGGCCGCTTTTTTATTAAACATTGAATATCAGTCATGTTGTCCACCTACAATATGATGGAGGCTCCTCCCTGACCTCATTTTATTTATTTAACTGTTCAATAATTCTTCATTTATAGGAAGTAAGTAATTACTCTGGGTTTCAATGGAGAGTTTTAGTGATACATGATGGTCTAAATGCCATTTCAGAGACTTTTCCACTAACAAGAATAAAATACTTGTGGGAAACACTGAATCCTTATGCGTTTTTGGCATGAAAATGGTTTAAAGATATTGAATATCAGCACAAAATATCAGCTATCAGCAGTTTCATACATAATTCATATGTTTTAATACATAAACTGGAAATATATTGGTTAAAATGTAGTTTTATGGCTTGTGTTTAACTAACCCCAGACTGTTATTATTCCAGTATTTTTATTAAAGTGTTGGTATACTGTTACTGTAATTAGGTCAGTGGGCCATTCCACTTTCTCCTGTTTTGCCGCTGAGAGCCGGGCGAACCCTCCGTCTCTGATCATTTATTCTTTCACAGTAAAACACTCTCTTTTAAAATCTGCAGCCCTTGAAGTCTGTCTGCTTCATGTTACACAGACAGCATCCATTCTGCAAATCAGCACAGCGAATCCGCAGGAGAGGATACAAGAGGATATGAGGTTTCACATGCAGGCAAGGAGGGAAGAAGAGGAGCAGCGAAGAGGGCTAAAGCAAATTCACAAGAGGGGGAGGAGAGAGAAGAGAGGAAAAGAATAATGATGAAGACAAGGAGCGGGGAGATGATGAGAGGAGCAGATGCGATGCGCAGATGAAAGATGGGATGATGATGGTGGCGATGATGAGACGAAAGGAGCACTCCGGGGGAATAAACGGGCGGCGAGGGGAGTTGAAATAAGAGGAGTTTACGATGGCGTCCTGGAGAAAAGACCCCCCCACCCCCACCCCCCCACCCCTCGCAGTAAATCATGTCACTTGGCTACATCCTGTCTGTTCTCAACTTCTCACCGGCCTGCAGGCAATAAACAGTCCTGCTGCCTTATTGAAAACAGATGTTATGAATGGGAGAGAGAGAGAGAGAGAGAGAGAGAGAGAGAGAGACCTGGAGGAGGAGGGGCAGAGAAAGAGGCAAAAGCAAAGACATGGATGGAGATAGAAATGGCAGACATACAGGAGACAAAATGGTAAGAAAAACCTCTGTGGCCTAATGAGAGAAAGCTGGATGCTACTGATTTCAGGTCAGCCTCCAGTGAGAGAGAGAGAGAGAGAGAGAGAGAGAGAGAGAGAGAGAGAGAGAGACTCTGCTGAGGTTCTGCCAGGACTTTCATGCACACTACAAGATTTTGGCCAGACTGAGCTGCAATTACACCGTCCCAAACAAAAAGAAAACTAAAGGTGCGACCACACTTAGATTGTTTTCTTTGGGCAGTCGTTTTAAGATCTTTCTTTCCAGAAATATTCACGTTTGAGTTTTGAGGATTGTGTGTTTGAAATACTGACTGATGAAATTTCAGATAGCAAACTCCCTAGATCTAGTTTTGGAATGAAACCCTTCAAATCTCACAACATGCACGCAGTCCCATACACAACAGCAATTGTCTTCCGTGTCTGAAGCTTGTCCCAGCCTGCATGATCCACAGTAAGGCGGCAGATCACTCCCTGTTAATCCAATCAGCGTCAACTCTCACATGAGGAGTTGACGCTGGGAGGATGAGCTGAAGTTTCCCGCTGTTCTACAAATCAGTCAGGCAATCGCTCTGCAAAACGCTTAAAGGAAAATTCCACTCAAATCGACCTCTGGGCTGCAGTCACTCCGCAAAAGAAGACGTTTTCCTGGAATATCCCAAATGACTCACCATGAAAAATTTTTGGAACCACCATGGTGACATTATAGGACCGCATTTCCATTGATATTTGGAGAATGAGATATAAAATTCATATAAAAAACACAATAAAAGCTTGGGAAATGGTAGCAAACTGTCCGCAGAATAACAACTTTACAGTCCGTTTTGGTTGAGTTACTCTAGGATTAGGAAAATTAGGAAAAAGTTAATTGCATAGCTGGATATTGTGTGTGTGTGTGTGTGTGTGTGTGTTTGTGTGTGTGTGAGTGACAGAAGAGAAGGACTGTAAGTTTGAGTGTCGTGTCCAGTGTCATGCAACCATGTCATGCTCACACACACACACACACACACACACACACACACATATACACACACACATGCACACACACAATGAATAAGCTACACATGTCCATAGGCACAGTGGGGTTGATTCATGAAGAGAAAACAGAGCCTGGTTAAGTAATCATGCCCTCACTCACACACACACACACACACACACACACACACACAAAGAAGGCACACATGCACTAACACACAGCTGGACACACTTTCCTTTCCCATACACAGAAACAAATGGATTATTCTGCTGCTGGCACAGTTTGGCATCAGTCAATATAAAAACACCCAACACTCCTGCACACATACACGCATATAACTACAGATATTCGTGCACGAGCGCGCGCGCACGCACATGTGGATGATTCAAATATAAAACTGAGCGATGAGGGAATGATAAATAAATTCAGAACTGAATCATAAAAAAAATGTTTCTCCTGTTTGTCTCACGGAAGGAAAACTGCCGCTGACAAAAGGATGAGAGGAATCTAAAGAGTGAAACTGTGAAACTCAACAGGCTGCAGGAGCTGCCCGCGTGCTTTGAGCCTTTAAACTGATTAGCCGGCATGCACGTTAGAGTAAACTACCACCGAAGAAGACGCGGGTGCACTCATACATCACACTGAACGAAGCACAAACAGCTATTCCTGCAGCAAACACACGGACAGACAAATCTAAACGTGACCCAATTTCTTGCCCGGGTTTTTCCCCGCACGAAAAAAACAAAACAAAACAAAAGCAAAACAAAAGTGTGTAAAATAGTTCACCTACCCATTTTTAAGCCCCTGTGTGGAAATTGGCACTGAGACACTGTCACAACACTCCCAACTGGCCACGGGTTTCTTGAATGGAGGGGGTCCAGCGTGCAAACAACTGGACGTCCCGTTTTGGAATAGGGGGAGCAGATGGGGGGCGTGACGTCACGGCCGGGGTTAGATCCTTGGCAGACTTTATCAATCAAGTGTTTTGTGTTGTTACTGGAAGTAGAATATTTCATTGCTTTTCTAAGGCTTATTGAAAATAAGTGTAAAAACACTTCATTTCGAGACCCTGATTACCAATCCAAGGAGCAGTGTTAGTTTTTTCTTTCTTTTTTTATTTACTTTTAATATATTTTTGTTTTGTTTGTTTCTTACATTTATTTATTTATTTATTCTTTTTTTTTATCTTCTACTGTCTTTTATGCTTCTTCTCTAATTGTAATGTAATTCTTTAGATCTTAATTTAAGCAGTCATATGTTCTTTACTGTTATATTGGCATTGCCTGTAATTTGTACATTGGCATTGTTCAATAATAATAAAAACGTTGATCAATCAAAACACATGCACATGCCCACACACACATACTCATGTGCACACACAGTAAGTTATGACTTGCAATTTTTAGTTTCCCTTACGAAAAAGATATATAGTAGTGCTATAATATAGTGATACCATAGGAAATCCAAACTATCACAGAGTAAGATCAGGGTCACTGTAAACTCACTATTGAGTACCAGACACACTAAAGGTCCCTAAAGGAATATTACAATGTTTTTTTTTGTGAGGATACTTCCTCTGCATAACAAGCCAAAGGCATCTGTCACACTGAAGCTTACAGATCCAAAACCGATATGACACATAGTGTGACTGTGAATGAAAAGTAGAGGATACAAACTAGAGGATGGAGGATAATGTGTCCTGACCAAGACCCAATGGGGTTGAAACGCTGGAGTGAAGTTAATAAACTCAATATTGGGGAAGCATTACTCCAGTATGAGAACTCATCTCTTTTGTTTAAAGCAGAAGATAAACCCTTTCATTTCTGTGGTGGAGAAATCTTTTAGCATGCCTGCAGGGCTGGGAGGGTGTGTGTGTGTGTGTGTGTGTGTGTGCGTGTGTGTGTGTGACTTTGACCCAGTGCAGTGTGCCATCTTCTGCCCCTGTATGGCTGCAGTGCACTCCTTCCACAAATGTCACATGTAGATGTTGCACTCAAATATCTGGCTGTCTGTGTGCTTGTTCTTCCTTATATGGGCCTATGCATGCTTATAATGAAGCACTATAATGTGCAACACTGGTTGGCTTGGTGTATTTACATCAAAGGAAAAAAACACTTGAACACTGTTAAGAAACAGCTATTGGCCTGTGTATAAAATGAGGATGATGTGGTGTCTTGCTGAAATATTTCCAGCAGCTACAATGGAGTTTGATAGCAGAAAATGTTTCAGTGATCTAAAACATCAACAGTAAAGTCAGGTTTTGGTGTCAGTCCCTCAGAACCAAAGAGCGAGGGCTTCTTTCTAGAGCCGCCATTTTGAACCGATGTTCAACAATCATACAGAGAGAAATCCATTGTAAAAGAGGCAGAGAGACCAATTTCTCCACCCACAGGAGCAGGAGAGAGACCAGAATGCAATGCAGCATCAAGACAGGTTGTGTTTTGCAGATACATATTACATACAGTGTAACCCACTGCTGAATGGAACAAGTTCTGGCTTTCTCTGGGGGTTGTTGATAGGCATTCTTGGAAATGTCGGAAATCACTACCTGAAGTAGACGAGGCAGGTTAAGGGAAAGTGGGCTCACCAAAAAAGTAAATTACAATTTATTTGTTTATTTATTTTTTCAGGGACAATGCACATCAATCAACAGTCAAACTGTAAAGGAGCCAGAGTTAGCCAGAAAGGCTAGTTTTCATCTGCTGTCCCTGGCCAGATGTTTAAAAGGCAGCCTAAAATTTCAAATAAGATAGAATTAAAATGCATGTAAATACTTCATCACAAAATAACTGGAATGCACTGAACATTATAAATTGATATCTAACAGTGTGAGAGGATCTGAGGCTGGATTTATCCTTTAAAGCAGAATAAGTCTGACAGCCATGTGAGACTTAATTAACTGGAGCCCTGCTTTAGTTCAAGGCCATGATATGGTCTGTAAACCAATTTTAGTGTGATATTTACTGTTAATTGGAGAATCTGGTAACTGGAAAAGTAAGTCAAATTTGTGTTGTCTCAAATAAGGCGTACGGATATGCTTAAAACGACACCTTGTTTTTAAGAGTGCATGTTGCTCAAAAGCTGAAAAATATGAATGACTTCTATAGAGCCAGGCTCAGATTAGACCGAGAGGTAACTGAGAAAACACCACCGATACAGCAGGTTTCAACCGGTTATAGAAAACTTTATTAGAAACCATATCAACAGCATTTATATAAAAATACCAACTGCTAAGTTAAAAAAAAAACAGAGAACACCAAGAAGTGCAGCGAGGTGCAAAGACCCCGCTGAAGAGAAGATAAAACAGTCAACATCCCTCCTGAGAAGCTGCATGGGCGGCTTTGAACCCGATGAAATGTCTGAATCAGAAAGGTGCAGCGCTGAAGAACAACAACAACAACAACAACAGCAGCTCATTCTTCATGTGTGTTGAAAAGTGGAATTTCAGTAGCAGCCGAACAGGAACGCTTCTAAATTTGAACAGAGGAAAAAAAAAAAAAACACTGGTCTTGTGGTTAAACTAAGTTGACAGGCATAAGAGGAGCCACCGCAGCATGAAACATCATCAACCTGGAGGGTAAACCAAAACAGATTAGGAGCAAGCACACGGGCGCATGTTGCTTGAATCCATTTACATCACCTGCGGGGGCATTTCTACTGTACGTCTGACCCTCAATTTACACAAATTTCACTCCTTTTCTGCTTGCACGCTGCGATTTTGTCCTGAATTTAAAAAGCGACTAAGGATTCAAACGCAATGGAGAGATGAGTCATGAGGAACAAACAGCGCTATCTGTTGGATAAAGGCCAGTAGTGCGCGTTGCTGCTTGAAAGCCACGAGTTAAAACTATTTATGTGCGAGCGTAACCCACATAAGGTCCAAGATTATATTATCTAAAAATAAGTCTTCATTTGCAGCGGCCGGTGACACGGAGGGTATCTAAGTTACACTTAAATGATAAAGTAGAAGCTCAACAAATTATCATAAGTGCTCAAATGACTTCTCTAAACCTCAGCTAACCCAAACCATTAGTTCCAGATCAGCAGAGTTGACGGCGGAAATCCATTACACGACATGTCTGGTGTCTGAACAACAGCTCACAGCGGGGATATCCTCCGCATCAAAACAGGTTTTAGCCTTTCCCACCAGGCGTTAGAGTTTTAGTGGGATAACGGGCCAGTACTTTGGCTGCTTGCGGTCACAGTTCCGGTCAAAAGTCAGCTGCATGGCCGCCTCCATGGCCTGGATCTTGGCCGCGTCCTCGCCGTACAGCTTCTTCATCTCGGCCCCGCGTCTCTCGCCGGGCCGCTCGGAGGGAGGGGCCATGCTGCTCCGCCAGGAAACCCGGTGCAGGTCGCGGTCGGCCGGCACGTAGCTGTCCTGCTCCGCCTCCAGCTGCTGCTGCTTCTCTGCAGGAGGAGGAGGAGAGCAGGGCTTAATATTAAAGTATGATAGATATAGTAGGCTGTCCACTCACCTTTTGTATTGTTACCTTTATTTAGACAGTTGAAAAGTAGCAAGGAAGACAGAGTAGAGGAGGAACAGGAGAGAGGAGGGAGTGTTAAAAGATAAAGATAAGAAAACACATTGAGATATTTCCAGCAGCTACAATGGAGTCTGATAACAGAAAATTATTCATCTATCTAAAACATCAACGGTAAATGTCCGCTTTTGCACATTTTGCGCTGATGTTCAACTATCACACAGGGAGAAATCCATTGGTTGAAAATGTTTTATCGTCTCTGCATCGAAAAACAAATCGCCCAGAGATCGAACTTGTAGTTTTAGTTATCGTATTGGATGTATTCATAGTTACCACTGTAGTGGGAACACAGACAGTCTATTTACTGAGAACGATTTAAATCTTTTTATCGTTATCGTTCTAGATGTGAATGGGCCTTCACTGGGATTTTACTGGTTACAGGACAATCTCTCAAGCCACCACCCGCCCCGTCCCGCTGCCGTCTTACTCAGCTCTTCTCTGTGCTTCTCCGTCTGGGCGAAGTACTGCCGCAGCTCCTCTGTGATCTCCATGTTGCTGACGTCACACTCGATCTCGCTGTCCGAGCCGCTCTCCTCGTCCCCGTCCTCTCCGTCCTCCTCCCTGGCCGGGACCCTCCTCGCCGCCCTGCCTCGATTCTCTGCGGCGTGCCAGTCGGCGTAGCGCTGGGAGCTGCTGGGATACTGGTGGTGGTGGTGGTGGTGATAGTAGCCAGGGCCGTAGGCTGCCTCCAGGGCTTTTCGGTAGGCATGCCGGTGTCTCTGGTGCCAGGCCATGGCCTGCTGGTAGTGCTGCCAGTAGCGCCCGTACACCGGCTCCGCAAACCAGGAAGTCACACTGCCACTCTCCTCCTGCCAAGGAGAGGGTTCAAATCAGTGCAAGACTTGTTAAGCTTAGTGTCCAGTTATTTAATGGATTCACTGACTCACTTAATATTTATTTGGTGTATTTCTGATGGTTTTAAAGGGTTAGCCAACCCAACCGGTCTGTAATCACTTTATACTAAAGGATACCAAAGGGACGAGACAGGAAAAGATCTAACGTTGGTTGCTGCATGGATTTCACTCTAAAGCTTTGATCCGTCACTTCCGGTGTCCACTGCCATCACTAGAATTTAATGTGGGCAAATAGGGCAAATCTATAGCATCTCAATTAGTGGGGATGGGACGCTCTTCTTTACTGCAGCCCCACTTTGTGATATACAGGTGTATTTTTACATTAAAATCTTGCATAGTGCAGCTTTAATGTTCAGTTAGCAATCACCATGCTCATTCGCTCAAGTAAAGAAAGTTTTGTGAACAATTACAGTTGGGACATCACTTCTCAGTTGCCTTACCATGATGACAGATGCTTGCAGCTCGGTGGATTTCTCAGCTATCTCATCTGCAACCCTTTGAAATGTGGACAGAGTCAGAAAGCCATAACCCAACTCGCATGAACAACCAGCAAAATACAGTTCATTAGACGTTATTTTCCTTTATTAGCTGAAGCTAGCCTCCTAAACTAGCTAAAACACATCTGTGTAGCGGTTAACTTTACTTGTGCCTGGGCAGAAAGACACATGCTGACATCTTGAAAACAAAGATGGAGGAAGACTGGATATCAAACGTTTTACTAAATATTCGAATATACAAGGCTATGCAACTGAATAGACATTATATCAAACACATTTATCAGTATTTCTATGTTGAATGCCTCTCGCTAAGACCGATTTACCTTAGTGCTCTCGTGTTGTTTAGCAGCTCATGCTTCCTTGACAATAATTTCCCAGCAGCCTTTGAGTCAGAGCAAAATCCCTGGCTATGTGGCGCCAGCTAGAGGATACAGTGCATACATACAATAATACTGCGTTAATATTTCAGACAGTGCACCTGTAAACTGATATTATAGTTTGTAATATGGTATGTAACTTATGCTGAAGCGAAGCCAATGCTCTCGCTGCATTTTCCATTTCGTTAAAAGCATTTAGTCGGCAAAAAATGTGCAAAATACAAGAGCGAACCACCTTAGTGATTTTTAACCAAAACTAAAAGGAAGTTATGATGTTTTTACCCTCTTTTCTTCATATCTTTTGGTGTGTTATTCTCTTTTACACGTTTTAATTTAGCAAAAGTGTGATGTTTGCTTTGATTTCACTGTTAAATCATTTTTGTAAACTCTTTAAAAAAGTGCTACACAAAAAATATTAGCATATTCTACACTGTCATCCCAGTGTCAAGCCGTCCCATAAAATTACAATTTCCTGTCTACATTTTCAAAATAAAACCTTTATTGATAACCTAATCCTCAACATAACAATCTTTTTTACTATCTATTTCTAGACTATTTTGCGTGAGGCCAGATTATTAGAGTATTCCGATACCATTTTTGTTGTTCTGTACACCCAAATAGATAACGTTCTGTTACGCTTTTATTTTGAAGGCAAAATCGATGGTTTCCGGTTTTGTTCTGTCTATCCCTGTTAGCTTGACGTGGCCGCTGAGCCACAAAACCATGGCGACGACTGGCTCAGTTGAATCAGAGGAGGTAAACTATGGTTAAAACTTTTTGTCATTTTGTGTACACGCTTTGCTAGTTTCTGCTTATTATCAACAGCTCAATATCGTATCGTTTTCACAGAGTATTCAAAGGAAAATTGAAGAAACACGGGAGAGGTTCCGCTCTGAATATGTACAAGGTAAGTTAGGGCAACAAGCTAACTTAGTCAGTTTGTAACAAATAAGCTAACGTTACATGAACAGTTAAAACGTTACGTTACAAGTAGATGGCATTCATTTTGATATAACTATCAAAACACTGGTAGTACATTTTCTTATTATGTGCAGTTTACAACGTAGCTATATCTTCAAGTTGGGCAACTCAAAATTGATTTCAAATTAATGAATGTCATCTAGCCTACAGGTAATACAAAACATAATTTAGACTTGTAAACAATTAAAATTTTTTGGCCATTTTGAAACGTAACGTTATTCATAAAAATCTACTTAAATATACAGATATGTGAAATGTATTTTTGTCCTCAAGAGCTTACGTTTGACAAAAAAAATCTATCTATTTGAATAGTCATGTTTTGTTTTCCAAATGCAAGGTAAAAGTTCATCTGTGTCATGGAAGAAAAAAACTGTTAACTCTGCTATGTGCCAAACCGTTTGCTGAGTAGGTGTTTTCAGAAAACTGCTTAGGCAAAAAAAACAAGAACAACCACACCAACAGTTGTGAAAACCACAGAAATCTTAATCTAACTTTCTCCAGAGCCCACAGACAAATATGAGAGCGGTGATGTGGAGAGGTTGTGGAGGGAGGATGGCTTGGTGGAGGGCTACCTGGAGTGGAGGCACTATGTGGTGGAAGACACTTTGAAAATGATCAACGAGAGCCTTCAGTGGAGAAAAGAACTCAATGTGAACGGTAAGCTATGATTTAAACTGGTGTTAGGTTTCCAAAAGAGTCTATTTTACCAGTATACAGG
This sequence comes from Centroberyx gerrardi, assembly GCF_048128805.1. Taxonomy (NCBI): domain Eukaryota; kingdom Metazoa; phylum Chordata; class Actinopteri; order Beryciformes; family Berycidae; genus Centroberyx; species Centroberyx gerrardi. The sequence goes on from NC_136017.1 coordinate 7,844,729, forward strand.
CCTTTGGACGCCAGAGGAAAGCGGGGTGGGTGTCCTGGTTATGCACAATAGTTGTTGAGAAAAACATATTGTGGTAATGTGAGGTTTCCTGATCGCCCCGCCACAGCAGCAAAAAAGGAAGGATGTGTTTAGTAAACAACCACATCCCATCCTCCACAAAATAGACTCTATTATGTTGCCATTTCCTATACCAGAAAAGCCCCTTTAGCTGTATACTAGCTACTACTACTACTACTACTACTGTGTACTAGCTGTTTAGCTGTTCCTGAATTTCCCCAAGGGGATCAATAAAGTACTGGAGGCTGAAACTGTGACACTAAAATGTCACAGTTTAGTCTACAATAGTCTACAATGAAAGCAACTGTATATCAAAATAGAGAACTCACTGTTTGTTGACTCCAGATAAATCTAAGTCCATGTGATCATTTTCTCTCTCTCTCTCCCTTTCTATGTATCTCTCACTCTTGACTCTTGACACACAAACACTGACTTTTTGTTATCTTGCAATGCCACCAAGCTTAGCGCCACGTAACATTTGCCACCCTGGTTTTGTTACGTTCATCTCCTCTTCCAGAAATCAATGAAAGCTGTGTGCAGAAGTCTCTCCTGGAGTCGGGGATGCACTATCTCCACGGCTACGATAAGGAAGGCAACAAGTTGTGTAGGTCGCACTTTCACTTGTTGCTTGACCTTTGGGATATTTTGGATCTATTCCTCTATCTAGACCCGCCTCTGTCTATACTCACCACAGAAGTGCTGGAAGGAATAAGTTAGGAAATGTGTTGAACGCATTGAAAGTGTTTGGGGTTTTGTCACTTCTTAATAACATAACATATAGCAGACGCTTTTATCCAAAGATCAATCTGGGTTGTTGAAGGCCGAGACCGATATTTTGAGCCTACATTCACTCAAATTTGACATTTTTCTTGCCAGAAAAGTACAAGCAAGTGTTTTCCCCCAGAATTTTATTAGAAAAGCCTCTGAAACAGCATTTAGACCATCATGGGATACTAAAAACTCTCTCTTGAAACCCAGACTAATGAAGTTGTTTTCGGTGGGATTGCGGCTCTTTAATACAGATCGACCCACCCCACCTATTAAATGGTAGAAGATACTTTGGGATCTTTAAACGAAGAATTAAGTTACAAAAATCATAACTGAATTAAAATAAATGAATTGTGAACAGAAAGTAAAACTTCATTGCAGGTATTACAGACTTTTTCTGTAGCTGTGGTCAGGGAGGAAACATTATATCAGGTGGACTAAATGACTGGCTGATATTTGATATTTAAGGCCAGTATCGGCCCTAATATCTGTCTGACCTTATTTTCAATACCCATGAGTGCAGACATTTTTAGCATGGGTGGCCCCAGTGGGAATCAAACCTGCAACACCGGCTGTACTAGTGCACTCCTCTCCCCTCTGATCTGCGCTGTGTATTTCCAGTCTGGTTCAGGCTGAAGCTGCTTGTGAAGGATGTGCGGCTGCTGCAGGAGAAGAAGAAGTATGTGGCCTTCTGGCTGGAGCGATACATCAGTAGGGAACCGGGGGCGCTCCTCACCGTCGTCTTCGACATGTCTGAATCCGGCCTGAGCAATGTGGTGAGAAATCTACGCTCTTCGTCTCTGTGTATCCCTCTATTTTTTCTCTTTTTATGTTTTCAGCCTTTGTCCTCTGCTGTTTTAATATGAAATGATTTACAAAGGAACATCAAAAATCGTTCTTTCTCTCTCTCTCTATAAGCTGTTCAGTATCTGTAACGTAGTAATGTTTCTGTCAATCTCTCTTTAACCATCTAATGGAAGGCACACTAAGGTAGGTCCTGCACGTCTCTTTCTTGCTTGTGTGTGTTTACATATGCCTGTGTGCATGCTCAGTGAATATCAGTACACTTTTGGTGCTGCGTGTGTGTGCCATGTTCACTACATGCCCAGGATGTGCACTGTATAAAGCCCAGGAGTGGAATTCAAATCAAATGAAAAAGACTAGGACAAATAGGACTAAGACAAATATGAAAACGGCTGCAGGGCGATAGAAGCAGGTGGGCAAACATGGATTTAGCGAGCTGTCTGTCTTTGTTTATTTGTGGATGTGAGGGCTGGAGGATAATTAATCTTCTTCAATCAGCCGTCTCCAAGCGTGGGGCGCCGTGTCGGACCTGCTGATCTTGAACGAGACTGTGTTTTAGTTATGCAAGCATTGCTCAGAGGCAGAAATAATCTCATTGGTTGAGTTAAGCCTCAGTGGGCGGAGCCAAAGAACAAGCTTTTTGGAGCACAAGTTTCCTAACTGACAAACTTTCATGGTAAAGAAGGAACTCTGGTCAAAATATAAATGAAAAATATAAATATCAGTGACTTCTTTTTTAAATTAATTTATAACCATCCATGGCAGTTCATTACTAAAAACTGTGGTTCTTTGGCTCCGCCCATTGAGGTTTAATTGAACCGGTGCGATTATTTCTGCCTCAGAGGAATGATTGTCAAACCAAAACTGCAGTCTACGTGTCTCTGTGTGTGTCAGCGTTTCTCATTTCTTGCTTTTCTAATAGACAGGCAGTACTAATTTGAAAACATTCCCTCCTTTTTTACTGCCAGTGTTTCTCTTTCCTTTCCATTTCACTTCCTCTGTGCAGCTTAACATTCCCTCAGTGCAGCCTAAACCCCCCCCCCCCTCAACATCCCCCTCCTCCCACCACCCCCCACCCCCAGACCGAGACAGAATCAGCTGATGTAGTGGGGAACCATGTGATATGGCCAAACACATTGCTATGAGAGTCAGAGGTGAAGTTGAATCTCCTTGGAGCCATGGAAATGAGTCAACAAGGCAACAGACATGTTGATTTTTCTTTTTTGGAATTTAGTTGAATTTCATATCGTTTCATATGTGGTATCATATAAATGTGTTGAATGGGCTGCACAAATCAATATTGTGTAAGGGAATTTTTAAGTTGAGTTTTAGATTTAAAGAGGATATTTTCACTTGTAATATCCTGCACCTTGCCCCAAATCAGAGCAGGTCAATCCCTTCGCTTCACAAGCTACATATTTGCAATAGCGCCAGTATTCCAGATCTATTTTTTTTTACCCCCGATTTGAATATTTGTCTTGAAGAGTTTTCAAAACATGAAAGGCCAAAATGTAACACCATATGCGCGAGGACGTTGTGATATTTTAGGAATGTCAGGGGGTGTAAGATAAAATAAACCAGCAGCGTCTGCGTGCTGTGAGACATGTTTTACTGTATATCTGGGTCACGCTTTGGCTCGAGGCTGCAGATCTGGCAGGAGAGATGCACACAGATGTGCCTTTTCAAAACACATTTCCTCTTTTTGTGCTTTGAATTGATGTCTCAGTACAATACAAATCTCCTGTCTTTTCTCCATTGCAGGACATGGATTTTATTAAGTATATCATTAATTGCTTCCAAGTGTACTACCCCAGATTGCTGTGTAAGTATTTGTTAAACATTATGCTCTCCATGTCTGTTTCACATAATAAATGTTGCATTATGAACCCAAGCCTGAGCTCCATTTCTTGTTCACTCTTTGACGTAAAAGATGATATTTTATACTATGAAGTTGACATCACATGAATGAGGTTGTTTTCTTTTTCATTTCAGCTAAAATGATAATATACGAAATACCATGGATCATGAATGGTAAGTTACACAACTTGAGGGATCGCCATTGCCTGATTGAATACGACACTTATAATGTGTGTAATATCTGCCATTACACGATGGATAGTTTCATCAAAGCGATCTGATTGGTCAAAGATGCGTTCCATGCATGCTGATAATTCCCATATTTGGTTGCCATGGTAATTTTTGTGCTAGCTGGTAATCATTCTTGTTTTCTTCTGTTTTTGTTCTCATGTATGTAATATATCTTTAAGAAAAAGTTTCAGACATTACAAATCTATTGGTAATCTTTTTTTTTTTTAAAGATTGGCTGCACCGCTTGTATCTGTTGCATCACTGTATTGTACCCATAATCACAGTAGTGTTAGATTGGCAGATTCAGTTTCCTGTTTTAAACTTCTCACTTCTTAAACTTATTTAAACGTATTATTATTGCTATATTCATAACCATTGTTGCTCATAATCTGCAGCGGCTTGGAAGATAGTGAAGAGCTGGCTGGGTCCAGACGCCATCAGCAAGCTGAAGTTTGCCACCAGAAGTGACGTCCAGACCTACATCGACCCCGAGCATCTCCCCTGTCACATGGGAGGAACGGTATGTACACACACGCACACACACACACACACACACACACACACACACACACACACACACACACACACAGATTATACATGAATTCTCTTTTTATTGAACACCTGCATGCCCACAAAAATGGTCTCAGAAATGAATTGGCTTTAGTGTGTGGCTCAGCCCAATGATATGACATTATACATGAAGCACAACACAAACATGTCAAATAAATATTAACCACAGGGTATCTGCAGGTTTTAAAAAGCCAAATGTAAGACTTTTTAAGTTGTTTTTAATGCTATCTGGAATTGATTTTTAAGACCAATTTAAAAACCAAAATAAAGAAACAATTCTGACAAAACGAGCCTATTTCCGATTGAACGCAGCTATTGGAAATTCTGAAACTATAAATGGGCAGTGTAAGAAAAAGGACGACGGCAAATTAGTTTTTAAAGGACATGATGTCCAAGTGTATTTAGTAAAGCAGATACGATGAAAAAAACAGGTTTTCTATATTGTACTAACCTTGATCTGTACTAATCTAGAGTGGGTCATTGCATGGTGAAAAAATGAGAACTAATAACTGCATTTAAGACTATTTCAGACTTTAAGGACTGCGGATACCCTGTAGACAGATACAGACAGTACATGATGTTTCAGACTCAATGTGCTACAGAGAGATGCACACACTACATGTTGTTTGCGTGCAACTTTTATGTTTGGGGGGATGCACAATTATCTTGTATAATCATAATATTGCAGTTTTAGTTTCCACAATTACTAATCGCAGAATATAATCAATATTGAAACGTTTCATTTCATTTAGAATGTCTGCTGTAGTTGAAAATAGTCAAGATGTTGACACAAGAGGCCAAAAGTGCAGAAAAAATATGTTTGTTCCTCAAATAATCAAGACTAATAATCTTGATTAATAATCGTGATCATAATATCTGGCAAGATAATCAAGATTATCTTTTTAGCCGGGATCTTGCAGCCCTAGTCTCCACAGAAAAGAGATTTTTAATCTCAATCCAACTGCCTGGATAAATATACTGTAGGTCATATAATGTTTTTTTCCCACTACTCCCTCTGCTGGTAGGCCTCATGTATAATGCTGCTATCCTAGTGAATGAGCCTAGCAAGCCATGCATTGATTATAGTGAGGTGTAGCAAGGATGGATCTGGTCTATCGTTCCACTCAATCATATTCTACTCAGCAGAGTAAGGTTAAATTCTCAGATCACCGACATTACAAGCAAGAGTGAGCAGTGCAATGTCAAAGAATATGTATGCATGATAGAGAAATACAAGGTGAAGGAATAGGAGCTGCTGCTGTTCTTGTTTTGACATGACAGCAGCAAGATCAAGTGCAAGTAGAGGAGGAGAGGAGTGAAGTTCTTCTAGAAGAGTTTTCAGTTCACGCAGGAAGAAGTAGTGGCAGTTGGCGAATAGAGGAAAGTAAGTGATTGTGATTATTTTTCTCCAGGACAGCTTCAGTTACAGCTACCCCCCTCTGCCTGACGAGGACTTCCAGTCGCCCATCTCAGATTCGCCCATCCTGGACGACAAGACTGAGCTGAAGGATGGAGATCCGGAGGGCAAAGAGAGCTTTGAACCAGTGCTGAGACTGAGAAAGGTACTCTGGCTTCTGTTTCTTTCTCTCACTTGACTTAACTTAATAATATATACTAATGGGAGGATAATACTTTATTTTTTCCTTGAAACCTCTGGAGCTGGACTTGAAACCTAATTTGCATGTATTAAAGAGACCTGATATCAGATTTGTTAGTAGAAAAACAACCAACAATACTAGTTTTATTTTATGAACTTTTGCCAAATTAATGGAACTTATTAAATATTGTCAAAAAGTATGATTCAGTCAATGAAGTGGTACATAGACTGGCATGAGTGTGTTAATAATCCTACTTTGCATGATGGTATTTGTCGTCTACAAATTCGTCGCATTTTTTTTTGTCTTCCATGTGAAATTGTTTCTGTTCTGTCTTTTGGCCTTTGATTTTAGTTTTCCTTTCAGAACAGTAGCACATCTGACATGACTACATATCAAACAGCACAAGCCTTCCTGTCCAATAATATTAAATCAAAGATCATCTTCATGGCGGAAGTGAAGGAGAAAGGTGTATTTGAAGGGCTTCATTCCAAAGCGCTATACAGTAATTTTGGGGAAAGAAAATTGTCACCTGTAGGTCAAGGGCTAAAATAATTTTAGTGAGTTTTACTTCCATGCCAGCAATCATTTTGTCAGAGTAAGTCAGTGTTGCACTTTTCAAATGGTTGAAATCTCTTCATTTCTAGTGTCTGAACCTGAGCCCCGTTGGTATTTGTCTGTGCTAGGTGTGTTTTGCAGATGACGGGGATACGGATGCTGCCAGCAGAGTGCGAGCCGCCCGGAGGCCCAGCACAACATTTAAAGGCTCTCTGCTGCATGTCAGGTCAGACATTGGTCTATCTTACAATTACATGGCGAGCATTTAGCTGATTTTAGGGCTGCACAATCAGGCAGAAAAATCATGCTGTGATTTATTTTAATTTGAATCTTTTTTTTTTTAATATTGCAATGTGAATTGCAATACATGTCAGCACAACTATTTATACATTTTTAGCATTTATAAATGTAAAAAAAAATAAGAAATTCAGAGAAAATTAGATATTAATGCTTAGAATTTGCACATTTAGAATAAAATAAGAGGTTTTTGTACAACATGCAAAGTGATGGATATCTTGTTTAGAAAGCTGTCCATACCACATTTTCCTAAAAGAAAAAATCGTAGCCTTTTGCGTTTTGTAAAGAATATGATTTTTAATTTTTTTTTTTAATTTATTTTACAGCAATTGAGGTGGGCAGGTTCAATTATATTTTTGAGGAGGAGAGACTTTGTACTGTATGTGAACTGTGTGTTGTCGAAGATGAATTTCATTTTTTGTTTCGTTGTACGTTATATGAGGAACTAAGACTGCTTTTATTTGAGAAAATGCAAAACAAACAAGAAGCCTGAGTTGGTCTGGTTAGGAGATGAAGTTAAGTTGGTATGGTTAATCAGAGAGGAAGTTTTTAGTGTGGCCAGTTTCATTGGCAAAGCATGGAAACTGAGAATGGAGAAACTGTTTATTTGAATGTATGACTTTGATTTCTATGTTTTGATTATTATTTGTTTCTGGTTTGTTTGGTGGAACTCAACACCTCTGTGTCTGTCTGTCTGTCTATCTATCTATCCATCCATCCATCCTAGCTGACACTTGAAAAACAACTTAAAATGTCTGAGCAGGTAGGGGCTCAATGTCTTGCTAAAGGAGACCCTGACAGGACAAATGGCTGTCCCAGGGATTAAACCTGTGTCTTTATAGTTACAGAACAGTCTGACCACTAGGCCTCCCTGCTGCTCTATGTCTTCTGTGTTTGGTTCCACTCTTGGTTCATTCTGTGGTGGAAACTTCACGTTAAAGCAGAAGATTGGTCTACACTCAAAGAGCAACATTCAGGCTCACTTTGTTTCCAAAAAAATATATTTTTTTTAATTCTGCTGTTAATGATCAGAGAAGAGGCCCAAGTCTCACTGAGGTGCTGCTCAGCTATAACCTGCACAGCCCAATAGAGTGGGTGAGGCGGTTAGTTCTCATATCTACAAATACACTAGTGCAAGACAATACATCTTCAAATGTGACGATGTAAGTGGTTCTATTTATTAGTGGTACCTGACCACAGAAATAAAATTGGAACAGGTAGATGATAGATTATTCAGTATCACTTACACACCATCTCGCCATGCTTGTCTTATTTATTTTATTTAATTTTTTGCATTTTCATAGGCTAGCCTCTCTAAAGTTTTATCTTTGTTTTTATGTCCATTTTGTTTAAATGTGTTTGTTTTAATCTTGCTCTTACTGTTTTCGTATCCTCTATATTTTTGTGTCCGCTATACAAATAAAGCTTTACTTACTTACTTACTTATGCTTGTGGTGTAAGGAAACCATGACCTACTTTGTTGCTCTCAGTTACATAAACAATCAACTCATTGTACTGCAGCAGCCCTTTTCACTTCAACCACAGTTCTGAAACTTACTGGTATTAACACATGCTTGTTGTCTGGTTTACACAAGAGCCGCGACAGGCAAAACAACTTCAGTGTTGGTCTGTGTCTTTCGTAACCCTTTCTGTCTTTCTTCCTGTCTGCCCACCCATCTCCATTCTAGGCCTGTGTCTACTTTAACCTTTTATTTTTCTGCCCGCCTGTGTCTCTCCAGTCTTCGTTTGTCTTGTTTAAACTCTGTCTGTGTGTTTCCAGTCCAGCCGAGGAGCTGTGCTTTGGCCTGACAGAGACCGACAAGAGATCCCTCATCGTCCTCCACAACGTCACCAAAAATGCCGTGGCCTTTAAGGTCCGTTCTCCAAACTCGTTTACATTACATTTTTACATTTTAGGCTTTTTGCTGACATTCTCATCCAGAGCAGCTTACAATGAGTAAGCAGGTAGGGGTTCAGTGTCTTTTTGTTGAACACAGGGGATTGAACCCATGTCCCTTACCAGATGTGATGGGAATGCTTTTTTTTTTTTTTTTTCTTTTTTAACTTAAACTTTTCTATTGGCAAATACTACAAAACATACACCATCTCTAAAGATTTCCTCCAAAACATAAGAAAATATATACATATATGCCTATCCATACAAATACCCACACACATATACACACATATACATATATATATATATATATATATATATATATATATATATATATATATATATATATATATATATATATATATATATATATATATATATATATATATATATGTACACACATATGCACATGCATACATATGTATATACTGTATATACACACATACATATGCGTACACACACTCATATTCACACCTATACACATAAATAAAATATTTGAATGGTGTATGACAAATCTCCAAATACTCAAAAATATATAAATAAGTACATTAACACACACTAAAAACACAAAACAAAACAAATAAAATAAAGGAAGAAGAAAAAAAAAATATGGGAATGCTTTTAACACCCTTCACAGCCTTCCAGTACCTATAAACACTTACAAGTTAATTCATTAGAAGTTTCATTGGAATTGTCAGTTGACAGTCAAAGTAACTGTTAATGAGGCAGCCATTAAATGAATAGCTAAGATTAGTTATTGATACAGATCTTGTATTTAAAGTTTAAAGTTTAAAACTTCAGATTTAACTAAACTAAATCCGCCATATTACGTAAACATGGAATGAATGGAGTGAGTGAAACTAGGTTGACTTTAAAAACTCCGCCTGTTGACACCAAAGCGGTGTGGTAGCACAGCGTTGTTGTAACTAAGAGAATGGCTGAACAAAATTCATGCGTTGACTTGCCACTGTAGCCACTGTAGTTAGAAAAACCCCGAGCTACTTCCTGGTGTGCAGATGCACAGTGCACCAGCTTCCAGTTGGTTGATGCTTGTTTGACTTCTACTGTACTGCAGGGCTTTTGGGGCTCTGCGCTGCCTTAACAGTGCATACCGTAATTCCCCAAAGCACTGCGCACTGCATTGAATCTGCCTAGCTGATTAAATAAAACAACACAATAGGAGGCAGACAGTAGAGAGTTCCAGAAAATGCCTTCCTAATCTGATCCCTCTGTATTCCAGGAGCAAAGTCTCTCTGACAGTATCTAGGTTTGTTGTCTGAGCAGAGTCTCGTATTGTGTGTGTGGTCGCAGGTACGAACCACAGCTCCAGAGAAGTACCGGGTGAAGCCCAGCAGCAGCAGCTGTGCAGCAGGGACCAGCGTGGAGATCACAGTCTCGCTACATGGAGGTAGGTCTGTACCATGCAATGTCCATACCACACCATGTTCAGCCATACCCAACAACATTCAGCATTAATTTATATATGATATGTGTGTTATTTTCAAAGTGGATAATTAAGTAGTCGATACACAGCGAAGGGCTTTTCAAAACGTACACTGAATGTGTCAGAAAATCAAATAAATTGTGCGCAAATCAAAAATGACTTGCCTTAAATTCATGAAAATTCTGATCAACCTGTAGCCGCTGCTGTGATTGGTTCTTGGACATGACTGTCAGTGCTGTGATTGGCTCCCCAGGCTCCCAGTCGAATCCTCAGGACCGTTTCCTCATCATGGCTGCTGAAATGGAGTCCAGTACCACTGTTGAAAACCAGGACCTGGCCCAGTACTGGAAGGAGATCCCCAAGTCTAAAGTCATGGAGCACAGGTCAGACTGATGATGAGTTTTACACAGCACAGCAGAACAGGGCACAGAGAAGTGTTTGGAAAAGCGCTGTACTAATAAAAAAGATTGTTTGGGTTATGAATCGGTCTGGCAGGTATCAGACCAGGTTATTTTTGTCTTCTCCTTAACCTGTTGAAGGAGAATACTGGTGTCATTTAGAGTTACAGCCCATTTACTACTGCCTACATCTAAGTTTACATTCCCCCCAATCATTTTGCAATGCATGCCATATGCAATTAGATTATTTAACATCTAATTTGTTTTAAAATACAAACTTCATGGTGTCAAACCTAGCTTGAAATGAACTGCTGTCACAGCTAACAAAGATGCTCTACATAAGAAGACATGAATGTGACTAATTAAGTTTATAAGTCGACATGTTTTGAGGGATTATGGCCTGGAGGAGATTTCCAGTTCTTCCTGTGGGTGTCAGGTGATTGACGGGAAGCAGAGCGGAACGTAATGCAGCTCTGATATGAAAACACTCGACTCCGCACAATGAAATAAAAATAAAACAAACTTTGACCAAACCAAATTAGGGCTTCATGTTTACTGTGATGGATTATCTCGCTCTGTGGAAGTTGTTTTTCATACTGTATAAGAATGAATGGCAACCTAGACGACTGGCACAAACTTAAAAGAAACATTAATACTTTAAATGTCACGAATACAAGGTGATGCTTGGAGATTCATCTTTTTTTGTTGTTGTTCCTTTTCAGACTGAAGTGTCACGTCCTGCAGGGTCTAAAGCCCGCTCTCAGTCTGAGTGCCAACAACTACAGCAGACCACCGATCACAAATGGCACGAACGGCCACCAGGACATGCACACCATGGTCAGTCACGTGCTAAGAGGCCGGCTTCGTTGTTGCGGGGAGGTTTTATTCATAACCAACAATAACCCACAAATATTCACATACTCTGCTGTTGTTAAGTCAAGCCACAGTGATGCTTCTGCCTTCTTAAAGCTGGGGACTCAATCACTAAGCCAAAGAAAAGCTGAAGCTAGCCAGTAACATGCATTTAGATGGATGTATACATCTTTAGCATGGGTGACCCAAATGGGATCAAATCCCTGACTGAGCCACACAGGACCATTTATTTTGAGAACTTGAACATATAGATGAACATCACATCGGACCAAAGGCTTTCCTTGCGCCCATCGTCATCTAATTTTTCAACCATTAGATGCTCAACAGCAGAAAAAGTAATGGTGCTACTGCTAATGTGGAGTAAAACAGCAGTCACTCCTCATCTTTTGTTGTACGTTGAAAACTAATCTCATCTTTCTCCTCTACTCAATAGAAAAACCTCTGCTACCTTTCTCCTTGAGGTCTTATATTTATTTCTTTTCTAGCACTATTGTCAGGGACTATACCTTTTACTCTCGCACTCATTATTGATTGTTTGCAGCGTTGATTTAGAAACTGAAGCTTACTCTACTGTTGCACTTCGCTCTGAACGTCAGCCCCAAAGTGTAGAAGGTGAAAGGTGTGAATGATTTACAGGCAGTAAGATGAGGCATGTGATTCATAGTAACCAATGTGACGTCTTCCAGTAAGCCCTCTGCATCTGCTAAGAAAAGGCTCCAAATCAAATGTGTTTTTCTTGCTAAATTCACTCTGCTGCTCAGACCAAGAGGAAGTCACAACTCAATGGTTGTGGTTGGTAATTTTCTTCAACATCACCCCTATTCTCCAGAGCAGGAGAAGAAATCAGTACTTAAAGGGTGTGACTGACTGAATCCTTCAGCTTTACACTGTCGTTCAGTTAATTCTACTTCTTCTTCGCTGTGTTCAGCTCCTGCAGGTGGTGGCCAGCAGCCGCCGACTGGAGCAGAAGTTGGACCACTGCCTTTGGACCCAGAAAGTCATTATTGTCCTGGTAATGGCACTGACAGCACTATGGTGCTCCACGCTCTACATACAGCATACTGGGGACAGGCCAATGTAACTGGACCGCTCGGTTAAAATCGGAATATTGATACCAAATGTAGAGGGACAGGGGCGAACAACTTATCTGTCACCGTGGAGAAAAGGTCAACAAGCTTTTGTGAAACTGCCTTCTGGACAATCTTGTTTCTATGCAGCAATTTGCACGACTCATTTGCCTGTGATTACTCTTGTGTTCAGAATTTTGTGTAAGGTGGGCGTCTGTTGCAGGAAGGAAATAAAAGACTCATAAATGCGGATTGTTTAAGAGTTGAAGCTTAAACTCTTTATCTTCTGATTTGCACATTGCAGACTTGTCATTTCTCCAACAGGGTTCGAGCCAACCCTGAAAATCCTTGAATGTTTATGAGTTTGAATAAAAATAAAATAAGGCCCGAAAAGTTTTTGAAACTGAATGGAGGGTGTTGGAAATACTTGATTTACATTTTTTTTTTAAATATAACACCCAAAGTCATCAATACACCTCACCTCTCTCCACCAAGGATCAACAGTTCACATCCCGATGAAAACCCTGTGATAGAGATTTGTGTTGATACAGCAGCAGTTGTAAAATGAATGATTTTACCCAGATTTCTTGACTTGACTTGATCATGAGTAAAACATGAGGTGTCTATGATGTCTGATTTCAACCATGCCAAAACATGCTAAATGAGACCTTGAATTTCACCAAATAAGACCTTGAAAGTCATTGAAGTCCTTGAATTTGATGTCAGAGTGAATGTGGGAACCTTGCTCCAAGAAACAGAACTAAGAATTGCTTAATTTATTTAATGGCTATATAAAGCTGAGGTTGTAAAAGGTTTTTTATTCATCAGGATCAATATATGTTTTTTAGTCAGGAATGAAACTGGCCCAAGTTGATGTTTTTCAGCAAAGCCAGTGTTAGAGATTGACCTACGGAGTGAAAGTAGAAACAGGCACTTGCACTTCCTCTTATTATTATCCTCTGATTATTATTATTTTTTTGCCTTCTTTTTTTTTATTATGCAGTTCAAAGTAGAGAGACAGGGGAGATTGGGGGAGAGAGAGAGAGGGATGACATGCGACAAAGGTCCTGGGCCGGGTTTGAACCCAGGATGTCACACTTATATGGTTCACACCTTCGACCACCAAGCCTCCAGACCCGCACTTCCTCATCATGACACATCAGCTCACACCTCCATGAGAACAGTTCAGAGTTTGAGGTTTGGGTTGCAAGAGAACGATTCAGAGGGGCGAGTCAATGTTTGCCCTCCTCCCTTCAGTACAGTATTTACTGTACGCCGCCAGCAGCAGTTAAGACTGTCGTTGAGTCCTCTTGACCAGTATGGGTGGATGGAAACTGTGGTTTGCTCTACTTCTGCCACTGAGCGGGTGCGCTGCCAGTGAAGGTACTGTGCAGGAATTACTTTTCATTACTTACACTTCATGCAAGTCAGTTTTATGGTTTGTCATAGTCGTGTATTCTGTAATCATTTTCTTGACTTTGTGGTTGAAACAGGGCAGCCCAGTATTTTCTATGCCCTGTTATTTCTACTGCAATTAGAAATGTAAAATGTGATCAATGTTATTTATAAAATCTATAAACACGGCAAATACTAACTCACTGAAACAATGCATTTCCTATTGATTGCAGTGACTCTTGTGAAAACTGTTGGGAGAGAACCAGATGTCACTCCAGTGTGCCTCAATAAAACACTGGATATCATCGTGCTTATAGTATGTAAGATCAGCACAGAAAGGAACAGAGGAGAAGAGTGTCACCTGGCATATCGGCATGGAAAGGACTTAACGCAAGGTTGTGACTCCAGGATCAAACTTATAAAAGAAGATCAGACTTTGTTTCTTCACCTGAACAATTTAACACCAGTGGACAGTGGGAACTACACTTGTGAGTGTGCATATGATGGCGGAGCAGATTTTCTTCATCTCAATATTACTGTAGAAGGTAAATGTGTGATTTATGTTGTTGTTTTTGTGTTATACACTTCATGTGTTTCAGTCATATTTTGACTCAATTTAAAGTGGTTATTTTCCTGTATATGATAACATGAAGAATTTAAATGTCTGCAGTATCCCTGTGTTTCTAGAAAAAAGCAGACTTAGCTGAATATGCAAGGTAAATCACAGTATAGAGTAATTAGGCCAACAAAACCAAGCTGCAGCATTGACATATGAAGAAATTGGTACTTACAGTAATGTCTTTAGGTCTGTTTTAACTTCTGTCATTTTACTGCATACTGTATTGATAGCTTAATACTGTCTGAATAGAGATGTAAAGCAGTGTGTAAAGCAGATTTTATGAATGTCAAAATGAGATGTTGGGGTGCAGATATTAAATGTTTGATTCAGAGAAGATGCCAGTCAATACTGCATGATACTGTGGATGGGAGAGAGTAAGGGCTTCATTTTCCTCTCCACATGGAGCAGATACTGATGCTATTTTCCCTGACAGAGTTGCTTGTTCTCTTTCACAATGTTTTAGAGGATGAAGAGGCCGGCACTTCTACAATAATGCTCATTGCTACAGCTGTGATCGGTGTTGCTGCACTCATCATTTTAACTGGAGTTATTCTTGGATTTACCTTAAGAAAAATTCATCATGGGTGAGAAATTCTTATAAAGTGACCTAAACCTTGTAAAATAATATTGCTAATTTATATATTGAATGAAGCATTATAATTAGGAACACTCAATGAGCTACATCAGCATTGCAGCTGTTGTCACTGTCACCTATCTCAAGTAGATGCGTTCTCATTTTGAAATGAAACTCTTAAAACAAACACACACACACACACATCAGTATCATGGACTTGACCTAGTTTTGGTTATGTATGAAACAATGAGGGGGAAGATGGTCTTTCATTTCCTGTCCTGTCTGAAAATAGACCGGACAAGCGAGGTTTACAATGCAGAGTATATACACATTAAGTTTAGTTTCTAATTCATTGCTGTTCGCTCTTTTACCCAACAGAAAACAACCCAAACCATTGAGCAGCCTTCCAAACACGGTACTGTACAGGAAAATGTTGTAACTACTTCATGTTTACTGTTCATTTAACTTTGAAAAAACGTTTTTTCAAAATATAAATGTCCTTTTGCAGGAGCCACTGGATATTGAGCCATACAGCACCTTCACACAGAGAGAAAATGGGCTTTATTCAACTACTAAAGTGAACTGCTCTAATACGTAAATCATCTATTTGCCAGACATGATACAGTATGAGAGAATATACTGTTTTAGGGCATGTTGTCCACAAGGTGGCACTGTTGCCTTGTGAAATCCATGCCACTAATAGTGTTTCTCTCATCTGTGCGAGTCTTTCCTTTCTATCAATGTATTTAATTTTAAACACTGCCATCTATATTACTTTTTTATTAATTTGTAGTGTATTCTTTATCTATGTTAATATGTAATATGCTGTCTGCCAAAGATAATGTATACTGAACAAAAATATAAACGCAACACTTTTGTTTTTGCTCCCATTTTTCATTAGTTGAAATAAAAGATCTAAGATTTTTTCTATGGACACAAAAGGCTTATTTCTCTCAAATTTTGTTCACACATTTGTTTAAATCCGTGTTAGTGAGCACTTCTCCTTTGCCAAGATAATCCATCCACCTGACAGGTGTGGCATATCAAGATGCTGATTAAACAGCATGATTATTGCACAGGTGTGCCTAGGGCTGGTCACAGTAAAAGGCCACTTGGATAAATAAATGGTTTCATTTTGTTCTTTGGTGGTGTATTTTTATTATTCCAGTGGATAACGGGCCAAACAACGATGTGATGTCATACTGAGATATGTCCAGCAGCTACACTGTTAGTTTTGCACTAAAGTTCAACAATCACACAGGGAGAAATCCATCATAGAAGAGGCAGAGAGACCAATTTCTCCACTGACAGCAGCCTCAATAGACCAGAATGCAATGCAGCCACAGCTTGCATCTTTTGCAGATCTGTCATCAGTAGTGTGTTGAATACAACGCAACCTTTAATGCTTTTTTTGTTATTTTTCAGGCATGGCACACCATGCCACTGTTCTCTCTCCACTCTCACTTTTTCTCAGTTGGGAAAACTCAGAGAAGAGAAGGCTGGGGGTTGTTGAAAAGCATTCTGGGAAACGTAGGAAATCACTAACCGAAGTAGAAGTAGACAGGTTGAGGGAAAGTGGATACACCAAAAAAGTAAATCCCATCAAAAAATAACATCTGGAATGCATTAAACATCACAGATCGATGATATATAACGGTGTCAGAGTATCCGATGGTGGATTTCTCCTTCAAGATTAGAGTTGAAACTTGGATCTATGACCAGTTTTGCCTTTTAGATTATAAAGCAGGAGGTGGGATCAAAGGTAGTGGTTGTACATCAGCTGTGTGAGAAGTTTCATAAGTGAGGCCCAGTGCTGGGTAGTTTTCCAATTCTGTGTCAAGCCACTACTATCTGAAGCATTTCCATGCAGACCAAACATGTTCAGGAAGTTACTGCAATGCATCATCATCACAGTCAGGAAGTAGCATCACTTTGCCATTTCATCTTCTTCATAGACCAACCAAGAGAAATCATTACTTTAGATGATTGGTCAGTATGGGTGGAAATGCTGTTAAAGTGATGTTGATTCTGGTTGTTGAAGTATGCCACACTGAAGGTAAGACATGTCACTCGGTCTTCAAAACAAATACCATACTGTACTAAACTATATACTACACTGTACTAAAGGCACGGGCCTACCAACATGTAGTGTGAAGAAACACTTGTAACATGTTTTTTCTTTAGAGGAAAATTTATGTTTTGGTTAAAGTCTAATTTATTCTAGCAGGGAGAAACACTTTTGATCTGCAAGCTTACCGACAATAATACTGATATCTGTTTTTTTAATCCATTTTCTCCCTATATTTTTTTTTATGCAGCACTACTTTATCTTTACATACAGTGCAGTCACTGTGGATTGGCTGCATTGCCTGCAAGGATACACAAACTACTTTTTTTTATCATACAGTTTATTTATTTATTGCCCTATTCATGCTAGTGCTGCAGAAATCTAAAATGTAATGAGTCATGTTTATTTGCAAGACTCATAACAAACTTCAGTGAAATCTGACAATAAAGTTCAATCGTATCATATTGTATCGTAATATATAGTGAACACTAACTCTAACATTTCCTATTGACTGCAGTGACTATTGTGAAAACCATTGGGAGAGAACCAGATGTCACTCCAGTGTGCCTCAATAAAGCACTGGATATCATCATGTTTACAGTATGTAAGATCAGCACAGAAAGGAACAGAGGACAAAAGTGTCTCCTGGCATATCAGCATGGGCAGGACTTCGAGCAAGGTTGTGGCTCCAGGATCAAACTTATAAAAGCCAATCAGACTTTGTTTCTTCACCTGACCAGTTTAACACCAGTGGACAGTGGGGAATACAACTGTGAGTGTGCATATCGTGGAGGAACAGATATTCTCCATATCAGCATTACTGTGGAAGGTAAATGTGTGATTTAC
Source organism: Centroberyx gerrardi (assembly GCF_048128805.1). Lineage (NCBI taxonomy): Eukaryota > Metazoa > Chordata > Actinopteri > Beryciformes > Berycidae > Centroberyx > Centroberyx gerrardi. The sequence continues at coordinate 7,862,647 of NC_136017.1, forward strand.
GTTCTTGTTTTTGTGTTTCAGTCATATTTTGGCTGAGTTTACAGTGGTTATTTTCCATTGTATGGTATTATTGTGAAGAATTCTAATGGGAATATGATGCTAGAGTTGTTTTTTTTCTCCTTTACAATGTTTTAGAGGATGAAGAGGCCGGCACGCTCATTGCTACAGCTGTGATCGGTGTTGCTGCATTCATCATTTTGACTGGAGTTATCATTGGATTTATCCTGAGAAAAATGTATCATGGGTGAGAGATTCTTACAAAGTGACCTAAACCATGTAATATAATATTGCCGGTTTATATACTGCACTAGAAAATGTGCTCAGTAGAGGACAGACCTCCGCCATGTCTGACAACACCCCGCAAGGCAGTTATGCACCTTTTGGTGATATGCCACGCCCACCACCACGCCCCCTTTTGGCCAATTAACATGAAAAGTTAATCAGTTCTTCCTTGGCCCATAACAAACCTTCATACCAAGCTTTGTGCAAATCCGTGCCCAACTTTTTGAGATATCCTGCTAACAGACGGACGGAAGGACAATCACACAGACGCAGGTGAAAACATTACCTCCCACTTCCTTGGCGGAGGTAATAAAGCATTATAATCAGGAACGCTCAATGACTTCATAGCAGTAAAGGAGCATTACAGCTTTTGTTGCCAAGCAGAACAGTGTTATAATATTCTCTGTACAAATGAAGAGTTAATTTACTAAACATCACAGACTATACCCATTTTTGGGATCAAAAAATACCTGAAATTCATAATTTAATGGCTTCAACACAAGAGGATCCTGTCTGTAAAGTGTTATGTTGTGAACCAAGGACCTACGTTATCAACTATCTTTTTAAAAAGTACCATCATATGTTGTCATTTTATTTTATTTTATTTTATTTGAAAAACTCAAAACTTCAAATACACACTGTAGTGATTCTGTATGAAGAACTTGACCTTGTTTTTGGTTACGTCTGCAACAGTGAGGAGGAACATGATGTTTAATTATCATTCTACAAATTACTAGATAGACTATAATTCCTTCTTTAATTGTCTTGCTGTGTTCAGTATTCTCCTAACTCTGACATTCCTTCTAACTTACAGAAAAAACACCAGGTCAGAAGCATCTGAATTACCTGAATATGCAACTCCCTGGTCTTTGGTGAGCACTGTATAGTTTTATAAAATACCTTTCAACTTAGAAACCTAATTGAATGTATGCAGTCATTTACACATTTACATTTTAAGAATTTTGCTGACTTACCATGAAGAAGCTATTTCAACCTCAAGCCCAAATCTGTGTAAAGCCTGACATCTAATGGTAAAAAGCATGCCATCTCATGTCATCTGCTATTGGCTGATCTTTGGTGCCAGGTGACCTTTGGTACCAAAGATCAGCCAAAAGCAGATTTCAGTAGCATGTTTTTTAGATGTCAGGCTTTACACAGATTTGGGTTTGGGGTTTAGTTACTCTTTAAATTCCAGATCAGTGACAAAACTCCTGTGACTGATGTGTCATGTATAAGAGAAGTGCTAGGAGAAGACAATAAAGGCTAAGGAGAGACGACAGGGGGATTTTTTTTGAGAGCCATCAGAGTGAGGTAAGAGGATATGAATAAGTGGGAGAGGATGTCACATTAAGTATTTGAAAAGCTGTGGTTTCAGTCTACAATAGAACAGGAATGACTCGGCTGTCCTGGCATGCTTACGTCTCCACCGTTTTTCAACCGCATTCAATCAGACTTTAAGAGTTTGTTGTTTTTATAGGACCAAGACGACCAGGACCCCTACACTAGCCTTCAGCACCCAGCCGGTGATCTCTACCAAACCGTCTCCTCAGGGCGCCGTCTTCATGATGCTGCGGCAAATCCAGCCAGCAGCAGTGAAATGATCGCCCACTTGGATAACCAGGGAACAGATGGAAGAGAGACAGATTCCCATCCACACAGCAGGACAAGCTGCAAAATCTATCAAAATACTTAAACCCAAAGTGTCGATTACCTACCAATGCTTTAAGATAGCCAAAGGAATTAGCTTTGCAAGAGGATAGAGTGCTAATGCGTAGGATTCTTTTAGTTTAAATAAATGTAAACATTTTCTCAGACAGGCAGATTGATTTGTAGGCCAAGCACTAGAAAACCTTGCTTTGGAAATTGTCTTTAACAGGTTTCCCTTTAACAAAACGTTGCAGCCTCTTCTGATTTTGACACTTTTTCAATTTGCTGTACATCCCTAATAAGCATAAAACAACTTTGACTGGAGATTACTGTGACAGCCCTCCCACTCTGTTGCGTGCTTCCTGGTTGTGTTTCTATTACAGGTGATGATGCTGATGTGGGACACCTGGGATGGGTGGATCCCAGCTTATTTAACATGGCTGCTCTCTCTCCCTCATTCAGTCTCTCCTCTCCACCCTTCTGGATGGTTTGAGCTTATGCTCCTTTTTGGTTCTTTTCCTCCACCATACACCACACTTTACACTCATCCCTGCAATGCATTCACTACTGATGTTATAGACTTACACACTTTTTTTCTCATTTTGGATAATTTACTTATTTAGGTTACAATAAATCTTTTGTTGTATAACTTTGAAAAATGTGTGGTCTCCCTTTTTGTCAAGTCCATTGTGCCTGGGCTGTGACATTACCGATAACCTGTTTTGTTGTTTTACAAGAGAAGGAAATCCACTTCCCTCTGTGTTTTTACCTTCATTACTCAGCAGGAAGATTGACAGGAAGACAGGAGGGGATTCTGGGATTCTGGGATTCAATACTTGCCCTTTCATAGACGGAGGCCTTAACCAGAATACCATCTCTGGCCACCCAAAACTCTGTTCTGATGTAAGTACCAGGATGTGGTTCATGTTGGCTCTTGCTGATTGCGTGCTGTTTCAAAACCCCAAGCTGCCAGCTGGCATTTCAGCGTCAGATGCTGGATCACTGTTACAGGCGTCAGCTAGGGAGGGCAGGTATTTCCCAGATGTAATCAATAACTGAGAACATTTTGATGCAGCACTTCTACTTCTTTCATCTTGTTGAGGATTTTTTGTCGATAAAGGCTTTTTTTGTAAAGATGCCCAGAAGACAAAATAGCATTTTTCATTCAACAAGATGATTCATTTAAAAGTAGTAATCCACACCATTTTCAGATAAATACATGTCAATTTTGCTACTCTCTATCACCGACTGATACCATACAATAGTGATTCAACCTACAGCCACTTAATGAAAGCTTTTACATTTGCTGTTCTGAACACCTTTGAGGGGATCCCCTGGGAAATACAGATTCAGCTGCACAGAAGCAACAGCGGTTTGTTTGGAATAAATAGAAGGCAGAATAAATAGAAGAAGCCGCAGTCTACATTGAGTGTCTTCAATCGCCAAAATCAAGAAAACCAAGAATCTTGTGGTTTATCACTTTAAAGGCTAGCTGGTGAATGAAAACCACATCATGTGTCACCCACTACAAATGCAATTCCCGTGCAACACAACATGCTTTAAGGATGATTCATTTTGGAATGAACACTTTCATTTTTGAACACACATACCTTGTTATGACTCTTGTACAGTAAGCCCCGGACCCTTGAACTTCTTTCAGGCAGCCACCATCAAAGTTCTGGCTTTTTCTGACCTTCATTATAAATGCAAAACCACTCATTTGAAAGTACAATACCGTGAGAAAGGTTTAGGTTGTAACATCTGCTCTTATCTAGCCTGTGTTCCAGACTCCTGAATCGTGACCCGCCCACTCTTCAGATTTGGTCGAGCGATTCAGAGAGTCTGGTGTCGCTCTGTTGAACGGCGATTTCTCGATCAGAAAAAAAAACGATCGGGCCAATCAGCGCCTTTGTGGCCGGAATTAAAGATTGAACTCTTAATGCCTGAAATCTAAAAGTAAAAGTCAGTAAATGGCATCACTGCAGATAACAGTAGCTAGTTTTGAACGTGATTGTTGATAAATTCATGTGTGCTAAAAAGTGAAAATGAAGGGTTCACGTCCAAAAAGCTGTACTTGCATTGTGAAAAAAAACATTACCTGAAGTTCATCATTAACTGTCTATAATGTATATAGGTGCATATTCTTTTAATGAGCTCCATATTTTATCATTTTTGTATTACCAAGCACTTTTTAAGAGTAGTTGTCAGTTTGTTGTTAGGCACCTTAGCTGTTCTAAAATCACTGTAAACCACAGCCTCTTGGGGCTTATTGCTTTAATAAATCTCTTCAAATGTACCACTGAAGTGCAACCTTTGTTTTTTTCAAGGCTGTGGCTCATAAACAATCCCTGACAGACACATAAACAATAGTCAGCAGAAGTTAGGTAGTTTCCTACTGTAGTTAACGGTAAATAGGAATTCTAACTTCCCCTTGACAATGTTTTGGTACACAACATGTAGGTTTCACATGCAAGATTGAATTATATGAGATTAATTGTTGTTATTGATGTGTGCTTTCTCTACGGTAAACCATCTGCTCCGGGACAATGGTGGGTTAATTGGTTAAGGCACATACCGTATATCCTGAGTTCAAATCATGTGACATGGGGTTTTTTGCTGCTCTACACAGGAACACAGTGAGTAAACAGGACTTCTCAGTACTACAGTAACAATTTATCTTTGACAGCCATTTCCTGGACGTTATACAATCATAGAATATTTAACTCTTGCATCAGGAGTGAGAAAAGTTTCAGAATGACAACACCAATCCAGCATGCTGTGAGTGAGTCATGCATGCATACAGGATGGCCGAGGGGGACGATCTTTTGTCATTTTAACGCTGGAGGATATGTTAAAGGACTAATTCACCCAAAAATGAAAATTCAGTCATTATCTACTCACCTCCATGCCAGTTGGAGCTCTAGTGAAGTTTGTTAGTCCGTATGACAGTCGCAGAGCTTCCCAGCACGACTCTGTAGCAGCCTTCCCGAAAACAATTAGGAATGGAGGACCGATCTTTAGAGTTCCAAAAATAACAAAAAATAACCATGAAATTACTCCATACCGCTCCTGAAGCATAATCCAAGTCTTCTGACGCCACACGATCGCTCTGTGAGTGGAAAAAAAAACTAAATTTGATCCGTTATTTCATAAAACCCAAGGCGATCTGCATTGTATTTCCTTCCGCATTGCCGATCGACTCGATTTTCATGAAATAATGGATCAAATTTAGTTTTGTTTTTTTTCCACTCATAGAGCGATCGTGTGGTGTCAGAAGACTTGGATTATACTTCACGACTTGGATTATACTTCACGAGTTATTTTTGGAACTCTAAAGATCGGTCCTCCAACGCTTCAATTGTTTTGGAGAAGGCTGCTATGGAGTCGTGCTGGAAAGCTCCGCGACTTTTATATTCTTTACTAGAGTTTCAGCTGGCATGGGGGTGAGTAGATAATGACTGAATTTTCATTTTTGTGTGAACTATTCCTTTAAGTGGTGCCAAGAACCTTATTCCCACGGTGGCCATTGAGTGTGACGCAGTTCAAAATGGCTGCTGAGGAGGGAATAAGGTAAAAGCAAGGAAAAGCATATTTCAAACCTCAGATTACCATCATCACACGCTCATCAGACATTTGCTGCTAGTAGGTTTGTACTGGTCCAGTTTTACATTAGAACTCTGACCTGGGGCAAAGATCTGACAACACATGAACCACATGACAAAGTTCAGAACAAAACACCAGAGGCCGCCAAGCTGAACAACATGGGAACTTCCTGCTTCTGGGAAATTTTTTTTTGGACCACTTGAGACTTCTCAACAAGTGTGACAGATGATGAATGAATGAATCTACAGTAAGTATGTCACTGCACTTTCCAGTAATCATAGTTTCACCATACAGTAGTGTGAGCTGTAGTGAACAAGTTTCATACATTATTTCTAACATAAATGACTATAATATTCCTGTGGGTTTTTACAGTGCATCTGTGGTACTTAATGAGTTTACAGTGACCTTATCACACTTTATAGTATGTGTTTATCTCCTATGGTTTTAGTTTCTGTACAGTACCCTTATAAAAAATTATTATAGGACTTTAGTCCTTCTTCATAAGGTCTTGTAAGGAAAATATATGCAGTCAAATTGGAAGTCCTCGCTCTATCTTGAGTTTTGAAATAAGACAATGATCATAAAATGGCTTTAAAGCAGTTTTTACAACTTAAATTATAGGAATATAGAATGTTGTGACTTGATTGAAGGTTTCTCTCCAATTAGCCAACCTAAGAAGGAATCCCCTATTGAGTTTCACTTTTGGTTTTGTTTGCTTCTGTTTAAAAGTCCCTGTCACAGAGAGAAAACCTAAAGGGTTTGAACACTCCCAGATAATGCTGCAGGTCCTGCTGCTCGTGTACGTGCTGTTTAAAGGTAGGTTGCACAACTCTACAGGATGTCGAAGGTTTGTTTTACTGCTTAGGTGGATGTTAACCTTTATGATGAAAATTCATCCTATATAGCCTGCATGATGGTAAGTATAGCCTGCTATGAAACTGATGTATTAACACGGTCTTTTATGGAAAATAGGTATAAGTACTACTTTACAAAAAGTATATTTGTCTATATTGCTGGTTGTTTACCTTATTTGTTTACCTTAGCTTATCGCCGCCTGCATGGGGTCAAAGCGTGCGCACTAATTTTAATTTAGACTACCACTACAAATCTGTATAATGGCTTGATCACCAGTCTTGATTACCAAAGTGTAATTTACTATCAGTCTATTTACCGACATTCTGCTGTTTTTCCATAGCCGTCTCTTCTGAAGTCATCGTCAGTGGAGACGCCACAGCTGACTTCGGAGGGGACGCACATTACAGGTGCGCGGTGACAGATATAACAGGTGACTATGGAATGTTTCAGATTTGGTCCGTTTTATAAGATAGCCCAAAAATGCGTTTGTTGCTCCAGGGATCGTTATTTTTATAGTGGGGAGGGGATTGTTGCATTATGGCTTGTAAGCCAGAGGCAGGGTTATGTTTTAAATCTCTTCTTAAAAAGCATTTTTATGAAAAAGCCTTTTTATAATCCCCGATTTTATAATTTCCTTTTATAGGTTCTAGCAAAAAAAAAAAAAAAAGTATTTTTTTAAAGTCTATTTTCATGCTTAATTTGTTCTATTAAATTCTAATTAATTTAATTGAGGCTAATTTGCAGGTTACCACTTTACATATTGCTTTTTCTTACAGCTCACTGTAAAGCACTTTATAACTGAAAAGTGCTGTACAATAAAGTTTATTATTAGGCTATTCTTATTATGTGGAGCTATAACCCCTTGTCTTGTTTTACCAACTGATGTTTGCCTGTATGGTAGGTAGACTATATGTGGGCAATTTGTTATGTTTCATTGTGCTTTAGGCTGTGTTTTTACTGTAAACACTGTCTGCAAACCAATTCCCTTATGGGACAATTACGTTTGAATGAGTAAATGAATGAATAAATCTATAGAATTTAAAGAGAAGATGAAGTAATGACTTTGATTGTGTATGTGCTTTGAGTTGTATGTTGAGTTATATTCATATAATTTCTCACTCATTTTTTAAATCATTTTTCAGTTATTACCATGAATGCATAAGAGAGACAAAATGTGACCCGTTTGGCTTCCCAACAGGTGTGCTGCAGGTGACGTGGCAGAGGCTTTACAAGGACGAGGCCATAGAGAACTTGGCATCCTACAACAAACGGTTTGGTAAACAAATAAATGAGCCTCACCGGGGCAAAGTGATCTTCACAGAAGCGTCTCTCAGCTCAACATCCATCACTGTGAAGAATGTAACATGGGGAGATGAAGCCTGCTATATTTGCTCATTCAATGTGTTTCCCGATGGGTCCAAAAGAAAGCAGATTTGCCTCACTGTGCAAGGTAAATGGCAGCATAGATATATTAAATATTATCATCTGTCCGATGTACAGTAATAGCAGTCTTTTGGGCAGAGGTCAACACTAAAAGTAACAGTCTAAATATAGGACATCCAAATAAATGAAACTTTAGCTCACAGAATGGCACCAAAATGATAAGTTTCATTTCTCTACCAAGGCATATCTGAGGTGACAACGCACGTGCAGCAAATTCCCAGCAGTGGGCCCGAGGCAGACGTGGAAGTTGTGGTGAGCTGCTCTGCCACAGGTAAACCGGCTCCGGCCGTTCAGTGGGACATCCCATCCAGCATCGACAAGGAGCCAAGTCACAGGACGGTGACGAACGACGACCACACCTTTACCACCAACAGCAGCGTCGCTCTGCGGCTGCCGCCACACTGGGGGGGAAATGTGGACTGTCTGCTGAACACAGGGACGAGGGGGCAGAGACAGGAGCGGATTCACATTCCTGATTTATCTGGGCGTGACAAGGAGACAGTGGACCAGGGTAAATATATCAGTGTTGTTTCTATACTGCCATACTGTCACAACACAACCCCTGGCAGAAAGAGAAAGAGGTATGAGTAGCTATAGTATAGTAGCCTATAGTATAGTATAGTAGCTATAGTATAGTATAGTATAGTATAGTATAGTATAGTATAGTATAGTATAGTAGCTATAGTATAGTATAGTATAGTATAGTATAGTATAGTATAGTATAGTATAGTAGCTATAGTATAGTAGCTATAGTATAGTATAGTAGCCTATAGTATAGTAGCTATAGTATAGTATAGTAGCCTATAGTATAGTAGCTATAGTATAGTAGCCTATAGTATAGTATAGTAGCTATAGTATAGTATAGTAGCTATAGTATAGTAGCCTATAGTATAGTATAGTAGCTACAGTATAGTATAGTATAGTACAGTATAGTAGCTATAGTATAGTACAGTTTTATGAACCTCACTAGTAGTCAAGTATTTATATCTTTATTCATTTAGTCACTCTTCTTTAGCCATCATAGCATCTTGTGTTCTTATCTGTTGTGTTTTAATGTATCTTGGCTGCTATGACGATTCAATTTCCCTTCTGGGATCAATAAAGTTATCTATCTATCTATCTATCTATCTATCTAGCTATCTATCTATCTATTGTATAGCCTACTTGCTACTGAAAAATACCTATAGTACAATACAGTATAGTATAGTTGCTACTGTAAAGTATATACCCTATAGTACAGCGTAGTGTGGCATAGTATAGTACAGTACAGTACAGTACAGTATAGTATACTAAGTGTGTACTGCACAGGTTATTCAACATTTACACACCTGTGCTGTATATATTCCTCTAAAGCTTTACACTGCAGTAAAGTGCTGCAGCCTCCAGAGCTCATTAATAATCTGACATCATCACAGTACAGACACTGGTTTCAGTTTCACTAGTTCGGTTTCATGTTCTAGAAAAACTCTGACGCATGACCGTGAGTAAATTAGGTAAACACCAGCTGTCTGTGGAAGTCAGCTGATAGGTGGTTGATTAGATCAGTGGGGGGGGGGGGGGGGGAAGTCAAGTATTAGCATACAAAATAAAGAAGACTACCATGGAAACATGCCAACTTCCTCTTCTCTGGAAATGTTATTGACGTTATCTCTTTACTTAACTGGAATCTTTTTGTTGTATTCTCTAGGTGGCGGACTTTCTAAATCAGGGATTGCGGTTGTAGTTGTTCTTATAATATTAATTTCCTGTATTGTCATCTTTGCTCTGGCGAGGTGGAAAAGGTGAGATATTACTTATTAAAACTGTGTCAGACAATTGTTTACCAGTAGATGTAGTGAGATATTTAGAATTCAACTTATTGGTGAATGTAAGCCTAGTAGCAGAGTCCTATCTGTGTGTGATGTGCACCTACACTATGATAAACTGTGCTTTCTTTTCTCTCTAACAGGTTGCAGGGCGGCAGTATTGTCACGTACCACAGAGGAGATGGAAATGTAAAAGTGTAACATTTAGCCTCTTAGACATCAGTTTTAGCCTGTGGTTACTTTGGATAGTAAGCGACATTCCTGCATTATGAAGATTTGGAAGTCCGAGTGACAAAATGAAAAGGCTTTTGCTCACTGGATCATCTATACTTTACAGATATTTAATGAATTTAAGCTAATGATTGTTTTTTTTCCAGTTTTTGGAAAATGAACTCTCATATTCATTCACATTTCTTTTGCATCCAGACATGTTAAGCACTTTATATCTTTATTATGGAGCAGGGAGATGGGAGGATTGGGGTTAATGCAACCAGAAAAAGAAGAGCTGAGGATGTGACTATCTTCAAAGCTTAACGGGCTTTGAGTTATTAAGGGCCTCAGCCTCACCAGCACAGTTTCCAGTGCTGGTGAGTGTCATGGTTGTTGCTGACTGCTGACAGTTAATCACTTTTGGCTCTTTATAGGAAGTGAAAATGCAGGAAATATAAAAGGTTTTGCAGGAATATGATAAGAGGAAACGTGTTTTAGTATGATGCTTTTGCTCAGTGTCAGACGGGTAAGACCTTTGTGAGAAGACCAAATTAGTTCGATGAGGCTTACAAAGAGTCTACAGTTGTTGTACATGCAGAATTTATATTTTAGGCATTTAACTAACACTCTATTCCAGATTAACAGTAGAATAAGCTTCAGTTCCTTGATCACCAATATTACACACAAATACTAGTGAGGAGTGCATGGATCAGTAATAATAATAATAATAATAATACATTTAATTTGAGGGCGCCTTTCAGGACACCCAAGGTCGCCTTACAATGCATAAAAGAGAAACACACTCGAAACAGATAAAAACAGCGAAACATGGCAACAACAACAGCATAGACAAGACAAATGACATAGAGTGGGCAGACACGTGTAGGGGGGGGAATAAAAACAGTAAAACTGTAAGGATAAGAGGGGAAACGCATAGTACGGTGAGGGTTACAATGAGTAGGCCAGTTTGAACAAGTGAGTTTTGAGGTGGGATTTGAATGATGTTATGGTATCAGACTGTCGAATGTGTGGGGGCAGGGAGTTCCAGAGCCTGGGAGCAGTGCAGCTGAAAGCCCTGGCACCCATGGTGCTGAGACGGGAGGTGGGGATGGTCAGGAGACCAGCTGAGGATGAGCGCAGGGAGCGGGAGGGGATGTAGTCCTGGAGGAGGTCAGAGAGATAAGTGGGGGCTAGGTTGTGGAGGGCTTTGAAGGTGAGCAGGAGGTTTTTGTAGTCGATTCGGTATTGAACAGGGAGCCAGTGTAGTTGGATGAGAATGGGGGTGATGTGGTCGGATGATTTGGTGCGAGTAATGATCCGGGCAGCCGAGTTCTGAATGATGCGACTGAGTGCGACTTGAGAGTGCATGAAACAAATATTCCTTTGTCCTTGGAATCATGTACAATAGGAAAGTGTTGGGTGAAGAAATATGAGTCAGGAAGAAAAGGTAGAAAGGACATTTTTGTCCCTGGGGAAGCATTTTCAGTCACGGCAGGGGAAACTGGAGAGGGGGATGGAAATTATATCTTGAAACGATGAGTTCTTCAATTACAACAAGACAGGGAGCGACTCTTCTGGGTGGGATGGTCGCAGAGCGCAGGCCGATCTGGACGACGGCTTGGAGGAACAGGAGTGCAGCAGGGAGGAGAGGGGTGACATGGGAGAATTTGGGGAGGCTGAAGACAGGACAGGCTGAAGCAGAGAGAGTGAGAGAGGGTGACGGTGCCATCTGGTGTCCTTTTGATGGTAATACAAGAAAGGATAGGGGAATGGGGATTGAATTTGCAGTGTGAGTTTCAACGGCACACTTAAAAATCATGAATATATGAATATGGACGTAATTTGCGGACAGACTCATGAAATTATGTCCATATTCAATGTAATGGTAGCCTATCATGGTTGCTTCTATGTGGTCCGGATTCCAATCTTACTGAATGCAGCTTTAATTTATTGATTTTGTTCTGATTCATGTTCACCTGTGCCTAAGCATATTTTGCACTTTTTCAATGTTTGTGTGTACTTAATTATTAAATATTGTTATTTATTGCTTATTTTTACTTGACTTCTTTTTATGGCCTCTAACACAGAAACACACACACACACACACACACACACACAGTAATTACAGTTTTTACAGTATGTTACCTAAATTTTATGTTTAGAATTTATAGGGCTTTGATTGAAAGCAGGGTGGGCGATAGTTGTTTTTAAGTAATAGTCCTTAATTATTTTTATTTGATTATTTTTTCCCACGGCGCACCATGTGGCCGGGGGCAGAAAGTGGCAAATTCAGGTCACTCAGTCAGTCAGTCAGTCAGTCACTCAGTCAGTCAGTCAGTCAGTCAGTCAGTCAGTCACTCAGTCACTCAGTCCGTCAGTCAGTCAGTCAGTCGCTCGGTCAGTCGCTCGGTCAGGGACGGGTTGCACAGAGCCTGCACTTTGTCAGATGGCCTCTAGAGGGCGCGCCAAAAGGATCTCGTGCTTGTTTAAGTCAACTTCTATACAGAGGATGTGACACATTATCCTATTCTGATTTTGATTCAATTCCAAATGTGTTTTCCTTTTGTTGCTGTCCTCATCATTTAATCCTAAATATTTGTGTTTGCAATTGCTGCTGAATAAATCTAATCAGGCCGAAAGATCATCCTTCTCTCCAGTGTTGTAATCATGACACTACAGCTAAATAGCTGTTCCAAACTGTTCTCCTCGGCCCATTATTTTACAATAGTATAGTATAATATCTAACGTACAGTAGCTATAGTGCAGTGTAGCTACTGTGGAACAGTGTAGTAGCTACATTATAGTAGCTATAGTAGCCTATAGTAGTTACATTATCTGTAGTGTCTTATAGTAGCTGCATTATAGTAGCTATGGTATAGTAGGCTAGTATAGTATAGTATAGTATTGTATGGTAGGCTATAGTATAGTAGCTATAGTGTAGTGTATTGTACGGTATCAATCAGTGATAGAGAGTAGAAAATGGACCTTTATTTACATTAAAAGGTTGCAGATTATTACTATAAAAAGAATCAGCTTGTTGAATGAAAAATGGCATTTTGTCTTCTGGGCATCTTTACAAAATCCTCCTATCTAATCCAATCAACAAACAACAAATTCTCAACAACAAGATGAAAGAAGTGGAAGTGCTGCATCAAAATGTTTTCAGTTATTGATACATCTGAGAAATACCTGCCCTCCCTAGCTGACACCTGTAACGGTGAAATGCAGCTGTCAGCTTGCGGTTTTGAAACAGCATGCAGTCAGCAAGAGCCAACATGAACCACATCCTGGTATTTACATCAGAACAGGGTTTTGGGTGGCCAGAGAGGTTAAGGCCTTTTCTCATTAGGCTATAGATCTTTATCTCATTATAACATTTGAAAGTTTCTTGGTATCTCGTTATAACAAGAAAAGTTTCTCGTTATAACGAGATATGTTGGTATGTCATTATAACGAGAAAAAGATCTCGTTATAACGAGAAATGTTTCTCGTTATAATAAGATAAGTTGGTATGTCGTAATAATGAGAAAATATGTCATTATAACGTGAAAATATCTTGTTATAACGAGAAAAAGATCTTGTTATAACGAGAAAGGTTTCTCGTTATAACGAGATACTGAGCCAATTTTTTTTCCCACTGTGGCATCAATACGCTGCAGTACTACATTAGCGCTCTATCCTCTTGCAAAGCTAATTCCTTTGGCTATCTTAAAGCATTGGTAGGTAATCGACACTTTGGGTTTAAGTATTTTGATAGATTTTGCAGCTTGTCCTGCTGTGTGGATGGGAATCTGTCTCTCTTCCATCTGTTCCCTGGTTATCCAAGTGAGCGATCATTTCACTGCTGCTGGCTGGATTTGCCGCAGCATCATGAAGACGGCGCCCTGAGGAGACGGTTTGGTAGAGATCACCGGCTGGGTGCTGAAGGCTAGTGTAGGGGTCCTGGTCGTCTTGGTCCTATAAAAACATATCAAACTCTTAAAGTCTGATTAAATGCGGTTGAAAAACGGTGGAGACGTTCCCATGCCAGGATAGCTGAGTGTAAATGATTGCATACATTAAATTAGGTACTTTCTAAGTTGAAAATTATAAAAAAAAATATAAAAAGTGCTCACCAAAGAACGGGGAGTTGCATATTCAGGTAATTCAGATGCTTCTGACCTGGTGTTTTTTCTGTAAATTAGAAGGAATGTCAGAGTTAGTAGAATACTGAACACAGCAAGACAATTAAAGAAGGAATTATAGTCTATCTAGTAATTTGTAGGATGAAAAGTTAACACCATGTTCCTCATCACTGTTTCAGACATAACCAAAAACAAGGTCAAGTTCTTCAAAATAAGAGCTCAGCTGAGATAGGCAACAGTGACACCTATAAAATTCTAGCATAAAATGTAACTAAATGATGGTACTTTTTTTTTAAAGATAGTTGATAACTTAGGTCTTTGGTTCAGAACATAACATTTTTACAGACAGGATCCTCTACATTAAAGCCATTAATTATGGATTTCAGGTATTGTTTGTTCCCTAAATTGGCTATAGTCTATGATGTTTAGTAAATTAACTCATTTGTACAGAGAATATTATAACACTGTTCTGCTTGGCAACAAAAGCTGCAATGCTGATGTAGCTCCTTTACTATTATTAAGTTGTTGAGCATTTCTAATTATATTACTTTACTCGATATATAAATTAGCAATATTATTTTACAAGGTTTAGGTCACTTTATAAGAATCTCTCACCCATGATGAATTTTTCTTAAGATAAATCCAAGAATAACTCCAGTTAAAATGATGAATGCAGCAACACCGATCACAGCTGTAGCAGTGAGCATTATTGTAGAAGTGCCGGCCTCTTCATCCTCTAAAACATTGTGAAAGTAAAAAAAAAAAACTCTGTCAGAGACATTATTGCCAATATTTTCTCCATTTGGAAAGAAAATTATAGGCCCTACTTTCTCCCATCCACAGTATCATGCAGTATTGACTGGAATCTTCTCTGAATCAAATATTTAATATCTGCACCCCAACATCTCATTTTGATATTCAGAAAATCTGCTTTTTACATCTCTACTCAGACAGTATTAAGCTGTTAATATGTAGCAACATTACTTGAGTTGTAGAAGATATTAAAGTCAGACTACTTTATAGCGTTGTCATATGTCAGTAGTTTTGATTTTGTTGGCCTCATTACTCTAAGCTGTGGTTTACCTTGCACACTGAGACAAGTCTGCTTTTTTCTAGAAACACAGAGATGAACACAGGCATCACACTCACTGATATTCTTCATAATGTTACCATATAATGGAAAATAACTACTGTAAACTCAGCCATAATATGAGTGAAACACCAATGAACAAAAACAAGAACATAAATCAAACATTTACCTTCAACAGTAATACGGAGATGGAGAAAATGTGTTCCTCCATCATATGCACACTCACAAGTGTAGTTCCCACTGTCCACTGGTGTTAAACTGGTCAGGTGAAGAAACAAAGTCTGATGTTCTTTTGTAAGTTTGATCCTGGAGTCACAACCTTGCTCAAAGTCCTGCCCATGCCGATATAACAGGATACACTCTTCTCCTCTGTTCCTTTCTGTGCTGCTCTTACATACTATAAGCAAGATGATATCCAGTGTTTTATTGAGGCACACTGGAGTGACATCTGGTTCTCTCCCAATGGTTTTCACAAGAGTCACTGCAATCAATAGGAAATGTAGACTTTGATTTAGTTTGCAGTTGCTGTATAATCACTTGATACATTTGTAGATGCACTACAATGAATAAGGCAATAAATAAACTGCATGATGTAAAAAGTAGCTACTGTATCCTTGTAGGCAGTGCAGCCACTCCACAGTGACTGCATTGTATGTAAAGTAGTGATGCGTAAAGAAATATAGGGAGAAAATTGATTTTTTTTTTTTAAAAGATATCAGTATTATTGTCGGTAAGCTTGCAGATCAAAAGTGTTTCTCCCTGCTAGAATAAACGAGAACTTTAACCAAAAACAAATTTTCTTCTAAAGAAAAAACATGTCACAAGTGTTTCTTCACACTGCATATTGGTAGGCCCGTGCCTTTAGTACAGTATAGTATATAGTTTAGTACAGTATGGTATCTAGTTTAGTACAGTATGATATATAGTTTAGTACTGTATAGTATATAGTTTAGTACAGTATGGTATTTGCTTTGAAGACAGAGTAACATGTCTTACCTTCGGAAGCGTGGCATACTTCAACAAGCAGAATCAACATCACTTTAACAGTATTTCCACCCATACTGACCAGTAATCTAAAGTAATGATTTCCCTTGGTTGGTCTATGAAGAAGATGAAATGACAAAGTGATGCTACTTCCTCACTGTGATGTGTTGCAGTCGCCCCTCATCTCACTGTCCACCCCCCAACACCACTTCCCTTACACCTGTGGTCTGCATGAAAACATTTCAGAAATAGTGGCTTAATGCAGAACTGGAAACCTGCCTAGCACTTCTGAACCTTCTCACACAGCTGATATATAATTACTATTATACACTCCTCAGTGTGTTTTATTTTGTTGCATATACTGTATTGCATCATTTTGTTCTGTGATGGATTGTTAATCAGTTAGATCTAGGTAGCCTTTGAGACATGCTTTTGTGATGAAGGGCTATAAATAAACTTGACTTCACACACACACACACACACACACACACACACGCACACACACACAGTAATTACAGTTTTTACAGTATGTTACCTAATTTTATGTTTAGAACTTGGCGCGCCGTGGGTCTGCAAAGGATCTCGTGCTCGTTTAAGTCAACTTCTATACAGAGGATGTGACACATTATCCTATTCTGATTTTGATTCAATTCCAAATGTGTTTTCCTTTTGTTGCTGTCCTCATCATTTAATCCTCAATGTTTGTGTTTGCAATTGCTGCTGAATAAATCTAATCAGGCCGAAAGATCATCCTTCTCTCCAGTGTTGTAATCATGACACTACAGCTAAATAGCTGTTCCAGACTGTTCTCCTCGGCCCATTATTTTACAATAGTATAGTATAATATCTAACGTACAGTAGCTATAGTGCAGTGTAGCTACTGTGGAACAGTGTAGTAGCTACATTATAGTAGCTATAGTAGCCTAGCTACATTATCTGTAGTGTCTTATAGTAGCTGCATTATAGTAGCTATGGTATAGTAGGCTAGTATAGTATAGTATAGTATAGTATTGTAGGCTATAGTATAGTAGCTATAGTGTAGTGTATTGTATAGTATCAATCACTGATAGAAAATAGAAAATGGACCTTTATTTACATTAAAAGGTTGCAGATTATTACTATAAAAAGAATCAGCTTGTTGAATGAAAAATGACTTTTTGTCTTCTGGGCATCTTTACAAAATCCTTCTATCTAATCCTATCAACAAACAACAAATTCTCAACAACAAGATGAAAGAAGTGGAAGTGTTGCATCAAAATGTTCGCAGTTATTGATACATCTGAGAAATACCTGCCCTCCCTAGCTGACACCTGTAACGGTGAAATGCAGCTGTCAGCTTGCGGTTTTGAAACAGCATGCAGTCAGCAAGAGCCAACATGAACCACATCCTGGTATTTACATCAGAACAGACTGTTTGGGTGGCCAGAGATGGTATTCTGGTTAAGGCCTCCATCTATGAAAGGGCAAGTATTGAATCCCAGAATCTCCCCCGTCTTCCTGTCAATCTTCCTGCTGAGTGATGAAGGTAAAAACACAGAGGGAAGTGGATTTTCTTCTCTTGTAAAATAACAACAAAACAGGTTATCGGTAATCAATCATATAGTTGTCTTATTCTTATTAGGGATGTACAACAAATTGAAAAAGTGTCAAAATCAGAAGAGGCTGCAATGTTTTGTTAAAGGGAAACCTGTTAAAGACAATTTCCAAAGCAAGGTTTTCTAGTGCTGTGATGAATCGTTGGTCTCCAAATCAATCTGCCTGTCTGAGAAAATGTTTACATTTATTTCAACTAAACTAAACCTATGCATTAGCGCTTCATCCTCTTGCAAAGCTAATTCCTTTAGCAGGCTGTCAATGCTATTCCATAATGAATTTACTTTGAACAAAATCAAGTCCAAAATTCAAAATATTGACATTATACAATATTATCTTGACTTTGGGTTTAAGTATTTTGATAGATTTTGCAGCTTGTCCTGCTGTGTGGATGGGAATCTGTCTCTCTTCCATCTGTTCCCTGGTTATCCAAGTGGGCGATCATGTCACTGCTGCTGGCTGGATTTGCCGCAGCATCATGAAGACGGCGCCCTGAGGAGACGGTTTGGTAGAGATCACCGGCTGGGTGCTGAAGGCTAGTGTAGGGGTCCTGGTCGTCTTGGTCCTATAAAAACAACAAACTCTTAAAGTCTGATTAAATGCGGTTGAAAAACGGTGGAGACGTTCTCATGCCAGGATAGCTGAGTGTAAATGACTGCATACATTAAATTAGGTACTTTCTAAGTTGAAAAGTATAAAAAAAATATATACAGTGCTCACCAAAGAACAGGGAGTTGCATATTCAGGTAATTCAGATGCTTCTGACCTGGTGTTTTTTCTGTAAATTAGAAGGAATGTCAGAGTTAGTAGAATACTGAACATAGCAAGACTATTAAAGAAGGAATTATAGTCTATCTAGTAATTTGTAGGATGAAAAGTTAACACCATGTTCCTCATCACTGTTTCAGACGTAACCAAAAACAAGGTCAAGTTCTTCAAAATAAGAGCTCAGCTGAGATAGGCAACAGTGAAACCTATGTTAACAAAATTATAGCATAAAATTAAACTAAATGATGGTACTTCTTTAAAAGATAGTTGATAACTTAAGTCCTTGGTTCACAACATAACATTTTTACAGACAGGATCCTCTACATTAAAGCCATTAATTATGAATTTCAGGTAATTTTTGATCCCTAAAATGGGTAGTCTATGGGTAGGTATGAAGTTTAGGAAATGAACTCTTCATTTGTACAGAGAATATTATAACACTGTTCTGCTTGGCAACAAAAGCTGCAATGCTGATGTAGCTCCTTTACTGCTATGAAGTCATTGAGCATTTCTAATTATATTGCTTTACTCAATATATAAATTAGCAATATTATTTTACTTTTTTATAATTTTTATTTTTAAGGTTTAGGTCACTTTATAAGAATTTCTCACCCATGATGAATTTTTCTTAAGGTAAATCCAAGGATAACTCCAGTTAAAATGATGAGTGCAGCAGCACAGATCACAGCTGTAGCAATGAGCATTATTGTAGAAGTGCCGGCCTCTTCATCCTCTAAAACATTGTGAAAGAGAACAAGCAACTCTGTCAGGGAAAATAGCATCAGTATCTGCTCCATGTGGAGAGGAAAATGAAGCCCTTACTCTCTCCCATCCACAGTATTATGCAGTATTGACTAGCATCTTCTCTGAATCAAATATTTAATATCTGCACCCCAACATCTCATTTTGACATTCAGAAAATCTGCTTTACACACTGCTTTACATCTCTAATCAGACAGTATTAAGCTATCAATACAGTATGCAGTAAAATGACAGAAGTTAAAACAGACCTAAAGACATTACTGTAAGTAACAATTTCTTCATATGTCAATGCTGCAGCCTGGTTTTGTTGGCCCAATTACTCTATACTGTGATTTACCTTGCATATTCAGCCAAGTCTGCTTTTTTCTAGAAACACAGGATACTGCAGACATTTAAATTCTTCATGTTATCATATACAGGAAAATAACCACTTTAAATTGAGTCAGAATCTGACTGAAACACATGAAGTGTATAACACAAAAACCAAAACATAAATCACACATTTACCTTCCACAGTAATATTGAGATGAAGAAAATCTGCTCCTCCGTGATATGCACACTCACAAGTGTAGTTCCCACTGTCCACTGGTGTTAAATTGTTCAGGTGAAGAAACAAAGTCTGATCTTCTTTTATAAGTTTGATCCTGGAGTCACAACCTTGTTCAAAGTCCTGCCCATGCCGATATGCCAGGCGACACTCTTCTCCTCTGTTCCTTTCTGTGCTGATCTTACAGAATGTATATATGATGATATCCAGTGTTTTATTGAGGCACACTGGAGTGACATCTGGTTCTCTCCCAATGGTTTTCACAAGAGTCACTGCAGTCAATAGGAAATGTAGACTTTGATTTAGTTTGCAGTTGCTGTATAATATATTATGCAAATAAATGTGACTAATCACTTGATACATTTTTAGATGCACTAGAATGAATAAGGCAATAAATAAACTGCATGATATAAAAAGTAGCTACTGTATCCTTGCAGGCAGTGCAGCCACTCCACAGTGACTGCATTGTCTGTAAAGATTAAGTTGTGTTACGTAAAGAAAAATAGGGAGAAAATTGATTTTTTTTAAAAAGATATCAGTATTATTGTCAGTAAGCTTGCAGATCAAAAGTCTTTCTCCCTGCTAGAATAAACGAGAACTTTAACCAAATATAAATTTTCCTCTAAAGAAAGACCATGTTACAAGTGTTTCTTCATACTGCATGTTGGTAGGCCCGTGCCTTTAGTACAGTATAGTATATAGTTTAGTACAGTATAGTATATAGTTTAGTAAAGTATGGTATTTGCTTTGAAGACAGAGTGACATCTCTTACCTTTAGAAGCGTGGCATACTTCAACAAGCAGAATCAACATCACTTTAACAGTATTTCCACCCATACTGACCAGTAATCTAAAGTAATGATTTCCCTTGGTTGGTCTATGAAGAAGATGAAATGACAAAGTGATGCTACTTCCTGACTGTGATGTGTTGCAGTCGCCCCTCATCTCACTGTCCACCCCCCAACACCACTTCCCTTACACCTGTGGTCTGCGTGAAAACATTTCAGAAATAGTGGCTTAATGCAGAACTGGAAACCTGCCTAGCACTTATGAAACTTCTCACACAGCTGATATATAATTACTATTATACACTCCTCAGTGTGTTTTATTTTGTTGCATATACTGTATTGCATCATTTTGTTCTGTGATGGATTGTTAATCAGTTAGATCTAGGTAGGCTCATTCTCTGTAAAGTCCTTTGAGACATGCTTTTGTGATGAAGGGCTATAAATAAACTTGACTTCACACACACTCACACACACTTTAAATCCTACATCTCTGCACACTTGTCACTGTCAATTCCACCACCAGGTCTAACACAGATGATACGAACCCAGCAGACTGTGATGGTAACAGTAGAAGAGGAGGCCCGTTTCAAATGTGAACTCGCACAGTCTAGAGATGTTCTTCAAGTTACATGGCAAAAAAATGTACCTGAGGGGGAGGAGAATATTGGCACCTACAACTGTTATTGACTGCTATTATTATTGAAATGTTATTGACGTTATTCCTTTACTTAACTGGAATCCTTTGTTGTATTCTCTAGGTGGCGGACTTTCTAAAGCAGGGATTGCAGTTGTAGTTGTTCTTATAATATTCATTGCCTGTATTGTCATCTTTGCTCTGGTGAGGCGAAAAAGGTGAGATATTACCACAGAGGAGATGGAAATGTAAAAGTGTAACATTTAGCCTCTTAGACATCAGTTTTAGCCTGTGGTTACTTTGGATAGTAAGCGACATTCCTGCATTATGAAGATTTGGATGTCCGAGTGACAAAATGAAAAGGCTTTTGCTCACTGGATCATCTATACTTTACAGATATTTAATGAATTTAAGCTAATGATTGTTTTTTTCCAGTGTTTGGAAAATGAACTCTCATATTCATTCACATTTCTTTTGCATCCAGACATGTTAAGCACTTTATATCTTTATTATGGAGCAGGGAGATGGGAGGATTGGGGTTAATGCAACAAAAAAATGAAGAGCTGAGGATGTTGACTATCTTCAAAGCTTAATGAGCTTTGAGTTATTAAGAGCCTCAGCCTCACCAGCACAGTTTCCACATGGTTGTTGCTGACTACTGAGAGGGAACAGAGGATGAAAATGATATCTTGAAACGATGAGTTCTTAAATTACAACAAGACAGGGAGCGACTCTTCTGGGTGGGATGGTCGCAGAGCGCAGGCCGATCTGGTGACATGGGAGAATTTGGGGAGGCTGAAGACAGGACAGGCTGGAGCATTGTGCATGACAGAGAGGGTGACGGTGCCATCTGGTGTCCTTTTGATGGTAATACAAGAAAGGATAGGGGAATGGGGATTGAATTTGCAGTGTGAGGTTCAATGGCACACTGAATGAATATAAAGCATGTTGGAATGTTGGACGTCTTCATTTGTATTTAATAGATATAACATATACTCTGCATATCATTTTCCAAAAATACATTGGAATGCACTGGTATGAATATATATGGATGTAATTTGTGGGCAGACTCATTCACTCATTCATTCTACATGGTCCGCATTCCAATCTTACTGAATGCAGCTTTATTGATTTTGTTCTGTTTAATGTTCACCTAAGCCTTAGCATATTTTGCACTTTTTCAATGTTTGTGTGTACTATAGAACATTAAATATTGTTATTTATTACTTATTTTTACTTCTTTACTTACCACAGAATCGCATGCGCGCGTGCATACACACACACACACACACACACACACACACACACACACACACACACACACACACAGGAGGAGGAGCTACAGTTGGTGATGCAACTTATTCTTTCTTTCACTTTCACTGGTTCAAACTTCAGTTTGAATTTCCCTCCATCCTGTTCAAATGCACAATGGCTGTAGGTGGAGTCATACGTCTTATTCTGCTGGGAGTCTTTCAAGGAGGTAAGAAAGTGATTTTACAGCATGTTACCTAAGAGACAGAGTGGATGCTAGTTGGTTTTAAGTAATCGTCCTTATTTTTGTTTGATTCGGGGGGGGGGGGGGGGGGGGGGGGGGGGTTTAAGTTGTTGAACTTCTGTACAGATGCTGTGACAGATTATTAGTTGAAATATGCCATTTAATCAAATTCTGATTTTGATTCAATTCCAATTGAGTTTTCCTTTTCTAGCTGTTTCTCAGTACAATCCATCCTTGCCATTGCTGCTGAATAAACCTAATCAGGCCTAGAGATCATCCTTCTCTCTGGTGTTGTAGGCCAATCAGGACACTACACCTAAATAGCCGGTCCATGCTGTTCTCTTCATCCCATTACTTTTCAGTAGTATAGTATAATAGCTAACGTACAGTAGCTATAGTGCAGTGTAGCTGCATTATAGTAGCTATAGTATTGCATTCTATTGTACTGTGGGATAGTATAGCTAGTAGGCCTACCTGTAGTGTAGTGTAGTAGGCCTATGGTATAGTATAGTATAGTATAGTATAGTATAGTATAGTATAGTGTTGTGTAGTGTGGGATTGTACAGTATAATAACTATAATAGCCCACCAGTACTATCATAATTAAACTGATAAGAGTTAAACATAATTAAACTGATGCTGGCACTATAATTGTCCTCATGTGGGAGAAGCACATTACCGGTTAGTGAACTTTGACCTGCAACCCCGCGCCCCCCTCCCCCCTACACATGACAGATGGAGTCTTCTTCACCTCAGTCGCGGTTGAGCTGTCACCAAAAGAGTGCACCAACTTTTTGAGCACAGTCGGATTGGTCCAACGTGGCGACGCTGTCGCTAGATTGAGCGACTTTACAGACTTCCTGGCGACTTTATCTCTCAAAAGTGACAGCGACAAATCTGGCGACTGATTCCAGCCAATGGGAACAATAATGTGTTGGTTCCTAAAGTATTTGGTGACAGATTGGTATCGCTGATATCAGTTTGCACTTCTTGTTTGTCTAATCCAAAAAGGTCTGATGATCATACCGTTTCTCACACACACTGCAGCCCTCCTCTCTCTGCTGAGAGCGGGGACTGTGCGCATGTGCGTGTGTGACGTCACCGTGAAGGACTGTACCTGCCGTACCTGCCTGAAAATTTGAAAAAAGCTCCATTGCTTTCATATCAAGGAGGTTCTAATGAAGTTCATATCATATGCAACAATGATGGCTGTTGGTGCAATTCTGCTGGGAGTTTTAAGTTTTGAAATACTTTTTATTTGATTCGTTTTTAAATATTTTTGATGAATATAAATGTATATTTCTTAAAAAACACTTACAGAGGATGTGACAGATTAGCCAGATTTTGATCTAACTACAGAGATGTTAACAGTAAATGTTCACAGATTTTTGTTACAGGAAGAAACAGTAATCAGATCACACAGTTGTTTTTGAAAGAAAAAATAAAAGTTTTCATCTATTGGATTAGGTTAGTCGTCAAACATATGTTTTAAGGGAAAGGGGCATTTAGTTTGTGAGATTTTAATTATTATTTTGCACATCTTGAAATAATGGTTGATGGTGGTTGTGGGTCATGGTAATAACATTCTTCAATTTACAGTCTAGAGTAAATTGTGTGTTTGCCTGTGTATTTCGTACAGTTTGTAGAGAAAATTGCCCCCAAAACAAACCAGATTCCGTCACTGAGTTGTAATATTCTAGCAGATTACATTACAAATTACAATTTTGAGCAGGTAACAGCAATCTGTAACAGAGTACATTTTGAAATCATCTTACCAACCCTAAATACACACACCTCAGTGTGTTTTATTTTGTTGCATATTGTATCGCATCATTTCGTTCTATGATTGTTGATTAGTTAGATCTAGGTAGGCTCATTCTCTGTACAGACCTTTGAGACATGCTTTTGTGATGAAGGGCTGTACATAAACTTGACACACACTCACCTCAACCCCTACATCTCTGCACAACTCTGTAACTGTCAATTCCTCCACCAGGTCTAACAGAGACGATACGAACCCAGCAGACTGTGATGGCAACAATGGGACAGGAGGCACATTTCAACTGTCAACTCACACTGTCTAAAGAAGTTCATCAAGTTACATGGCAAAAGGTTTTACCAGAGGGGGACAAGAATATTGGCACCTACAATAAAGTCTTTGGCGCCAGGGTTAATTCTGACTTTCTAGGGAGAGTGGAGTTTCAAGATGCAGGACTGCAGAACTGCTCCATCGTTATCAGCAGTGTAACGAAGCAGGATGAAGGCTGCTATCGCTGTTTGTTTAACACCTATCCTGAAGGAACCTTGGCTGGAAAAACCTGCCTAAAAGTCTATGGTAAGATCCTTGTGTGTGTGTGTGTGTGTGTGTGTGTGTGTGTGTGTGTGTGTGTGTGTGTGTGCGCGCGCGCGAATTGCCATCAGTCCATTTTGTGATGTGACTAGGGGGTACGGGGGTCCATATCAATTCCATATCAACCTCTTACGCCGTGTCTAGGAGTTGTGGTTATTGAGATGATTTTGTTTCACTAATTTATCAATTTATCCTTAATCCCATTATAGAAAAGGAACCACGTGTGAAAGAGAAGACTACCTAAACCATTCATTCATTCATGCTTTCTCTTTACCCAATCAGAGTTGGCGAACACTTTCCCTCTTTTTCCAGAGAACCAATCAGAGTTAGCCGTCACTTCCCTCTCTTTTTCAGAGAGCCAATCGTCTAAGTGACGGGAGTATAAACACGTCACCTGCTAATGTGCTCCTCATGGATCTATGCTGCTGCTGTCATTCCAGTCGCTCAACCTAGTCTCTCCTGATTGAACTAAAATACTGGGCACACACAGGTACCATGCCAGTAGTTCAAAGAGCTTATTTTCCAAAAACTGTTTTCCTTTAAGAACATCCTGTATATACATGATAACAACTTAATCCAGCGGATGTCTTTTTAATGTGTTTTCTCTACAGAGCATGAGCCCACACTGCACATCACTAAATCAAACTCTGGGCGGTCACTTGTGTCCTGCTCAGCCACAAGCCGGCCTGCTCCCGCTGTAACGCTGATGGTTCCTGGACGTGACTTCAGCTCTTCAAACTACAGCACTGCCAGTGTCACCAACGCCAACGGTACAGTCACTGTCACTGCCACCGCTGTACTGTCAGGTTTCCATGGTAACAGTACACAGGTCGGGTGTGAGGTGCGACTGTTCTCTGGTGCTTTGATGGAGGTGTTTACGACGATTCCTGAGACGATTCCTGAGTCCAGTCAGTCCTCAACTGTTGGTGAGAAACACTTTCAATGCTACCATTTATATACAGATAGATTATATATTATATATAGATGGATACATAGATACTTGATTAATTACTTCATGATGCTGATGTTTAGGAGGTTTCTTTTTTCTTTTTCCAGATTTGGATAAGGAATCTGCAGTGGATGAGAGCGGTTTCAGTAAGTTTGTGTTCAAGTCATCTCAACATAATTTTCATATTTGATTTGTAGTTGCTTTCTTTATGAATGTTGTGTGTGCCATATCAGCAACTGTCGTCTTTTTCTCGTAGGTGCCACTATGATCGGTATAGCGGCTGTTGTTGCTGTTGCTGGTGCTGTATTTATCACTATGATAACAGTCATCTTTGCCCTGATAATACAAAAGAGTAGGAACAGGTAACAGCTTCAACACAATCTTTGACTTACAGCTCTCTTACAGTTTAAACATCAATATATTATTGTCAAATTAATAATGGAGACCATGTTTGAGATGATTGGTAGCCTCTATCTCACATTGGTGTTATTGCTACTTAGGTGAACATTTTCTCTTTCGCTTTACTGAGAAGGATGATTTTTCATTGGCCTCTTACTTGTTCCACCACCTGTCCTCTCAAAGTAAAATATTGTAGCCGCACTCCCATAGCTCTGATGCAGAATTCTTTATTGTCTTAAAAAAACGTTTTAAAATAACAGAAGGCTTCGAAAACAATCTTAAGCCTATCAAAGAATCTCTAAATGACTTACAAACAAATGTTGCGCCATGCATGAGTAAAGTAAAAGAACTTGAGACCGCAGCCAATGCAATGGTAACGACCGCAAAGTCTTTGGAGGAGGAAAACAAGTGGCTCAAGACGGAGGTGTGCAAATTGAAAGAAAAGACTCTGGCTCTGGAGAGTCATAGTAGAAAATTTAATCTGAGAATAATCGGACTGCCAAAGGGAATAGAAGAGGGCAAGCCAACCCAGTTTGTGAACAAACTCTTTTATGAGATTTTTGGCCAAGACGCGCTTGGACCGTCTCCTCTAATTAATATTGCACACCGCACCGGACCAGCGGAACATGACAGGCGCACCGTGATAACAAGGCTGAATAGTTTTGAAGTGAAAAGAACCATCCTTCGCATGACTTCAGAAAAGGGGAAACAAGGGCTACAGTACCGCTGCCATAGGATAAGCATCTACCCCGACATGACATCGGAACAACGGGAACAGTACGCTTCTTTTAACGAGGTGAGAGCACTAGGACGCAAGACCAACTTAAGATACGGAATCGTGCAACCAACCAAGCTTCTGATCACCTTCAACAAGAAGACGCATTCCTTTACGCAGGCATCTGAAGCGAAATACTTCTATATGAGATCAAGCCAACGCTGGAATCCTAGATGCGCTCTCTGCCTATATGACTCGGGGCCGACTGTCATGCAGATGCAGACCTAGACTGAATTCCATTAATATTTGCACTCATGAGAGACAATTCCAAAGGTATGTCCGCTTAACCATCTGGCTGTTCTGTTTGTCTGCTGGTTCAGTAGTATCTTTTTCCTTAGTATTATTATTATTATACTACTACAGAAATTATCTTCATTTGTTGTTGTTGTTGTTTATATATTTTTTTTTCTGAGGTGATATTGGACTACCCCAAAGACCGTCAATCTATACCAGCATAATGAGACACTCCAGTGTGGTCCTAAAGAAGTGCATTTTTTTTTCTTCTTTATTTCTTTATTTTTTATTTCATTATTTTCTGTTGGTATGAACAAAACAACTACCACTCCATTGCTGTGAACAATGATATTATTGATTGATCGAGTGACTGGTTGGGGGTGGTACCATCAGAGGGCTGATGGGTTAAGCTTTTCCATGCCACAGCTTTGCAACGTGAAGCAGAGTAAGGGGAGTCAGAGAGGAGGGCATTTGTCATATGTTATTATGACAAATATTCCCCTTCTCTTGGGAAGCAGGGAACTGAGGGGGGTATGGGAGGGTTTATGGCTGCAAATAAGAGTGAGGAGGAGGGTGGGCTCCAGGTGAACTGTTCAATTTAAAGAATTGGTTTCATGATAACTCAAAGGTGCCATAGAGGTTGAAAAGCAAATAGTGTCACCCTTTTCACTTAAAGACGTATTGTTCTCTGCCTTGTCTGACCATTATTGTTTCGAACATTTTGGCCCGATTGTTGCTCATTCTATCTATATATGGAACTGTGTAGAAAAACTGGGCGCTTGGGGATTGGATTGGCACCTTGATACTCCAATATTCAGGAATAACCTTTTGAATGTTGGGGGGAAACCAATCTACTTCCCACAGTGGCAAAATCAAGGGATTTATACTCTACCAGACATTATGAATGACGAAGGATTAAGGTCCTTCCAAGATCTGAAACATGATTTCAATTTGCCTTTTTTTTACGCACTGCTATGCGCACATATGGCGTGCCATGGAATCAGCCTCAAAATGCACCCAGTGGTGGAAATGATGAGAACTCTCCATCCAGGTGTGGGTTTTGTGTCATATGTGTACGAAAAGATGCAACAAAACACTCAAGGTTACATGGGAATTGTTAAAGTTTGGAATACCGATTTGAAAAAATATGGATTGACAATAGATTGGAAGAGTATGGAGGAACATTTCATTAACCTCCCGCAATTATAATAATCAGCTGTTGCACAATAAAATGATTCATAGATTTGATCTATGGCCTAGAAAGTGTTGCCAACTACAGATAACCCCCAGCCCTATTTGCTCGCTATATTCACAAAGGTCAATCGGCACCTACATCCATATGTTTTAGGAATGTTCAGGCGTAAGATAATTTTGGGTACAGATTGCACAGGTCTTATTAGATATTATTGGCACTGAAATACCATGTTTACCTAATGTTTTATTGTTGAATGATGATTCCTCCTTCAATATATTAGACAAACACACAAAAAAAATTCTTCTCTGGTCTTACAGCAACAAAAAAGATTTTAGTAATGAGATGGAAACCACCACACGTCCTTAAATTAGATCAGTGGATGTCTCTATTTTATAGTATACTTGTTCTAGAATCATTAATAGCAAGTGTAAATGGTGCAAAAAAGGAAACAGTTGGAGCACTTACAGATGCGGCCCAATTAGTCAAACGCTGTATATAATACTAGTGGGGTGTAAAGTATATCATACTGTATTGTATTGCATGTATGTATGTATGTGTGCGTATATATGTGTATGTATATACATACTTAAATATATGTTTTATATTTATTTATTTATTTTGCCTTTATTATTGTTGTACTTTACCGTGTTTCTGTCAATAAGTAATACCTAAGACGATCTCAATATGTTTCCGATATCTATTCCCATGGACTATGTACTACAGTTATACATTTACTACTTAATTAACCCAGCCTAATTATGTAAATGTTTTCATTAACATACTATAGATGTTTTATAGATAACAGGCCAAACAATGTTGTACTATTGATAGCTTGACACTCACATACACAAAACTTGTACATCTAAATTATTTTTTTTATTTTTTTGAAGAAGCCTGAGAGGGGGAATGGGGAAGGGGAACGATAGCCATGTATGAATGAATCAAAAAATTGGTCACAAAAAAAAAACGTTTCCACAGCAACGCGATGTGTGGCTACAATTTTTACTTTGAATCTTTGTTCCTGTTCCACTAATACTGGTGTGTGTTTCAATCTATTTTCAAGACACCATCTGTCCTCGTCAGAAACTCTGAAAGCTTTACCTCCATTTGCACTGAAAGAACAGCTCCCTCCTTCCTGCTTTGTGCTGCACAGCAGTCCAACACATTATTCACACTATGTAAAATGTAGAGGACGGTAGAGGCTGCCAGTCTTCTCAGTGATGGTCTCATTTGTTTAATGTAATAATGCTAATGTATCAAAATTAATGTGTTAATGATTTATTGATGATAATATGTTACATGTACATATACAACAAGTAAAGAAAGCTAAGCTTCTGGGACTCTGGCTTGACGGCTCACTGTCTTGGTCTGATCACATCGACAAAATAGTCTCTAAGATGGGCAGAGCGGTTGCCACTACCAGAAAATGTGCACCATTTCTCCCTCATTGTTGCACCAAATTGTTGGTTCTTTGGTTCTCTGTCACGTATTATTGTATTGTATTATTGTCCGCTGCTTCATGCGGTCTCCTCAGAAAGTTACAAGTAGCACAAAACAAGGCTGGGCTGCTCCTCTAGGTGCAACTTAGCAGATATGCATTCACGTCTTACATGGCTTACTGTGGAGAAAAGACTATCTGCCAGCTTACTTATACATTTTCAAAGACTCATTCAAACTCAAATTTCTTTTTAACGATATAATTTACAGCTCTGATATTCATACCCATTCCACTAGAGGGGCCAGTAGGGGGCAGATGACTCTACCCCGACCAAAATCCAATTACTTGAAAAAAACTGTCATATACAGGGCTATCATGTCATGGAACTGCCTTCCAAGTCATATACGTTCTATCAAAGGAAAGGCATGTTTTAAAAAGAAACTCAGATCCAACCTACACTTACATACACTATCCTGATGATTCCCTACATTTTCTTGTCCTCGATATCAGCTCTTTATTTTCTGTTTTAATTCAATGTCTTGCGCTGTCCAGATGTTAATTTTAAGGTCTATGTGTTGTGTGTAATGTTGTCTTGTCTTGGTTTTAGATTAATGTTTTAGTTTTTCTTGTTTCTTTTGTTTGTTAGGGTTTTCTGTATGTGTATCATGTAATGTTGTAATGTTGTCTTGGACCCCAGGAAGACTAGCTGGTCGTCTAGGCGTCAGCTAATGGGGATCCTAATAATAAACAGATAAAAAAAATAAACAAATTAAACACGTAGCACCTTTAAAGCAGAGGCCTGTCTGACTACATCCATGCATGATAGTTTTTTCAGGCTTGACTCTTTATATATCCTCCACCAGGTCGCACAGGGACCCTGAGAAGAAAAAGACAACAGTCAAAGAAACTCAAGAGTAAGACACTTTCATACTACTGTTATTCACTCTCACATTTTTAGTTTTATTGCTTCTTTATGTATTTTTAAATTCTTTTTTCAATGTTTACTCTGTTGCACTTTGTCATGCTCATGCGAACATGCCAATTTTGTATATAGAAGTATCTCCTGACCATCTACCTACTTACAAACCTATCTGTTTACTTACCTACCCACCTACTTACCTAGCCAACTACCTAGCTACCTGCCCACCTATGTGCCTACTTACTTACCTACTGCATATTTATTATTCATGAAGCCAATCCTGGTGCATATCACATATACCCAGATTTTGCACCACTGTGTAATCATAGTTAGCACCTTTATTCACATAATTGCTATTCTGAGATGTGCACAAATTAATTTTGTTATCGATATATGTATTTGAGAAAGTGTTAAGAGTGGAAATGTATTAACTGTTTTTCCTTTTTATCTCAAGGGCCCAAGCTCCTTTAGTCACACAGGAGAACGAACAGATCAGGCAATGGAAAACTCCTCTGAAAAAAGAACAAACCAGTGACCAAACCAAACCAAGTGCACACAGATCTTTGATCTTTAACAGGTAGGGGACTAAAGTTGTGTGTGTATGTGTGTGTTCTCTGTGTGTTTTCTGTCCACATTAACCGGGCAATGTACAGATTTACCATATTATACCATACCATATAAGACGATGTTGCTAATTCGGGTTAACTTTTCTCTTTTGCTTTACTGAAGAAGATAAACATGGAAGTAATTTGAAAGTGATCTTTTTTTTTTCAAAGGCCTTTCACTAGTTCCACTTTCTGTCTTTGCCAGAAAGTCCATAAGCTTTACAGCAGCCTCTTCCTGTTTTGTGCAATAAAGCAACACAGCAGATTTCCTGCCAAATCTGACCTGGTGGCTCACAATGTAAAGTACAATATAGAGGCTGGTAAAGGCTGCCACATTTCTTGTTGATGTTTAATGTAAACATTTTAATGTCTCAAAATAAGGCTAGTGATAATGCTTTTGTAATTTTGTTATAGATATATGTATGGGAGAATGTGTTAATAAGTGGAAATGTATTAACTGTTTCTCCTTTTTATCTCAAGGACCCAAACTCCACAGGAGAACGAACAGATCAGACAACGGAAAACTCCTCTGAAAAAAGAACAAACCAGTAACAAAACAAAACCAAATGTATGCAAATCTTTGATCTTTAACAGGTAGGGGACTATAGAATTGATTAGATTTAAAGTTGTATGTGTGTGTGTGTTTGTGTGTGTGAGGTGATGCAAAAACCAACATACCATGACGTACAGTCAGTATGTGACTGAAAGACTGTCTGAGAGCCTTTCACTGCCATGATTACTGTTTTCTGTCCACATTATGCACAGATTTACCATATTTTCCTTGGGGAATATGTAGCCTACACTTACTGCTCCATGCAGCTGGTAAATGTGCACTTCAGTGTTTGGTGTTTTTATGCAGTATATGAAGAGTTTTGTACTTAAACCTGCAATAAGCAATATCAGACCTTATAACCAGTCCTGAAACTAATGTGTGCTATGTGGAGATTTCATTGAGACATAATGATAGAAACCAATATCCACACAGCAGCAGCTGTGCTGCTGTTTTTTACTGTTGCTTGTTGCTTGCCTGTCCTGGTCCATTCAGTAGCTTTTAATTTTTTAAAACCTACATTGGCTCCTCCCTCGCTGTTTAAAAGCCTGAAAATGTTTTTCAGCCATTCCCTTAGCAATTAGCATTTACCACGGTGCTTTGCAATGTTTGTCATTTGTAAGTCTTTGTAGTCCAGTGGCTTTGCTGCTTATTTACAAATGTGTTGTGGTTTCTGTCGCCCTCTATTGGCTTATTGCAGCTTTAAATGAGATACCTGCTATTTTAAAAAAGCACTTTTTAAAAGTTTCTCAAGTCCTTGGTTGATAAAATCATAACACATTTATGGAGTGGATCCTGTATATTTTAGAGATGTTAAATGATGAATGATGATGGATATTTTACAAATATTGGATGATTATCATGTATTTTATTTTGTATATTTTTAGTTGCTTTTTTAATGTATTTTTTAATGTCTACTGTAGGAATCATGCACTACTGACTGTAACCCTTGTGTTTTTGAAAATACATGAAAACATGTAAATATTAATAAAAATAAATAATATTATGATTTCAGTCTGCTATGACTTTAACTGCTTAGCGACAGACCAGTCTACCCATTATCTCCTCATATAAATGAGCAGATTAGGATTACTCTAATGCCTGTTTGAAACCTGTGAAATTATATGCAGAGATCTAATTTAATGTTTGTATTTGTCATATTTTATTATCACTGGACTTCCTGCACTCTTGTTGCATCATGCACTTTGCAGTATGTTGTTGAACAGGTGCAATATATTTATAAATTAAACAAAATAAAACCTTGCTTTGACCACACCCCCATAATATGACATCGGCTAATTTACAAAACATGGCAGGATAATTACCATAAGATAACATGTTAAATAAAGGTTAAATAAAATAAATAAATAAAAGAAAATAATGGGCGCATATTTTGTGGCTGATTGTGTTTTGTTTTTCCGACAAAATAGCACATGAATGCAACAATGTTTAGCAGCCGACCCTGAAGTCCCGGATGTCGGACCTTCCCACCAGCACTTTATGCACCAAGAGGCTCCGTCATGTAGGATAGGTCTAGGTTACACTTTAAAATGCGCTCTGTGTTTTTTGTTCATTTCCACAATGACGGCTCTTAACGCAACCGCTCTACTCTTATTCCTGCTGGGAGGCTTTTCAAAAGGTGAGATGTTACACGATGTTACATAAATTTGCTTAAGTAAACTTAACCTGAACATTTCATTGTTTGTTCATAGCAGACTCAGATTGTCAGATTGTGGTCATATTAGTGTCCAGGTTCACCAGGACTATGTGCCATATTCTAATTTTTTTTTTTTTTTAAAAGTAGGCTACCATATGCTTGACTTGACTGAACAAATAATAATAATATTATTACCTATAATCATAATGGAATGGTGGTAGCCTAGCCTAAAAATTATCATGACAGTCCGAAATTCCAGCGTCACACACTAGGCTATGTTTGCAGCTTGATTACTGTATCAACACCAAATCAATTCACAGTTTTGTTAAGTGTGGCAGCCACAAAAAACGTAGCCTACTGTATCAATCAACAAATGCTTTCCCATCTAGTTTTCAGCAAACCCAAAAATGAAAATGTGGTCATTGGGCTACAGTAGGCCTAGACAAGTCAACATTGTGACG